>NC_142651.1:3944166-4280833 GCF_055504915.1 Nelumbo nucifera | reverse complement strand
ACCTCTTCTTTTACGTCATTCGGTAAGTTTGCATTTATTTTGGTTCACCGCTAGACGGTCCAATGACAGTTTCTGTGAATTGTTGACTGATAATTATTTACCACCAAGTATGCAATACTTCCTCCATTTCCATTGTCCAAATGTCCACAGTCCATAACAACGACGCTTCGAGATGATTTGAGACATCACATTGAGGATGTTGAATTTTTATGACATCAAGTCTCTTAGCTCTCCCCTTAACCCACAGACTCACGACGAGGAGTTAATATCATTTGGTGGGAGAAAACCCAGCTTTACTCTTATTAACTTTGTTTTTTTTTTTCAATTTTTCTGCAAAGGAACGACAATGGATTAATTGTCTATCTTATTAAGCGTAAAATCAATCACTCTTGTTGGTTAGGGATTTCCTTCAAACACCTGGCAGATATAATAATTCATTATTTGAAAAAACTAATTATGATAATCAGTGGGCAAATGTTGGTTGAATGCTTCGAAGCATCACCCATCATCTTGTGACCTCCCTAAAGGATATGTACGAGGCCTAACCCTGCTTGATGTGTCACTTAACATAGTTTATGATCATATATAAATAACCAGAAAAAAAAAGAAACAATTTTTTTATATGTATAATAAGGTCGTAATCAAATGTAAACAAACGTGATGATAATATCTTGGGCCCGTGAGAGAAAAACATACTAATCGTTGTTGATGTAAAGATGTTGGAAGAGTCAGATTAGGCATTATAACAAGCAAGGAGGATGCATCATTTAAAAATTTGAAACATAACATCCTAATGTTTTGGCCGGTTACTAGCCCTAGTAAAAGATTACAGGATTGTTATTGATAATTTATAGCTACCCTTTTTCTTTATTTTTTTTTTCCTTTTCTTCCCAAACCAAGTCAATGATGCTGAGGGTCACCACTTTTCTTGTTGACCTCGCAACTAATTAAAGAAGGATGGAGATGACCACCACAGGTGGAATTGTAGAGTGATATCGACCCCACATCTAATGGATGAGAGAGAGAGAGAGATGAGCATGTCATCCGACTAACAACTGTTGTCTGATTGCTCATGTTATTATTCTCTTAAGGCATAATTACAATACTAATAGCTTGTCACATGCTTGTGTGAAAAATAAAAAATAAAAAATAAAAGGAAGAAGGGAATTGGGGCATGAAAACAAAGTTGAATTACCAAAACCATACTTTCTTCACAAGGCATGATAAATGGAAATTTAACTTAATTATGATTGTGAGCAAGTAAGTATTGGGGTTCCAATTGGATTCTGATTAATTCTGAACTACACTATAGGGGAATCATCATCTATAATTATTGTCAAATAAGGTTTAAAGTATTGGCCCGTATCGGTTGATACGTATCATTCTGGGACCTCTCCAATATATTCCTATAGTGGGTGTTTCGAGGGTCTGACTGGTTCAGGGGGTGGAGGAGTCCCAAACCAGCCCCTGAACCGGTTTCAAGAAAAAAAATACAATATTGATTCGCCTGATACACCCTTACCGGCGTATCAAGCGTATCGATATTTTGAACCTTGTTGCCAAGGACTTTGGGTATCGGGTGTATCGATACGATAAATGTTTTATTTTTATTAATTTATTTTTGTTTTTAGAATAAGAGGAATATCATCAGACATTTGAAATTTTTATAACATTAAAATTTCTATGTATTTATGTATCTATGTATATCCAGATGCATCAATATTGATATATCCAATATGGAACATATTTTATCGATATTTTAATCTTTAATTTAACAATTTTGTAATGGAAAATTAAACTTTTTTAAGAAGAATGATCTAATTAATTTTCTAACATATGGAGAAACAACTTGATCAAACATAGAAAAATTAACATGAACAAAATCATTACTTAGTATTTTCAAATCTTTTTTTAAGAATATATGGCAAAGAACATAGATGGTGCTAGTTAGTGTTATTATAGGAAAAAGAATGATAGCGTGGCATGTATGTGACTATGTGTTGTTGGTGTGTGCATGTGATAACTTACGCGCACAGGAGTTTGACTCAAGACATAAGTAATTGAGGATAGTGGCTGTGGGGTATGGTATGGTATGGTATCCCACCTCTTGGTATTCTGTGGATGGAGCAAGTTGATAGATATTTTTGAGTTCGAATGTCAAGTCAGATTAAGACTATATTATTTTATGGCGGGACAAATATTTTTTCCTTGCTTCTTTTAACTGGTAAAAAGGAAGTTCATTGATGTTGCCTCTGGGATTCAGATAAGGTCGAAGCTTTCCTTAACACACCAGGCTTGAGAAGTGGGTTGGCGTGGTTGAAAAGATTTGGGTCACCTTTATTTGGAATAAAAGATCAGAAAAATTAAAGAAGGAAAAAAAAAAGTAATGTTTTCTTTACATATTTTCATCTTAATCATAATGATTTCCAGAATCTTAATGAACCTGGCCCATGTTTTAGCTTGAAGAAGCTTTGGGCTTTCCATATTGGTTTCAGAAGTGTGGCCCAACAAAACCAACTGGACTGGGCCTACTGGAAAACAAGTGACCCAAGATCTGGCGTGCCATGTTACTAACAGAGTTGTGATTCGTAACAGGGAAGATATGTAGGAGGATTGCTGGGTTTAGATAGGCAGAAGCATCATTCACATATTAATTCACAGAGGGTCCTTATCAGGTGATGGTCTGGATTTTTCCAGGCATCGCTTCACGCAACGGAAGACAGGCTTCACAAATATCAGTGACAAGAAAAATAGAACACCAGTTGGAATATGCCTTTGGACGTTCACGTTGTGAAGATTGGCCAAATCTCTGGATGGTTGGCTCTTGGGCTAAGTTAGTGCCTAGAAAAAGCTTAAATGGGGCCCATCCTAAGCTTAGTCTTGCATGTGTATAATTAGGTCCGATTTGGGCAACACCTGTTAGGTTGCATTTGGCACATCTTATCCACATACACATATGTGGATAAGGAGATTTTTATACCTTGTGGATAAAGTTGTGTTGGATGAATAATAAATGGTGGATAAATTTTATTCTTAAAATAAGTTTTTAAGGGATGCTCCAGTCATTTTTTATTTTCAGAAGGATGGTCATTGCATTTTAACATGATACTAATCAAGGGAGTTATAATTGGACAGGAATAAATCGGATCTTAATTCAGGTTGGGTTTGGATTAACCTGATTCTTTTACTTTCTTTTGCCAAATGTCGTTATTTCTTAGGCCCCGCTTGGTACGATAGGGGATTGAAATTGGAATCAGAATGGGATATTTCAATTCCAATTGTTTAGTTGGGTGGAATTGGAATCTCATTCCCATTTCTGCTGGAATGGCATTCCCCCATTTGAGGGAATGGCCATTCCCTGCCCCTCCTTTGTGAATTCCCATTCTCATTCCTGTTGATTCTAATTCCCATTCTCATTCCTGACTGAACCAAACAGATTATGGAAATGGACCATTTCGATTCCAACTGCGAACCAAATGGACTCTTAGTTCCTAAGGCTGAGTTTGGAAGGAGTACAAATGCAAATATGTAGAATGCAAAACCTTATATTTTGTATGTATTTATGTTGTACATATTTTCATTTGTACTCTTTTCAAACTGAGCCTAAGGGTTCATGCAAATTAGTATTATTATGTGAAAAAGAATATGGTTACATGTTTTAGAAAAAAAATGCATTTATTTTTTAAAAAGAAGAAAATGAATATATTAATGATCACAAAAGGAGAGGGGCATGGCACCTTACCCTCAAAACAACACAAGGAACTAAAGCTCAAACAAAAGACAAAAATAAAACTAAAATAAACAAAAAATATGAAGAAGAATAACATGGGTGATAAACCCTTGCTTATTCTAGACATCCTACAGACAGCTTTCTTTGAATCGTTTCTTAAACCTTTTTGGACTTGGAAATTTCTTTTCTACTTTTTATTTTCAATTGTCACTCATTCTTGGTTAAAATCATTCTCTCCTTGGAATTATCTCTAATCGGATTCTCAACAACGTTATTGCTTATGCACGATCTGGTGTTTCCTACTAGTAGACAGTTCAGATGTCGGGTTAGTGAGGTCATCTGGTCGATCTACAAGAAGAACAAACCAGAGTGTCTGGGTTGCTTGACTTAGAGTGGGCACTCCGATGCCTAAGTCAATGAACTAGTATTTGATTGTATAAAATCTAGAGAACTATGAGAGCTAAATCGCGTATACATCTTCTATGAAAGGGGATGTCTTTATATAGGCCATCAGTCGTGAATTCCACAAAGTGTGTCTGAGATCTTCGACCCTCTGATTCAGAGGTGGTTTCATGCTCGAAAGTGGACTCCACGTAAGCGGGTAATGCCTATCCAATTGCGCCCGAAGCAGGCAGGGCGGTAAACAACTCCTTCTATGTGGCATCGTGATCTAGATGAAGTCGGAGGCGACAACTCACTAGAGGAGGAGCCCACCTGTCGCGTCACACATGTCGCTAAGTGATTCACTACTAGGCCAGCGGAGGTAAGTCGACTTGACATCGCCCGATCTAATTACAGGTCCTCCTGCCTAGGTGAGGCCGAGGAGTCCATGACATGGGCAAGGTGTCTATCGTGCTTCCAAAGTTTGTTTACGTGGCGCTGAATTGTCGTTTGGGAATTTCGTGGAGCCACATGTCCCGATGTTACTGGAGGGCCAAATCCGCCCTCATCAGTTATCATCTTTCTATGCTGGAGTGATGACTTGACCAGGATTTTTATTCTTGTTTGTTTTAAGAACGCTCCAAACCCTAAACTAACAAGCACTATTAAAAAGGAATTCTACATTCTCTTTATATCGAGTCTAATCGCATGATCATCCCAACACCATTGACATTATGGATTTATAGGCCACGAAAACTTGGTCGCCATCACCCATCACCACCTTTGTTGATGCCTCCTACAAAAGTGTTTGTTCCATTAGATCCTTAATACTTAATCCATCTCCTGCACTAAGAGGTGTCTTTTGTATTCTTTTCAAGTTTTGTTGTTTAGATGATTTCACATGCACTATATTAATCATAAAAAAGGTTCATGAATTTTTTATTTTTATTCTAAATATCAGGGTGAATTTATAGAATAATTTATTGATATATGATTTCAGAAAAAACATAAATAACGATAAATTATTGGTTATGGGATCTCCAATCACCATTTAGCAGTCCTTATATTTCATGTATATAATTGATGGGAATTTATAGACAGTTGCAATGAGTTAAATGAAAATAGTGGGTGATAACAAGGTCAGAACCGGAGAGTGTACGTGGCAATTTATGATAAGATCAAATACTTGAATGATCAAAAAAGAACATTGGAAAACAAAAATTGATGAAGGTAAAGATGGAAAGTAAAATCAAGATATAACCATGTTAACAGTTTGCATTTTCATTTTCTATCGTTGGAAAAAGTTTGATGGACAGTGTATGTCCTCATGAATCATGATAGTTAAATAAATTACTGGAAAAACAAAAATTATAAAGGGTAAAAAGGGAAAGTAAAATCAGGCTTTTTACTAAAAATTAGTATACGGCCTCAGGAATCGTGATAACTAAATAAATTACTGGAAAAACAAAAATCATAAAAAGGAAAAAAGGAAAGTAAAATCAAGCTTTTTAACTAAAAATTGTTACCATCCTATTTTTTTATAAATGGAATACACAGATAAGATACAGACAGATTTGTAACGTTTAAATTGTGATATGAACGCTTGTGTACACCCTGGGCCTATTACTGTCCAAGGCTAGTCCAAAGTCCAAACTCTATTTGGGACCCAAATTTTAGTCAAGGCCGGATCTTGGTACTAAAAGCCCAGGACCTGTGTCGGCTCAATGTTGGATCGGGCCTTGTTGGACTCATGCAAGCATGACTCATAGTCGAAGCCCTTTTTTTGGTATTACTATTAGCCAACAAGAACTTTTCGACATGTGGTGACATGCCAGCTTTGTTGGTTATTATTGGTTGTCTTGATTGGAGAAGCATTCTATTTAGAGATATATCCAGGTTGTTAGATAGATTTGATGAGGCTTGCCTGATCTTACTCTTTGACTGAGGAGAGCAAACCCTAGTTACAATCATGGACAATAATCACTCAACATGCTTGGTGCAAAATCAATCAAATTAAATTAGTATGTTTTCTCTCATGTGAAGTGTTTTTCTTGTTGTGAGGTTCAATAAAAAATCAAAACCATCCGCTTTGAAAAGAGATTACTTCTTAAAACAAAAAAAAATAATAATAATAATAAAATAGAAAACAGGCGCTTGATTGTATGTGTGGTTTTCTTTTTCAAAAATGAAAACTCAAACTTGAGAGCTTCACTAGGTTTTAGACCCCGGTTGTTTGAATCCTCTATGGGAAATTGGGAATTGAGGATACTGGGTCTGTCATGATGGCAGTATTACAAATAGAATTATAGAGGATACTAATTTTTGTCTCAAAAGAGGAGAACATATAAAATACAAGCAGATCTATTGCTTGGAAGATCTATTGCTTGGAAGGCAACTGCCGATAGATGAAACCAGATCTATTGCTTGGAAGGCAATTATAATAATAATAATAATTATTATTATTATTATTATTATAATTATTATTATTATTATTATTATTATTAATTAAAGATGTTAATGGTTCAGGTACAGGTTTTTTTCAACACAAGTGACAAGCCCAACCCAAAGCCACCCAGTCTGCACTGCCCCGCCTTATGAACAGTATCACCTTTGTTATTAAAGGTTATAATGTTATATTAACAAGTTTTCAATGTTACTACGCCCATGGGTTTGGAACAGTTCAGCCTACTGACACAAAACCTGATTAAGACAAATCCTGACTCGACCAGACCTTTGTTTTTTTTTTGGTAGAAGACTCGACCAGACCTGGGGATTATGGCTATGGAAGACCTGGTTGTTTATCAGCATTCCTCTTTACACTTGCTACTTGTAAAATTGGTAAAGGGTGAAGCTGGTCCAATTTGATAGAGAAAAAAAAAAACAGGGAATGCATACTTATTACAAGTCTATGTGAATTAATACTTTGCAAATAATATATCAGACACGAACCGATTGTAAATTTGTAAATTTGTAATTTAACATGAGCCCATTATAATTTCTGAGTTTTATATAAATATATAATCTACTTAAGAGATTTTTTTGGTAAACATAAGTTATACTCATTTTATATAAAATGTTCACACATGAACCCACTCTTGTAAATTAATATGCATGATATATACAAAATTAAATAATATACTATAGAAGTGAGTGGTAGAAATCCTACGAATTAATATATACAGCGAAGAGAGAACGAAGAATAGAAAAGAATGTTAAGGAAATCAAGATGAAGAGAACAATACAGTATACACAGACCAACGTGCTTTAACATATTGACTTATGTCCACGTATATGTAGGATCCTAACGAAATTCCACTATATTCATTCATTAGTTACAGCTGTAGTTAACAAAAATGCTAGTATTAATATTGTTGAGCCAGGGTTTATTATTGTTGATACCCTGATCCACTTTTAATTTATCAAAATACTCCTTGTACGGACAAATTTGGCATATTCTTAGACCTTCCCTTTCCCGGGTAGGGATGCGAACGGATCAAATTGGATTTGAATTGGGATAATCCGAATCTGATCTGACACAATTTTTGTCGTATTTGATCAGATCTAGTAGGATTCAATTTGAATTCGAATCCTATCAGTAAGTCAGATCTTTAGATGTGATTTGATCCGATCAGACTTGTTTTTTTTTAATTAATAAATTATTAAAAAATAAAATATATTAATTTAAATAAAGTAAAAAATAATAAAAAATACAAGTATTTTATATTATTTTTATCAGATATATACATGTTTTTTTATAAATAAATAAATAATATAATAAATTTATAAAAATATAATATAAATGATATATTAATAAATAAATAAATATCATATATATATATATATATATATATGTATTTTAATATATCGAATCGGATCTTCTCAGATCGGATAGGGGTGATCCGAATCCAATCCATTTTTTTATCAGACCTATTATCCAATCGGATCCAAAGAGGCGTGATCTGAATTCGACCAAATAGGATTTTTAAAAAGATGATGAGAGATGAATAATGAAAAGTGAAAACATGTTTTTCAAACCAAAATTTTTTTCAGAACATGTTTCCCATTCAAACCTTATGGTTTTTATTTGTTTTTGAACTCAAGGAAACAATTCACATCAGACAACGCCCCCTACGATGGTCTTCACACTTCTGTCGGAATCAGATGACAAAATGAAGAAGTTAAGGGCATAACTCATAAGATCCTAAAGATTCAAAAGGTTAGGAGGATAGTAGTTGCTAGGTAATTGAAATTCAAATACTCGACACGGCCTTTTATACTTCTATAACCTACGATGTTACATGTAAAACACGGAAGTTCTAGTTTTGAATCAACTCAAAAATGAAAAATCTTTTCTAAAGAAATCGGCAGTTGCCGAGGAAACTACAAGAGGCACTAAATTTTCACAAATATTAATTCAAAGTCCCCCACAGATGATCTAGTTGCACATGAAATTGCCTTGAATGATATTAGTGCTAATGAAAGAGAGAGCACGTACTCACGTAGATGTGAAAGACGGCCAAAAAAAGATCCAAAACTCAGGGGAGAGAGGCTTGCTTTTTGAGGTGTTACTCTATTACAGAAACAATAGCAAGTTGATGAAAATGAATAGCAAACTATTATCTATTTAAAGTGGCTTGATGAATTCACTGTAATGGTAAACCTGGACATCGGTAATCCTGAAAGCCATCAGGAAAGAGAAATGTTCAGTAAAACACGATCAATTATCATTTTTCCGGCATCATTGTGAAAATGCCACAGCTTCAATGTCAGAGATGAAAGCAGAGAAGTTAAGGAATTGAAGACAACCGCGAAGAACTTATAGATGCTGAAGACACAACAAAATTGTCTGAAGACTTTTCACCGATGGAAGCCACCAAAATCTGGTGTGCTCTCCTCCTCAGCTCCGTTGAACGCAAAGAAGGAATCTCCAGTTGGTGGTTGTTTCTCCGGAAATATGAGCATCTGACGAAGGCCATGAATTACAAGCCAATCACTGTAATACATGTCAGGAAATATGACCGGAACTCCGTTGATCATAAGCGTATCACCCGTTGCTGTGATACTGATCGTAAAGCCCTTGGAGAATGTCTGCAACACCGTTCTGTCGTCAAGGCCGGTGAGATCCGTCCAAGTAAGCCTGCAGGGAAGAACATGCCGGAGAAAGACCGAGGAGTATTCCCTGTAACTCCCAAGACGCTCCTCCATCGCTTCATCAATTGGCGCAAAGACTGTCAGCTTCATCTGAGCTTTCAAGTCTATCAGTTGCAGATCAAGAAATGTGGCCATCACAGAATAGCCTCGTGATAGGAGTAGTTTCGAAGCTGCAGAGAAAGAGCCACCAGCTTCGGAAGTGGAGGAATGATCGTGCACATCTGGAGTTACTGTGCATGCGGAAGCCAAACTGTTCGGTTCTGGAACTGAGGAGAAAGGGAGCTGGTAAGAAGGATCCAAGAAGTCATCTATTCCGTAGATGACCAAGGATCCATCATCGTAAATTGAGGATTCGTTGATCTTGACGTCATTCAGGGAAGTCTGGGGATCAGAGGTCGATGTCGTGACAATGAGAGAATGATCGGACAAGGTAGGGATCTTGTTGCCGAACGCAAGGGAGCTGAGGTTTGCGATCGAGAGTCTCTGTGGTGAGAAGTGGTACAGGAGGAGAGAGAGAGATGGCTGGCCTGATCGAATGAAAGCGTCGTCGGAAGGAGAGAAAATCGTTGCAGACGAAGAACGGACGTCCAGGGTTCGACAGAGGAGTTGAAGGGTTAATGCCATGGATACGTAACTAGAATTCGAAAGAGCTGCGATAGCATTGGGAATTGTTTCGGGACACGGGGGAAGGAGGGTGGAGATGGGGAAGAAAGAGAAAAGGATCAGAGATGTGAGAAGCAAAATCGCCATTAATGGCGTTTCTACGATGGAATCGCAAGGGGGAAGGACTGAAGGAGAACGGGAGGACTGACGAGTGAAGGGGATATGCTTTTGACGGTTTGGACTAGGGAGGGCGTGAGCTTTAATTTAATTTAAAGCAAAACTCAAAGTTCGGGTGGGAAACGATGGAACACGTTTCTGCTTCCTATTGGCTAGAAATGTGATGCGAGGTTGCTATTTGCTAAGTTTGTTATATTCGGTTGATGATTTGTTCGATCATGATTCAATAAGCTCAGCTGCATCGTTACCTCCAGAAGGTTGAGCTTTTGAATTTGTAAGAGCCATTGATATAACAAAGAAATGGTTTAAACACTAAGATCGTGACCACCAACTGATCGATCAGACATTGATCAGACAAAATATTTTCGAACACGCTACCGACATGATCTCCTGTCATGAGACTGGGACCATTATGAGATTTGCGGTGTCGGATCACGTTACAAGCATATCTAGAAGACTAGAACGATTAGTGGGATTTAAACGAAATTAGTGATAGTTCTTTTCTTGCCTTCTTGCAATGTTGCAAAGAATCCAGATCACCGCACAACAAAGCACGTTCAAATCCTCTACGAACATGATCTTACACCGCACGTCTCATACATGATGAGTCACATTTTTATGATGGGTCCCAGTTTCATGGTGAGTTGTACGGTGTTGGATCAAGTTAGTGGAGGGTTGGGATGTTTGTTGGCTGAACACTGATTGGGTGGGTATTTTTCTTTAAAGAAGACAGGTTTTGGGATTCTATAATTCATGGTAAGGGTAGGGTATGGTATTAGGTTAATTCAACCCTCTCCAATTCATATAAAAGCAAGCAAACTTTTTTGTATTTAAAGTAGAATTGAATAATATTTTGAATTTTATTTATATGTTTTAATCAAATAATTAGAAATTATATTGTTTATTTGTGATGATTTACTTATTTATTAATTATATATAACAAGAAATAATAGGAAATTAGATGTATGTTCAAAACCCAACCTACCCTACCCTTGAATGTAGAGGTGTCAATTGGATTGGATTTGGTCTAATCCGGTCTAGTCCAATGTGAGTCCATTGCAAATGGACCTGGTCTAATCCAGTCCAATGAATATTTTGGACCATTTTGGACTATTCCAGAGATTGCCCAATCTATTCAAATTCTTGTTAATTTAGATTGGTTTCAACTCAAACCTGGTCCATTGACACCTATGTTCTTATCTTCTATCAATGGATCAGATATTGGCTCAATCCAATATAAATTCATTATGGGTGGACTAGGTCCAATCCAATATGTCATATTGGTCTGTCCAATCTGTCCAAATTCAATACGTCTTATTGGTTTGTCCAATCCATCCAAATGGATTTTGATTTGGACAGAGTCCAACCCAAAACCGGTCCATTGAGACCCCTACTTGAATGTGAAAATGGTAGAGTCAGGGAGGGTTTTGCAATTTCATGTGCAAAGAGGGTTTGAATTCTCAAAATCCAACCCACTATGGATTTTGGGCAAGTATGACCAAGAGGTTTTGGGAGGTGGGTAGGGTCTAAAATTTACAAAACCCTCTCGGGATTCACCCCATTGCCATCCCTAAGTTAAAGTATACAAGTGATGCTGCTCAATCCGAGGTAGTGCACGAACTAGGGAGAGCAACCAAATAATCCTTGCTGACTTGGCGGTGCCGAGCTTACAAGGACAGTGTCGCGCTATGTAATTTGCGATCAAGAGAAGAAGTCAGAGGCCCAAGGAATTATCCCCATGTAGGTACTCCGACGCTCAAGTCAGTGAGAGGGCGGTGAATGGTCGGGCCGAGCAATGAGGGTGCTGGTCCGAGCAAAGTAACGGTGTGGGTGCTAGAAGTCGGGTCCCTTACCTTGGGCATGGTGTACCTTTTTATAGCCGAAGATCCGTGCCTTGGTCAGATTAGGCTTCCAGGGTTGTCGGGATAAGGTCATCCGCTGAGGTATTCGGGATGGGGTCCCGTTCCCCAGAGGAGTTGTCTTCTTTACTCCTCTTTATCCGCAGTTGTACTCATCCGTGTGACCTGTAGCTGACGTGGTGAAAAGGATAAGGTGGGGACCACAATAGTAGCGTAGCTCAGCTGAACTATGCCAACGTGGTTGAGCTATGACGACGTGGCCGAGCTATGCCGATGTGGTCGGGTGATGACTGGGCGGCCACGTGTCTCTCAGGACCAGCTTAGCCATGACCCGAACACCACCCCCAGTTCTGAAGTCAAGGAATGAAGTAGTCCCAATTCGTTTCTCGGCTGAGGAACTTCCGAGCTGTTGTCTGGTTCTTCCGCTGTCTGCACAGTGTTGGTCATTGCCGAGGAATCCTCCGATCGTCGACTACAGAACTTAAATAAGAACAAAAATTTCGGTTCCCGAACCACTCCCCAAGTTCTGCTGTCGAGGAAGGGGAATGCTCAGCCGGACTATTGCGTGACCGTGTAGCCTTGTCTGGCATCGGGGCTCGGCTTCGGTTGGTGTTAAGTCTTCTGGTTGGGCCGGCATTCTTGGGCAGCCCCTCCGAGGGTCCGCGTTGGTGGTTAGACCAGTACTGAGGGTCGAACCGGTGCAATTAATGGTCGTATCAGTTGCATGTTGGGGTCGTCGCTTCGGTTTCTAACGCTTTGCACATGCATCAGAGGTCACGTCGATTGGTCTTTCGAGACGTTGTCAGAGGTGTTTCATCTATACCATTGATATCTCCTTGGTCTGTGCCCCTGGTGGCTATAAAAGAAAAGGGGGGGACCCCCTCCTCTGTGTCGTTTGCAAGGGAGGTAGCTTTCATTGCTCGACGAAGTGTGGCGTGATTGCTTAGTAGTGGTTGCTCGGCAGTTTTCCATTCCTCGGCTCGGTATGCCTTCCTTACCCCGTCGATCCTCTTCCTCTTCCGGGTCCTCCAGTAGTGGTTCAGGTTCCAACTCTTCCCATGGCTCCAACTATGAGCCGGAGCTGAGGGATTTTGTGGCTGCCAAAGTCGAGGAGGCTGAGGCTGGACCTTCTGGGACGGAGGTGGAACTCCCCCTGTGGGCAAGTCGTCGGTTTGGCACCACGCCCTACGCCTTGGCTCCCGGGGATATGGCTCAGATCCGAGCAATGTATGTCATTCCCGCGGAGTTCCAAATGAGGTGTCCACAACCCAGCGAAATGGCCACTAATGCTCAGCCCGGCGAGATATGTGTGTACGAGCATAGCTTGGAGGCTGGGATGAGGTTCTCATTGAGCGAGGGGGTCGCCGAGGTACTAGGCTGGTATAGGGTGTTGTCCGTGCAGTTGATGCCGAACTCCATCAAGTCCTTGCTCGGCCTCATGTCCTACTGTGCGGTCTGTGATATCGAGCTAGCCCTAAGGATGGTAAGCTTTCTGCTTCAATTGAAGCACCATCAGCAGGGCTACTACTATTTTTCCAATAGGCAGAATCTCCAGTCGCTGGTCGAGGCTCCTTCTCCTATGAAGCACTGGAAGGAGTCGTTCTTCTTCGTGCGCATTCCTAGGGGTCTCCTTTCTCCGACCGAGCTACGGAAGCTGAGGACAACTGTGTCGTAGCCCCAGTGGATGACGTTTACTTGGGAGGAGAGGTCGGCCCTGAGCATGATGCATGAGATAGATGTTATTGCGTACACATGCTCGGAGATGTTGATGCTCACCAGGTTGATGGAGAGGGTGGCCGGTCTGTTTCTTTTACTGTTTGTTTGCTAAGCCACTGTTCCCTTGTTTGTTTTCTACTTATCTCGGGCGTTCTGTGGTGCAGGTATAAGGATGGCCAGCAAAGAAGGGATTGTTCATCGGATGAGGGCACTTCGGTAGCAGTAGGGGCGAGATGGTACGCAGCCAAAGGCTCAGCCTGAGGTAGCGGACCAGCCACGATCCGCAAATAGGACGACACATCAAGAAAGGAGAATTCGGCAGCGAGAGGCCGAAGAGGACGATGTTGTCGTGGTTGACCCTAAAGGGGTTCGTGTTGACGATGACTTGGAGACGCCTAGGGTTCCTGAGCAGTTGCTGCGAGGGATTATGACTATGTCAATGGCTCAGGCGTCAATCAGGGTTGGCAGCGGAGCCTTAGAGTGCGTGCTTTTGCAGTCTGCTGCCCAGGTGAGTTCCTTTCTTTCTTACCCCTTGTGTTTTGCTCTTTTTTTGTGGCTGTATACTCATTCTCTTCTGTAGAATGCTTGTGCGGCGGTCACATTGGTCGATCGCCACCGGGACGTTCGATCAATGTACGAGCGAGAACACTCCGAGTATCTGCGACAAAAGGCCCAGTTGGCCAAGCTTCAGGCTGTCAGGGAGCGATCGGCTGCACTAGAGAGAGTTGGCTGAACTTAGAGCTGTACGAGCAGGCCAGCGTTGTCCGCGGGCTGAGGCAGGAGATCCCTGAGCTGAAGGCGTAGTGGGAGAGGCTGAAGTAGGAGGCTGACGAGGAGGCAGTCAACTAATACAAGGCATCGGAGGAGATGCAGCTGCACATGGATGAGTACATTGAGGCTTCCTTCGTACCTGGATTTAACGTCTTTTGACAAAGGATCCCTTGCCGCCACCCGGAGCTGGCTGAGGAGTCGTAAGGCTAGGGAGCCTGCGATCAAGATACTCCGCAAGGTTCCGCAAAGGAAGCCGATGAAGAGGTTGGGAACGAGACTGAAGTTGTTAATGGGGCTACTGACTCTACCGCCGAGGATTGAGCGGTCGTTTCTTCCAAGTTATATTTTTTTTGTCTTTGTCGTGCTCTTCTTTTTTTCTTTTTTGTATTGGCTTGGTATGTGAAGCCATAAATGATGTAATGGACCATCTTAAGTTGAATATCAGCTCTTCTTTGTGTTGACTATATACATGCATCTTGTTGTTGCTATTTTTACATGTGCGTTTTTCTTTTTCCGTTTGAAGCATGCTCGGCCGGGTTATTACGCGTACCGAGATGGGCTATCCTTGTGCACTTTTGTTGGTCAAGCCAGGCTTTGGCTTGGGTATTCTAATCGTACTTGTGCAATTTTAGTTTTCTAGTCGAGGGATGGTTGGTCGGGCTATTGCGCAGGCCGAACCAGGCTATGCCTCGGTGTCCCCAATCTTCTACTGACCAAGGTGTAGTTGTCCGGGATCTTTCGATTTCTTTTGTTGGCTGAGGCATGGCCGGCCGAGCTATTGTGTGGGCCAGTCGGGCTATGCCTCGGCGTCCCCAGTCTTCTGCTAACCGAGGTGTAGTTGTCCGGGATCTTTCGGTTTCTTTTGTTGGTCGAGGCATGGCCAGTCGAGCTATTGTGTGGGTCAGTCGAGCTATGCCTTGGCATCCCCAGTCTTCTATTGATCGAGATGTAGTTGTCCGAGATCTTTTGGATTTTTAGCTCTCAGCCATGGGATGCTCAGTTTCTGGTCTCAGGAGCCTTTGGGGCCCTTCTAAGAATAGTCATTTCTCAACTAGCTAAGCCATTAAACGGTGGTTGTGCGGAGTTCCCCGACCGTCCTCAGGCCTTGGTGGGCGGGGGCATTCTTTCTCCACATCTAGGCTCAACTGTGGTCAGTTGAGTCGTGTAGCTTTGTCGGCGATACGATGCCGATCTTGGCGTTACGGGCTCGGCCGTACTGGGGTCGGCGGAGTCAACTTCATCGGTAGTGTGGCTTGGCCTGTGCATGTATAGTGTGTGCGATGAGGGTGTATGTGCCTGTAGGTTAGAGATGTATCTTGAGAAAAGAAAGAAACTTTTATTGGTTGTAGATTTACTGATAATACATCCTGAGATTTCACGAGTTCCAACTCTTCGGTATTGGTCGGCCTCCGAAGTCTTCGAGTTTATAAGTGCCCAGTCCAAGGACCCTGTTGATTCTATACGGCCCTTCCCAGTTTGGTCCGAGCTTGCCTTCTCCGGGTGCGGGGACTATGGCTCTGCATAGGATGAAGTCGCCTGTCTTGAATTCGCGTCCTTTGACTTTGGAGTCGTAGTGCTTTGCCATCCTTTGCTGTTGTGCGGCCATTCTTACATGTGCTCGGTCCCAAGCTTCTTCTGCTAGGTCCAATTCTGCGTGCACATCTTCGTCATTCTACCCCTCGTTGAATAACTCGGTCCAAATAGTTGGGTAACCTATTTCCACAAGGACTATGGCCTCGGCCCCATAGGTCAGGCTAAAAGGAGTCTCTCCGGTGGTGGTCCATGGGGTCGTCCTGTATACCAGAGTATGCTCGGCAACTCCTCAACCCAACTTCCCTTGGCTTTGTCCAGGCGCGTTTTCAGGCCGTCTAGCAGGGTTCGGTTGATTACCTCAGTCTGCCCGTTACTTTGGGGTCAGTGCATTGCAGTAGTCCGATGATCGATCTTTAGGTCGACACAGCGGGCTTCAAACTTCTTGTCAGTGAACTGTGTCCCAATGTCTGTGATGAGTACACGAGGGATGTCGAAGCGGCAGAAAATACCCTGCCAGAAGAAGTCCTGGGCAATATGGGTTGTGATGTGTGCCAAGGATTCGACTTCGACCCACTTCGTGAAGTATTCCACAACTACAAGAAGGAATTTCTTTTTCGCAACCGCAGTGGGAAAGGGGCCGAAGATGTCCATTTCCCATTGGGCGAATGGCCACGAGCTGGTGATCGGCTTCAGGGGGCCGCAGGCTGGTGATGGAGATTAGAGTGCTGCTAGCAACTGTTGCACTTCTGAACTAACAGGGCGGCGTCCTTACTTCATCGTCGGTGAAAAGTAGCCCTACCAAAGTGCTTTATGGGCCAATGTGCGCGCGCTGGGATGGTCTCCGCAAATGCCCTCATGTATCTCCCTAAGGACGTAGTCTCCTTCGGCTGGGGGAGACACTTTAGGTACGGGAGAGTGTGGGAGCGGCGGTAAAGTTGGCCTTGGATAAGGCAGTACCGGGCTACCCTGTGTTGGAGTACCGGGTCTATGCACCATTGAGGACTTTGCTGGTGTCGTAGATCGGCCTCTATACCCGGTCTTCTTCCTTAATCAGCACCGAGCTAATGACCTCGTCTCCAGCCGAGAGGTAGAGCAATAACTCGTCCCCTGGGTTTGGCTTGGTCAGGAGGGGCGACAAGCTCAGGTACTGCTTCAACTCCTGGAAAGATTGCTCACATTCTTCGGTCCAGCGGAAATCTTTTGGCCGCTTAAGGGCATTGAAGAATGGGAGACACCGGTCCAAGGATTTGGACATAAATCTGTTGAGGGCGGCTTTTCTTCTGGTGATTCGTTGCACCTCTTTATGGGTCCAGGGAGGTGGCATGTCATGGATGGCCTTTATCTTCTCCGGGTTTGCTTCGATCCCTCTCTGTGCCACCATGAACCCCAGGAACTTGCCAGAGCCGACCCCAAAAGCACGCATGGTTGGGTTTAGCTTCATCTTGTATTTTCTTAGGGTGTCAAAGACTTCGCGAAGATCGGCCAAGTGATGCTCGACTTTCTTGCTCTTTACGAGCATATTGTTGACATATGCTTCTACATTCCGGCCAAGCTGTTCTTTGAATACCTCGTTCACCAACTGCTAATAAGTGGCGCTAGTGTTCTTGGGGCCGAAGGGCATTACTCTGTAGCAGTACAGGTCGCGGTCGTTGAAAAAAGTTGTTCACTCCTAGTCATCCGAGTGCATCTAGATTTGGTTGTAACCTGAGAATGCATCCATGAAGCTCAATAGCTCATGCCCCACCGTTGTATCAACGAGTTGGTCGATCATCGGCAGGGGGAAGCTGTCTTTGGGGCAAGCCTTGTTTAGGTCGGTGAAGTCGGTGCAAATCCTCCACTTCCCATTGCCCTTCTTCACCATTACTACGTTGGCTAGCAAGTTGGGGTACTTGACTTCTCGAATAAAGCTGGCGTCGAGCAGTTTTTGTACTTCATCGGTGATCACTTGCCCTTGCTCTGTGGTGAAGCTCCTCTTTTTCTGCTTCACAGGTCGGTAGGGGTACTTGACTTCTCGAATAAAGCTGGCGTTGAGCAGTTTTTGTACTTCATCGGTGATCACTTGCCATTGCTCTGTGGTGAAGCTCCTCTTTTTTTGCTTCACAGGTCGGTAGCGTGGGTCAACGTTCAGCCGATGTGTGGTAACTTCAAGGTCGATCCCAGGCATGTCCACTTCCAACCAAGCAAATACGTCGGCGTTGTTCCTCAGTAGTTGCACAAGTTCTTCTCAGAGGTGATCGTCTAGTAGGGAGCCGACTTGGACTATCTTTTTGGGATCTTCTTCAGAGAGGGGGACCTGGATGAGATCTTCCACGGGTTGGCCGCATTGTGCCTTTACCTCGTCGTGTAAGTCATAGGCCTCCGCCATCAGTGTCTCGGTGGTTGGACATAGTCCTATACGAGAGAGCCGATAGCAGTGCCGCGTTGTTCTCTGGCCTCCACGTGCCACCCCTATGCCGTACTTGGTAGGAAATTCCATGGCGAGGTGGTATGTCGAGACTACGGCCTACAGAGCATTGATGGTCCGCCTACCGAGGATCACATTATAAGAGGAGGAGCAGCGCACCACAATGAAGTCTACCATGGTCGTCACCGTCTCCGATCAAGAGGGGAAGAGTTATTCTCCCATTGGGCAGGAGGGACTCTCCTGAAAATCCCATCAAGGGAGTGTTCATCGACAAGATCCGCTCTCTGCCAATGTAGAGCTTTTCGAATGCATCTTTGAATAGTACGTCGGCAGAACTCCCTGTGTCGACTAGGATCTGCCGCAACTCAAAGGTAGCCCTCTCGGCCGTGATGACCAAGGCGTCGTCGGTGAAGGTGATAGATTGGATGCAATTCTTTCTTTGACCCCGGTCGTCGATCTCGCATAGTCAAGCATATTTCTTCCAACCCGAGTTGCTCTCCCCTCAGGAAGCGGTTCCTCCTGATATAACGTGGATAACGCTGGCTGGGGGGCCTCGAGGCGGTGGTTATCAATCATCCATTTTCCGCTCTTCTTGGGATAGCTTCTCGCTTTTGTCGATGAAGCCGCTGAGGTAACCATGCCTGATCAAATCTTCAATATGGTTACGCAGGTCGAAACAGTTATCCGTGTCATGGTCGTGGTCCTTGTGGAACTTGTAGTAATTGTCTCGGTTCATCTTGTTACTTTGTGTCTTCATCTTCTCGGGCCACCTGACGTAGTTGCGGTTACGGATTTGCATCAGAATTTCAAACAACGGAATATTGAGCGGCATGAACTTCCGATAAGTTGGTGGAGGGGTCCGAGGTTTATGGTCTGGTCGGCGATCCTGTCTCTTGTGATCTTTATCTGACCTCTCGGACTTCCGCTCATTGGTGTCTTTCCTCTTCTTGTCGGGCTTCTCATTTTCGTCTCTGAGCTGCGCTTGAGCCTGTCCAGCATTGATATACTTCTGCGCGTGGCTCATTAGCGCAGATGGCGTCTGAGGAGGAATTTTGGAGATGGAGAAGTTGAACGATGAAGGGTAGAGCCCATGCTGTATGGTCGTAATTGTGACTGGTCGGTTAAAGTCTCTGACTTGGAGCGCCTCCTTGTTGAACCTTGCCAGGTAATCTCTGAGGGTATCTGCCTTCCTATGTTGGATTTGCATGAGGCTGGCCAAAGTTTTCCAATGCTTCTGGCTAGCGGTGAGCTGCGCCAGAAATTGGGTCTCCAGCTGATCCCATGACGTTATGGAGCACAGCGGCAGAGAGTACTACGCCAAAGTTGGACCTTGTAGAGTGGACTACAAGGGTTTTGCACATCAGTCCTTCTAACGCGTCGTGCAACATCATCTGAGCTTTTAGTGCCGCGACAAGGTCGAAAGGGTCGGTATTCTCATCGTATTTGTCGAATTGGGGGGCTCACCATCTAGCGAGGAGCATCTCGCCCATGATGTCCTGGACGAAGGGCGGCTCCTTGGCGGTATGCGCGGCAGCCTGCGATGGCTGGTCCACTGCAGGCGTCACGCTCTTGTGGGTCTGAGTGCATTCTCGTTCTTCTAAACGCTACCGGAGCTCTTTGATCTTAGTGTCTCTATCGTCCGGGGCCACAGTGTGGGTGGCCTTCTCCTTCTTAGGTCGCGCAGGGCGGTCCTTTACCGAGCTTGACTCGACAACGGAAACCATGAAGGGTGGCGTCCTCTTCTCGAGCCTCTCTTTGGCGGCGATCTGAGCTGCGTCTGGCTGTAGTGATCCTGTTCGTGGGAGCAGGCAGAAGAGACGGGCCTTTGGGTCATGTCCTACCTCTCTCACTCGGGTCGCGCTCCCCTTATATCCAGCCGATGTACTTTGGGGTCCTTAGTCCAAGGATCGTCCTTCATGCGCATCGAGGCGTGGGGGGGGAGGGGACGGCCCGGTTGGGCGGCATGGCAAACCCCAATGCCTGCATGAACTTGAAGATCTTGTCGACCTTCTCTTGCATAGCTCGAAACTGCACTGGGTCCGCTGCGGCCGAGAGCTGCGGGGCTTCTTGATGCGAGGAGCTGTGATGTCGGTTCTCCCGAGATGGGGAACGGCCTATTGATCGTTCAGACTGGTTTTTAGGCATTTTGAAACTGCGCGGCAAAGGATTTTTTTGTCGGGAAGGCATTTTGTGCGATCCCATAGACAACGCCAATCTGATGCTGCTCAATCTGAGGTAGTCCACTAACTGAGGAGAGCAACCAGATAATCCTTGCTGACTGGGAGGTGCCGAGCTTACCAGGAAGGTGCTGCACTATCTAATCTGCGATCAAGAGAAGAAATCAGAGGCCCGAGGAGTTATCCCCGGGTAAATACTCCGATGCTCAAGTTAGTGAGAGGGTGGTGAATGGTTGAGCTGAGCAATGAGGGTGCTGGTCTAAGCAAAGTAACATTGTGGGTACTAGAAGCTGGGTCCCTTACCTTGGGCATGGATTACCTTTTTATAGCGAAAGATCCATGTCCTGGTCGGATTAGGCTTCTAGGGTTGTCGGGATGAGGTTAGCCGCCGAGGTATTTTGGATAGGGTCCCGTTCCCCAGCGGAGTTGTCTTCTTTACTCATTTTTATCCGCAGTTGTACTCATCCGTGTGACGTGTAGCTGACGTGGCGAAAACGATAAGGTGGGGCCCACAATAGTAGCGTAGCTTGACCGACCTATGCCGATGTAGCCGAGCTATGTCGACGTGACTGAGCTGCGCCCACGTGGCCGAGCCATGCCGACGTGGCCTAGTGATGACTGGGCATCCACGTGTCTCTTAGGACCAGCTCAGCCATGACCCGAACAACAAGTATAGCCCAAGGTCCATTGTTTAAGGAACCCTTTTTTCAGGGATTCTTGATAAATGGAATCAAGAACCCTGATGTTGCTTAATCCGAGGTGTTTCTTGAACCAAGGTCATAGTCAGATAATCATACGAACTAGGCAAAGCCGAGGTGGAAGGACGAAGCTGCGTAGCTAGAACAGAGTCAAAGGCCTGAGGAGTTATTCCCCGAGTAGGTATTCTGACGCTTAAGTTAGTCAAGAATGGTGGGTGGTCGGGCCGAACAGTTGAGAGAACAGTGCTGGTTCGAGCAGAGTAACAGTTCGGGTGCTAGGAAGTCAAAAGTCAAATCGCTTACCTTGAGCGGGAGTTACCTTTTTATAGCCGAAGATTTGTGTCCTGGTCGGATGAGGCTTTTGAGGTTGTCGGGATGAGGTTGTCCGTTGACGCCTTCGAGATAAGACTTAATCCCCAGTAAAGCTGTCATCCTTATCCGTACAACCCTCTCCTGTCTTGGTCATGCTTACCCAATAACGTGGTGCCGATGTGGCCGAAGTGATAAGGCGGCCACAGATGTAACACATGGCACTTGAGGGCAGCTCAACCATAACCCAAACAAACCACATATCTATAAAATGGCAATGGAGCAAGGGTCATTTTCCCCATCTCGGACCATGATCCTTGGCTTCTTGCTAGGGATAAAAATTACTTTCCATCCCTGATTTCTCAAGAAAATAGATTCTCCATGAAGATTTGAATCTCAATTTTTTTTAATTAAATGTGTTTTTGGAAGATAGATTTACTTAAAATAAATAAATATTTTAAATATATTTTGATATATAATATAAATAATATTATATAAAATATAACATATTTAATATATATATATAATCGAGATCAGGGTGGCAGAGGACTTCACTCTCCATTAGGAGTGCAAATGGATTGGATCATGATCCGATTCGAGATCCGTTTCTATTTGGTCGAATTCGGATCACCCCTGTTTAGATCTTCAAATTCCCCCTCAATCCAAGAAGATCCAATCCAATCCAATATATATTATATATTTATAAACTTAAATATATAATACATATTATGTTATTTATTTATAAATATATTTTTATAAATTTATTATATTATTTATTTTTTATAAAAAACATGTATATATATGATGAAAATAATTAACAAATACTTATATTTTTTATTTTTACTTTATTTAAATTAGTATATTTTATTTTTCTTTTAATAATTTATTATTTTTAAAGAAAAAGGTCGGATTGGATCATATCCAAAGATCCAACTTATAGATTCAAACTTAAATCGAGTCCTATCAAATCCGATCGGATCAGATCCATTGGATCTAGATCGAATTCGAATATCAGATCAATTTGCATCCATATACTCTCCATCCCCGTCCTCGTCCCTGTCCCTAACCCGTGATCCTTATTAATCCCCAATTCCCATCCCGATCCCTGCTTCTCCCAAAACATTTTCCATCCCCATCGGGTCGGGCAGACCGTATACCCGGTGGGATGGGAAAATTGCCATCCCTACGACCCTACCCATATCTAATACGGACCAATTACAATCAGAAGACCCTTGATCCCTTCCAACGAGTGGGCACGAGCAGATGCAATATCAACCACCAGCTTCCGATTAACGACATGTCAGCAAAAATCTGGAGGTGAAGTAACAGATTTTAGATTCTGTATGCCACGTGGCGAAGCAAGAACCAATGAGATATTCATCCTTCTATCCCTCCAGATAAGCCCCCTCCCTTCTTACAGGTCTTTTACTTACTCCTCCGATATCTGGCCGTCAACACCTACACCTCCACGTCGATAGTCGCTACAATGGCGTCTGTTTGTGCTTCTTCTGCCGTTGCCGCCGTTGCCATTTCCTCTTCCAGGCATGTTTTTCTCAGAAAACCATCCCTACGTAACAAAGAATCGAAATCCATCTCTCTCTTCTCTCTATCTCTTGATCGATCATCGATCTCTGTGTGTGTGGGTGGGTGGGTGCGTTTGAATGCTTTTATTGCAGCCAAATTTATGCACCTACTTATTTGGTTTGAAAATATGCCTTGTTCAGTTCTCAGAAGAGTGGATCTGTGTTGGGATCAACAAAGGCTTCTTTCCTTGGAGGCAGAAAACTGAGACAGAAGAAGTTTACAACAGCAACAGCAGCAGGGCCACGATCACTTTCCGTGTCAGCAGCAGCTACCGACGCAAACGAGCGGCCTCTGTGGTTCCCAGGCAGCACCCCTCCTCCATGGCTTGATGGCAGGTTCGGTAGCACTCCTTTTATGAGATATCCACTAATTGATGGCTTTCTTTTTCCTATATAGGATATAGTTTGATCAGATTTTTCATTCTTGGTATTTGAATTCTCCGAATGCAGCCTTCCAGGAGACTTTGGGTTCGACCCTCTTGGCCTTGGTAAGTCGAAATCTAAAGCTGATTCCCCGATTCCAAACTTGGTGCTTTGTTTCGAGTCTCTCTAGTCTACAAAAGAATTATGCATAAAACATTGAAGCCCTACTGATCGTCTCTGTCTAACAATATTCATTACCCTCATACCCTGTCCTATGTTTTGGGCCTTCTAGATAATTGGATATGACCCAATATAGAAAGGGCTAATGGATTAGTGGGTTCATATATTGATTCCGGACAAAGCTTGTCAATGGGTCAGATCGTGATCCATGAGATCCAATCCAAATTTGTTCTAAACAATGTTGTATGGATCTCAAATTGTGAATCCGTTTATAATCGCATGGACTTTGAGAGCCCTACAAGTCTTTGAAAGCATTATTTTATTTCCCATTTAATTGCATCGAATAGAAAAAAGGTGGAGAATTAAAACTCCAAACTTGTTCCAAAATAAACAGGATCTGATCCAGAGAGCCTGAGATGGAACCAACAAGCAGAGCTTGTGCACTGCAGATGGGCAATGTTAGGTGCGGCCGGTATCTTCATCCCTGAATTCCTAACAAAGATTGGAATCCTGAACACCCCTTCATGGTACTCCGCTGGAGAGCTGGAATATTTCACGGATACAACCACTCTGTTCATAATTGAGCTTATCTTCATTGGTTGGGCCGAGGGGAGACGATGGGCCGATATCATCAAGCCCGGCTCCGTCAACACCGATCCAATCTTTCCCAACAACAAGCTAACAGGGACCGATGTTGGATATCCTGGTGGACTTTGGTTTGACCCACTTGGCTGGGGATCTGGTTCTCCTGAGAAGGTCAAGGAGTTGAGGACCAAGGAAATAAAGAATGGAAGGTTGGCCATGTTGGCCGTAATGGGTGCATGGTTTCAACACATCTACACCGGCACAGGCCCTATCGACAACCTCTTCGCCCATCTGGCTGACCCGGGCCACGCTACCATTTTTGCTGTAAGTGGTGCACTACTGTAACACTCTGGTCTAATTTAATTAATGTAAAATACACATTCACACACACACGTACATAGTCCTCTATTAATGCATGAACTGACTCATCTTTTCTTCGTGGTCCCTTTAATTGTAGGCGTTCACGCCCAAGTGAAAATTAAAGCATGGGAGGCCACTCGCTGAGAATGATGTGAGAAATAATCTTGATGTACATCTCATGTGAGGTTAGGAATTTAGAAGAGTTGTGTGATTGGGTTCCAAAGGATATAATTATCTGTACCATTTAAACTTTGTCACTGTTCATGATTTGTTCTGTAGTGTACAAATACGTTACATTTTCCCTTCGAAGCCCATCTAGTGGTTTATATACCTTCTCTCGAATAAGGAGTAGAACCGTAGAAATTTGTTCATACAAATTACAAATTCCCTCACGGCTAAGACTACGGGTGAGCGAGCATTCGGTTTATTCGATTAAAAATCGAATTGAATAAATTGAACTAAAAAATAAAAGCCGAAATTTTTTGTTTTCAGTGGTTAAAACCGAATTTTAATAATATATACTTTATTATATATATTATATATACTGAAATATAATTTCAGTATATTATATATTAATATATAAATATATAATATATTATATATAATAATAATAAAAAAAAAAGTTCAGTTAAATCGGTTAATCAAAATTCTAATTCCAAAAACTGAAACCGGAATTTTCGGTTCGATTATTCGGTTTTAACCGAATTATGCTCACCCCTAGCTAAGACGCAGAATTTGAGTAATTAACGGTATATTTGGGCATCATAGAAACTTGACACCAGCAACAGAGTTTATGTTAAGATGTAAATAGAGTCTATGGTAGGGGTGTCAATTGGACTGGATTTGGTCCAATCCGATCCAGTCCAATGTGAGTCTATTATAAATGGACCAGGTCCAATTCAATCCAATGAATGTTTTGGACCAATTTGGACCGATCCAATTCAATGTCTGAACCGTCCAATCTGTTCAAATTCATTTTGATATAGATTGGTTTCAACCCAAACCCAGTCCATTGACACATATGTTCTTATCTTATATCAATGGACCAGATATAGGCTTAATCCAACCCAATCCAATATAAATTTGTTATGGATGGACGAGGTCCAATCCAATCTAATAAATATTTTGGACCAGATTGGTCCAATCCAATGTGTCTTATTGATCTATCCAATCTGTCCAAATTGATTTTGGATTAGACAGGGTCCAATCCAAAACCGGTCCATTGACACCCTTAGTCTATGGGTAGAGGTGGATATGAATCGAGCTTTTAACAATTTATTTGGGCTCAGTTCCTAAAGCTCCGCTTGGAAGGAGTACGAATACAAATATGTACAATTCAAATACATACAAATAATACAAAATATAAGGTTTTGCACTTTATATATTTGTATTTGTACTCTTTCCATACTGAGCTTGAAAAGATTGATTCGAATTATGCTTGGAGATAAGCTCATGCCTAATGTGTAGGCCATTTCCTAATCGAGTTGAACTTGAGTCTAATTAAACTCGGCTTCATAGGCGTATGAACATAATTGAACTTATACCATATTACTATATAATATTTTTAATTATATATAATAATAAATAATTATACATTCTTTTTTATATGTATGATTTTTACATTTATATTTTTTTATTTTTTATATAAAGCTTGGTTCATTATCGAGCTCGAGCCGAGCCAAATTGAACATATAATCTTTTGAGTCAAGACAAATTCGAGATCATGTTTCTAACTCGAATCAAACTCGATACAATATTGAGCATGATATTTTTCCACTGAGCCAAGCTCGAATAGCTAAATATTCAGCTTGGCTCGTATCCACCCCTATTTATGGGGACATACAAAGCCCAAATTACACGTCATAAATAAAATAAATAAAATGGTTAAAGATCTCTTTATGAATTATGATGATGACTTCTGGACTTGGGAGACTCACACATTTGGTTTCCTGCCCAGTGCCCACTACTCTCTACCCACATTCTGCCGGTTGTGGATCTCAGCCACACATTGCCATATTGGATTATGAGATGTGTGGTTGCAATTCACGACGGGTAGAGTGTGGATATAAAAATTGAGTAGGAAATCTAGGTTGTTTCCTGAAAACCCTCTTCCACTAATTACCTAGCTCGAGCATGAGGAATGAATTAAGAACTTAGTGTGTGTAGAACAATAAGGCCTAGTTTGCTTTTCAGTAAGTTATTTATCCGGGTAAGTATTTCCTGTGAAACACTTCCCCAGGTAAGTACATTTACCAATGTTCTTTTATTCCCTAGATAAATAAAATAATGACCTCTTTAGCCATAAAAATATATTATTAAAAGTTGTATTTTTGTCTAATTCAAGTATTGACAACTTTCTCTCATGTGGAAATAAGTGATACACAGGAAAAATAAATTATCTCTGGTCCCCACATAAATCTGAAAAAAATAACACGAATTTTTTTTATTAACGGAAACCAAAATCCCACTGACCAAGTTTACCCCCTCTCAAAATCCAAAAAAACAAAAAACAAACACACCCTAGAACAAATAAAAGAGCTAGAGTTTCACTAGTGATGATTCTTATGTTGTCATTAGAGAGATATTGGTGTTTTGAGAATGATTCTTCGTATTGTATGCACCTAGCCACATTGAAAATGCAGGCCACATTGGCAAAAATACAATGATTTTAAATTTCTCAATTCGGAAAACATCAAAAGTTGTTTCTTTAACTAGGAGATGTTATGCATTTTGGAATTGGTATAATCATAAACCAATCCCGTGAACCACCCATGGAAAAAAAGTTGAAATGCGTAGGTATCCACATAGTATTTTACTATTTTAGGTGATGTTTGGCACCACCGTCAATTCCTCTCACCAATTTTTCAAAAAAGTGTTTTTTTTTTCAGAAAATCACCATGCTTTGTTGTTTGATACCATTTCTGCCATATAAGCCAAATCTCCACATGACACATCAGATGCCACGTCATCCCTTGGAAATTTGAATCTGCTAGAAATTGCGGAATCATCGAATATGGTGATTCCTCTTCTAAGGTCAATTTTAAGGATCGATTATTCATTGATTTTTGAGAAGTCGCTAAAATCATCCAATGAAACACTGTTTTCATCATCAATTCATGAGATTTTGATGTGGCTCCAACATGGCACCAATTTTCTAGAGATCCACAATCGTGTCAAACATCACATAAGTCTTTTCTTAATTATTTTTTTGGATAAATTACATATTACTACCATGTACTTTGTGGTAGTATCAATTGCCCCCTTTAACTTTCATTTACAACAACGACCCCTTCATCTATATATATATATATATTGTACTATCATTACAAAAAAAAATGATTTTAATGTCTATGAATAGTTGGTAAACTATTATATCATATATAAAAAGTAAAAAAAAAAATACCATACCTATATAACTTCCAAGCCAAGATGGACCATCTGAGACTAGGGTTTGCTTGGCCCAAGCCCAACTCACATTATGTGGAGGCTTGGTGCAGTTTGGGGCTGGATCAAGTCAAATCATAAATGATCATCCATACTCAAAAATTTGACATGCATTATGTAACATTTTGATATGTATTGATACTTCAAACCTTGTGTAAGAGGGTGGTTACATAAGTATAAAATCTGGCCAACCGGGACCAAACCTGAGTCGGCTCAGCCCATTTTACTAGTTAAACGTTAGTGCTGAAAATTCCAACACAATAACAAAATTACTATATACACAACTAACAGATGAAATTCTAGAAACCAATAGTGCATTATTGAATAAGAATAAGCATGTGCATAATAAATGAACAATATAAAGATAAAAATGGGTTGAACTAAGCACACTCAAGAATGGAAATAGACATGTGATTTAAATAATAAAAGGGTAAACATGGAAAACAACAATTAACACGATAGTTTTATAAAGAAAATGATCACACGTTTTAAATATGTAAAGATTGCATTCTAGAGTAGAAGGGCAAAAATAGGAAAAACATAATTTAAGAAACTTCTAGAATGTGCATCCCTAACCTATAAATAGATGCCTCTCATCCATTTCAAGGGGTGGGAGAAACACTCGTGCTTTATCACCTTTATGCTAGTCCATTTCCTCATTCCCTCCCTCTCATCCATATCAATATTTTCCCATCTTCATATCCAGCCATCCCCCAATTTCTCTCTATAGGGGCTCCAGCCACTTCCTTTTCTCCCCCCTTTCTAGTTTTGTAACCCAAACTATAGTGGTGTTAATGGTATTCAAAAAATCAAATTTTGAAATTGAGATTCAATATAATTAAATTAAAATCAAATAATTTGAATATCTAATCGATCAAGTTCGGATATGGCCTGATTTTATTTGATAAATATATAGAATTGATTGATTATTTAATTCTTATATATAATATATAAAACATTTAACTAAATGATTTATATATTTTATATAAATAAAATATTTATTTTATATATTTATTAATTACCTAAAATAATTAATTAGTCAAATTCGAATCGAATTAAATATTCGAATTCAATCCGTTTACACCCCTACCAAACCAGTCCTTTAGACTTTCAAGTATAGGCCAGCACCACACGTCAACCAGCCTTACACCTTGCTTTCATATCAAAATCCCCATTCTAGAGAAACTTAACACACATGAGAGTACATAGTAGCTCGACAAAAGCCCCTTCTTAATTTAAATGGGACCACATGTTACATTTGAATAAAAATTAGTAATGACTTGATGAAAGAAATCTAATTAATACTACTACATTAGTTTTAAATATTAAAACTAATAAATTTGAAGATTTTAAAGCTTTGGAGTTAGTATAAATACATTTTTTATTAATTTAAAATTAGTATTTGTACATTTAAAGAAATTAATTAAAATTTTAAATTTAATTTAATTGGACTAAGACCCACTCAAACCAATTGGGAATGTCACCGGATTCTTTTCACTTCACTCTCATTTAACAAAGCCCATGCATTGCATGTCCTTTGATTAGGGTGATCAAAGATGATCTGGGCAGGGCGTAGTACCTATGGTAAGGGCTATAGCTTCGGCTTGGATTATGTTGGGCCAGGCTTTGTCCAAAGCCTTTAAATTCATTAGATTTAATATTTATAATATTTTATAGTATATGATATATAATACATGCATAAAATACATGCTATGATTTTTGTAAATATAAAATATTATGTATGATTATATGTGTTATTTTGTAATATATTAGTGGGGACTCGTGTGGTGCATGGTCTTTGTTAAGTGAAAGTTAAATAATAGAAATACATAGGAGTATATAATTGTTTCATATTTTAACTTTTTAATAACCTATCCAATTGAACTCAACTTAAGTTGGTCGGTTTTATAGTATTTTTGATTGGCTTTGGTTTAGCAAATTTTCAATTATAACCAAGTTAGGTTAGTTTCACTCTGGTCATTTCTAAACCGATCAAAATAGAACTGACTCGACCATAGATATATATTAATATTTTATATTTTAAATATAAAATTTTAATATAGGAAAGTGGAAAAATTCCCATATTTCAACCTGCAACCGAATTGAACCAATCCATGAACACTCCTAATTTCAACTAAATTAATAGTCTAATATTTAATAAATAACAATATTTTAGTCTCCAATAATCATTGAAAATTTATAGAAAAAATACACAATTATTGAAAATAAACTTATAATGAAAATGCAATAGAGATATCTAATAAAAATATCATAAATATTGAAAATATATTAAATTATTCAATAAATAGTGTAGTATGAAATAATATTTAATCTCTAATAAGTATTAATGAATAAATTATAAAAATGCATAATTACTACAAATAAATTTACAAAAAAATACAATAAATATGATAGCTTAAATTTAAAAAGTTAAATAATAGGTTTTAATCTCCAATAATTATTGGAAATTTACTATTAAATAAAAAAACAAAATAGATTTATAAATAATTATTGAAAACATGTTTATCGAAAGATACAATAAATAATTAATGAAAATAAAATAAATATTAATTTTAGTATATATATAAATATATAATGAATATACACTATTATTGTAAAATTATTAATAATATATATTATTTTTTTGGAGGTTATTTTCTATAATTATTTACTGATATAAGTGAAATTACTTATTTACAATATTATTTAATTATTTAAATAATATTGTTATTTAAAATTTAAAATATTAATAATTTATTGAATTTAATAATCCATAAAATTATAATTAGTATAATTCATCATTAATTTTGTAAAATATTAAATTTTTATTAATATGAATATTATGAAATCTATTGTGATTATTTTATACTTTTAATATTTTTTAAAATTTATTACAGAATTTCGTTATTTTAACTATTTAAAACTTAGTCATTTTAAATATTTAAATATTATGTAAAATATTTAAATTTTTTTATTATTTAAATTTTATCTATTTTAATGCTACGATGTAATATTAAATAGTTTGTTATATAATTATTTAACTATTTTTAATGCTTTGCTATTTAAGATATTTAGTTATTGAAATATTTAAATAATATTTTATTTTTTAATGTTAAATTTTTATTATTTGAATAACATTTAAATTTAATAAATTGTAAAATTATAATTTATATTGTTACTACATAATTTAGTGATGAATTTTGTAAAAATATAGAACTATTAATAAAATGAATATTATTAAATCTATTATAATTAATTTTTGTGTTTTGAATAAATAGTTTATAGTTAGTATATAATTTTTTATAATATTTAAATAGTTATGAAATTTTTTAATTGTAACTTTCTTTAGATAGATGTAGATAAAAAGTGGGGGAGAGGATAAATAGGAATTAGAGATAGTTTAGGAGGGAAACTCTCTACTAAATTAGAGATAATTTAAGAGATAAATAGAAGTTATAGATAATTTATGAGATAAATAGGAATTAGAGACAATTTAGAAAAAAGAGGGGGAAAGTGGTGCCACTTGGCTAAACATTAGAAAAGCAAATTCCTCATTATTTATGATTGTTAGGAATAGTTAAGCCTATGTGATTTCCTTTTAGTTTAATTAATAATTACATGAAATTAAAAAAATAAAAAATAAAAAAAACAGAAAATTGGAAAGGAGGATTTAGAGCAAGGAGAGACATGGTGACTGAACTGTCTTGCTATATATACAATAGATATGAGTAAATCTACAATGCCGGAAAAACGGGAAGAGATTTGACCAATCAAACCCTCTCCCCCGACTGCAATATAAAACAAATCAAATATCAGCATTATATATAATATGTAGCTTATATAAATTATGGGCCAGGCCGAGGCAAAAAAATTTTGTGTTCCTGATGCGTGCCGGGCGCAGATTGGGCCTGAATCCAAAACCTAGTTCCAGCTTGGAATTTGTGGGCCGGCGCGGCCGACTAGCTTTATAATAAATTTATGCCGCTTTACAACAGAGACATGTCTGTTTCGCTCGTTTGGGGCGCGAATGGTGACTCCCGCCGAAATTCAAAACTAGATAAAAAGAAACGGTCCCAAAATCAGTTTAGAGCTTCCCTCTCGTACACAAGCGTCCGCACCCCTCCAAATTCAAAAATCTTCAAATCCCCGCTCCTAATTCTTCCAAGACAAGCTCCCCAATAAGACGCTTTAGCCCTTTCTTCGAGCTTATATGCTATTAATTTTTGGCTAGAAATATAAGGGTATTTCGTCATTTGACACAACGAGAAACAATAAACTTCACTGTATAATGACTGTTACACCCTCCATAAGAGTGCAAGGTCAGGCCGTTCTACCTAAATTCAACAAGTCACCCTCTGATGCCGGTTGATTCCGCCGCAAGCTTTTTCTTTGAAAAATTTTGAATTCCCCGCTCAGCCTAACCAAACCAACCGGCATCCTCTCCTTATAAAAATTCATACAAACCATTCAATCTCTGCGTTTCTGATTTGCTCAACCTTATATACTTTCTCCTCCCCGGTTAATCTTCGTCTGCAACTTCTCCTCTTCCCGCCAAGTCAAAAACTCCATTTCTGTACTTTCTTCTTTTTCCCCCCCTCTATAAACTTCTTTTTGTCGACAATGCCTTCGATCCCCGAAGAGCCTATTCTCGCTCCGAGCCCAGATCGGTTCTGTATGTTCCCAATTCAATATCCCCAAATATGGGAAATGTACAAGAAAGCCGAAGCCTCCTTCTGGACTGCCGAAGAAGTTGATCTCTCCCAAGATCTCCGTCACTGGGAAATCCTAACCCATGACGAGAAACACTTCATTACTCATGTACTGGCCTTCTTCGCTGCTTCTGACGGTATTGTTCTCGAAAACCTCGCTGCTCGGTTCATGAAGGAAGTCCAAATCTCCGAGGCCCGTGCATTTTACGGTTTCCAAATCGCTATTGAGAACATCCACTCCGAGATGTACAGCCTCTTGTTGGAATCATACATCAAGGATTCGGCCGAGAAGAGCCGCCTGTTCCGCGCAATCGAGACCGTCCCCTGCGTGGCGAAAAAAGCCGAGTGGGCCCTCCAATGGATCGACGGTTCCGAATCCTTCGCGGAGCGCCTGATCGCATTCGCCTGCGTCGAGGGGATATTCTTCTCCGGCAGCTTCTGTGCGATATTCTGGTTGAAGAAGCGCGGCCTGATGCCGGGCTTAACTTTCTCAAACGAGTTGATCTCGAGAGACGAGGGGCTACACTGCGATTTCGCGTGTCTGCTCTACGAGTTGTTGAGGCAGAAACTGAGTGAGGAGCGAGTCAAGGGAATTGTTGCCGACGCAGTGGACATCGAGAGGGAGTTCGTGTGCGACGCATTGCCGTGTGCGTTGGTGGGGATGAACTGTGATCTGATGAGCCAGTATATCGAGTTCGTGGCCGATCGTTTGCTCGGTGCCTTGGGATATGGAAAGATCTACAACGTTCAGAATCCGTTTGATTGGATGGAGCTGATCTCGTTGCAGGGGAAAACCAATTTCTTCGAGAAAAGGGTTGGAGAATACCAGAAAGCTTCGGTCATGTCGAGTTTGAATGGGAACGGTGGAACGCACGTGTTTAAATTGGACGAAGATTTCTGATGATAAATACTCTTTATGGCTTAACAATTTGTTTCTTTTTTCTTTTTTAGAAAATAATTTGGTTATTTTTTTCTCTAGTTTATTAGCAGCCCAATGTATGAATTTTAAGAATTTTAACATGAGTTCGTTGTTTCTGCTGTATCATAATACTTCCTTTTGATCAGTTTGTTTATCTAATGGTTATTATTTCCAAGGTCATCCGAAGTGGTTGTGAGTTCTTGATCTTATGATTTATGGCATTGGTATTATATTTCTACGGCTCAGATTAAAAGATAAGTGGTGAGCGCAAATGATACTTAAATACTTTCTTTCCCGGTGTTAAATGGGGTTCGATGGTCCAGCCTGCGGCCCGAAGTTTAGACTCGGCCCACTTATCTCTTGACTCTTCAGTGGCGAGCCGAGGAGGCGAGGAAGAGGTGGTGCACTTGACTCGTTATCCTGCGCGCGGTCACGATGTCTGGTTCTGCTGCGGCTGCTCCTCAGCTTCAGACATCGGGCATGCTCTCCAAGGAGCAGTTAATTTATCTGTTCGACCGTTTCTCTGAGCTGACCTCCCAGCCCGGTGAGGTCACTTATTCCCTCTTTTTTCCTTTTTGTATTTGTATCTCTATTTTCTATTCTTTCGTTTTTCCCCCAACCTGTTCTCCGATAGGCGACGGGCGAATGCGATTTTCTGTTCTCTTCGTCTATTAATATGCGCACTTCGTTTTGTTTTCTTGTAATATTTAGATGTGAAGAGACGAATTGCAGATGCTGTGAAGGATAAACAGGTAAATTCTCTCTAATTACGTCCTATTTTGTTTATAATTTGGTTTTTGAACCTTAGCTTAAATTCCCCTTTCTCAATGGCAAATTCATTCAGTTCGCTGCTTTAGGTAGTTAAAACTGTGAAATCAATGCACACCCTAGGAATTCTTGCTAATTTGGATTCATGCAATTCTAACCACACATTCGTAAGGGAGAAAAAATAATAAAATTAATAAAAATCGAGAAAGGCTTGCCAATGTCCTTTTACCTGAAGAATTATGATTTTCTTCGAGCTCCTGAAACAATGGTGGCGTACATCCTTTTTTGCCTTTGTAATCACCTGAGAATATCCTAGGAGAGTAGGATTCATGAGATTATCGTTGTTGACATTGTTGTAGGAGAGTAGGATTCATGTGAAGGTTTTTTCTTCTTTTTTCTTTTTTTTTTGGAGATTTGGGATTGAGTAGAATGAGTATATTTTGAACTATTAAAATGGCTTAATGTAAAAATGATGATGAAAGGAAATCAAGATGGAAGCTATTTCCTGTTTCTGTATCTGTTTAAATAGGTGTGGTGTTCAAATGAGGTTTCGGATATCCCACAATGAAAGAAAGAAAACATTCAGTAGGCAGCTTTCTGCTGGATGCACTGATTTGTCTTGAAGTTTGTTGCTTTGTAACTTGTGAGTATTACATTTCTTTTGGTATGTGAACGAGGTCAAATGTGTCGCTGTCAGAATCATGATGTAGGGAACTTAAAGAATACTAGTTCTTTTGAATTTTGACGAGTAATGAACAATTCTTATCATGGACATAAATACCTATGGAAGTACTTAAAAAAGTGCTAGTTAAATGTTCTATATATAATACATTATGGTGAGTGGTGATGTAAATGTAATTTATTGTTGGATTTGCAATTCTCATTCTGATATTAGAAGGGTTGACCCTATCCAGGGTCTTGGGAAGTTTGGACTGGATAAAAATCTAACCTTAGATTTTACCATTACACCAAATTCTGGTTCTAATACTAAGAAAAAATTCCACCAAGTGACATTTTTCTTAGCATAGTTTTCAAGACACCAAGGTGAGGCTAGGCGACAGGGGGGCGCCTAGGCGATGGATTTTTTTAAGTGAAAAATACATATCCTAGGTTCCATAACCATCTTTCCTTAATAACTATCCATAATTTTCCTAAGAAAATTATAAACTTCATGTTTATGTCTAGAAAATAAGAAGTGTGGAGGAAGAAATGTGTTGATTAGACAAAACTTTAAGTTTTTCCCTTACTTATTGGGTCAAATTCTGAAGTGTTGATTAAACCCTAACAAATAGGAAAATAATAAAAAGAAATTAGTTTATAAACACAAAAAATGAATATTTTTGTTTAATAGTGTCTATTTTATAATTATAATCTAAAAAAAGTAACAATATAAAAGTATTTTATAAGACAATATACAAAACTGCTAGGCGACTGGGCGAGGTAAGCCTCCAAGGGCACCTTGTCGCCTAGGCGCCTGCCTAGGCATCGCCTTGACAACTATGTTTCTTAGTGAGGTTTTACATGTATCTGTTGATTACCCCAATTTATTATATTCTGTGCAGGAAGCAGTGGCTGTAACTACTGCAGTCCAAGAGGAAATACTTTTGGAAATGGGAGTTGGTATGTATATCCTGTTGATTTCAATAATGTTTATCCATTGAAATGCTTGAGTGTTTTTTATTTCCTTTTTCCATTTCAACAGTAGATTGAGTGTTTGATGATTAGATCACTGAGGGACTACCAATGGCAAAATTCTATGCACAATTGACATGTCAAAATTCAGCAACTTGGACCCACTAGTGTTGGCAAATCTTGACCAAACTAGGTAATTTTAATTGCCCACTACTGCTTCCCTCCTATTACTCCATTGCCAATATTCCTTGTGAGTTGTGAATATGGCATCACTTTATCAAACTTATTGAATGGAAATGGTTCATTCCATAGTATACTCACATGGATAGTGAAGGATTTTTTTGAAAGAGATTTTATTATTTGGGACCTTATAATGTTTGAAAGGAAAGAGGAGTATAGCTAAGCCTGTTATTAGGACCATGATGAGCCCCGATACATCGCCATGTCATGAAGATTTTTTGATATATAAAACCCTTTCAAAATGTGGATCACATCATTCATAGCAGGGACAGGCTTAATAAGCATTGTGGAGTAGGCAGTGTTCCGAAATTCAATCTAGTCATTAACCTGGTTTCCCCACTGGTTGTTGGTCAACCTACCGGTCTGAAAGCTAGCCAATCTGGATTTCATAAGTTCTCAAAGATTTTAAAAATCTTAAATTACAAAATCTAACATATTGCATATACAAATAAAATTTATTCTATGATATAAGTGTAAAATTATATGAACGTGTTCGACACCCACCCACTCACCAACACATATAGGAACAACCAATGTTGCATGAACTTAATAGACACAGGAGTTAGAATTCAACATTTATCCAAGTGTTTGACTTAATAAAACAAGAAACATGGACTCACTGACATGCCTATTGAAAAGTATATACTGTTGAATTAATCCATATTTTTTTTGCATTATATACCAATGGAAAAAGGCAACCCGTGCAACAATATTGACCACTACTAGTCTGGTCATTTAGCAAACAACACCAAATGACAAAGGATTCTTCCATTAGGCAAATTGGCTCAGGCCCAAAGTGACCCTATTCACTCTTCTCATTGTTCTCTATTAATGGGGCAATTTGAACCCCAAAATCCTTGCAATGTGGTCAGAATAGTTGAATGAGTGCCCCTTTTTAACAAGTTTAGTATAACATATTGGACATTTTTTATAAGCAACAGTAATTCGTAATTTTATTTAGGAAGATGAGAATCTCTAGGTGTACAAGATATTGTCATACAGGGAACAAAAACAGCATAAAGCTGATGATGCCCTTCTTTTCCTACGTTATTTTCTTTACATGTGGATTCCCTCAATCTTGATTCACCCCAACATAAATTCTCTCTTGTGACTTGCCCCAGCTAATGTCTACTAAACTGTTTTCTGATCTGAGAAACCACCTGATTGCGCAATTCAGGTTGGTCCCTAAAGTTCTAGCATGTCTGACTAGAGTTGCTGGGCCCAAAGAACATCTTTCCCAGATTCCAATCAATTTATGACTTGGCAATTTCCCTCAACTTGTATTCCTGCCCCTCCACTGATGAAGGAACTTTTAACTTTCAATAGATAATGTTACTTGTACAAAACAAAACACTAGCTAAAACTACAATACAGCCACGGAAGGCTGATATGGACTGTATTGATTAGGTGGCCAATCCAGAGGGTCCTCTACTTGGTGTACAGATTGGACGTGGCAGAAATTTGACAGGTCATGAGACCTGGTCAGGGGATCTATTTCCATATGTATTTAAACTATAAATATTTAACAGGTTTTCTGAAAAAAAATGTGAAATCCATCCTATCCCAGACCTGGTTTTCCTACTGGTTGCAGATCAATTGATTCAACTGTCTGGTCTGGGCCAAGTTTAAGAACATGGGACTAGGTGGATACAGTTGGAAGATTTAGGAGGCGTTTGGCAAGTCTTTTTATGAAGATCCTCCAAAAGCTCAAGACCTTAAAAGACTAATGAACTTTTATGGATAGATCTTTAAAGACCAAAGACCGTTTGGTTACAATTTTTTTCATAGATTTTCTCAAAAGCTAAAAAGACCAAAAGACTGTTTGGTAAGCATATATAGCACAACAAACAAGTGTTGAACATCTAAATGAAAAACACCTATGAAATGCCATGTGCCGGACCCATTGATACATTCAAACATACATTTAACAATTGTGGACCCTATATACACTTTTATTTGTGCAAAACAACACTTGTGGGTCTCACTTATACATTCATTCACTTATGCAAAATAATTGATTTGTGCCTCAACTCTATCTTTTAATTTCTAAGAACTAGAATCCATAAAACGTAGAATTTTATTGATAATCAGGAAAATATTAAAACCCTTTTTCCATATATCCATCATTCTCTAAACATGAAACATCTTGGACCATGATACAGAATTTGACAAGAAAAAAATACAAAATAAGAATTAATTTAAAAAACAAATTGTCCTGAAGGAACTCATCTTTGTTCCTATAGAATCCTTGTTACAGGTGAGGCTCTTTGATAGCATTGTTGCCACCATTGCTACTGCTACTTTTCCTCCATGACTTTGCCTCCCCCATCATTGTTATGGCATCTGTCATGGAAGGTATGTCCTTGGGAACATAGTAGTGCATAGACAATTCTCCAAACTCAGGGTCCAATGGCTTTCTTCCGGTAATCAACTCCACAAATTCAATTTCATAGCTGAAGATGTCACTCTTTTTGCCTACCTTCAGCCTGTATTCATATTCTTTCATACAAAATAAATTTACTATTGCCACTTCTAAATAAACTACCATATATTTTCCTGCAAATCTATCTGCAACTGAACTAAATATTACCATAAGTCGTTCTTCATCACCCCAAAGCCATTAGCAATGGAAGCCAAAAGGAACTAACTATCCAATGGAATTATTGTGGGTATCAATAATTCACCTACTGGCCCACATGCTTACATATTCCACTTAAAAGTTACTTCTAGTTCAGGTTACTAGACTAGTAAAATTCATTTACTAATATTCAAAATGTCATGCTAATAGTTCTTTCAGAACCACTTCAACTTTCCTTTTTGACCAGTTATAGCTGGTTGAATATGGACACAGATCAGTCATCTACTTATTAGCTAACATTTAAGAAAATTGTAAGCAACTGAGAAATAAAATGTTCATTGAATATGGACTGCCAGGACCAAAATGTGCCAACATGGATGGGAAAAAACACTAGCAAAGGAAAAATCAGAAATTAACACATCCAACAAAAACTAGAAAAGTTCCCTTGGTCGAAGTAGGTAAAACATACAAATTTCATTGCTGGTAAAGTATATGTCGTAAAGCTATACACAATAATCTGAAATATATAAAGAATCAATGATAAGAGAAAGTTCTAATTCGGGGTTGAGAGAAGTGGATATAAATGTTGGGTGGGTTGAGAGAAGTGCTAATTCTGTAGCAGATGCCTTAGCCAAGTAGGGGTGGGGAGGGAATCTCTGTTCTGGGCGTAATTGTAACGGAATTGGATTGTTGGGGGAGAGAGAATAGGTTTTTATCTCTCATAGTCTTTGTTTGTATTTAATGGGTGGTACATTTTCTTCCTACTTTAATTAATAAAATGCTCGAGTTATTGATAAAAAAAGAACCAGTGATGCTTAATCCAAAAATAAGTAAATAAAAGATCAATGGCAAACTTGATACTCTTCATTTGTTCTAGACAACTCAATGGGTAATCAGAATGCAGTTTCAATAAACTTTTCTCAATTAAAAGAAACCCACCATCCCCCATGCAAAAGAGAGGAAAAAACAACCACATGACAGAAAGATGGATACATACCCATTTGTAGTAATTTTTCAAGATTACTGATTTTTATTTGATTGATTAAAATTGATGAATACCATTAAATTTATCTCAAGGGAAAACATGAAAATTTAGGAAGCCATATCTCTCATTCCTCTTCAATTCTTCTGTGCCGTCAACTCCGGGAAAAAAACCACTAGCTTCATTCGTTCTGCATTGGTGATATTGAGATCAAGTAGGGAAGGAAAAAATTGCAATTTAACATATATGATATAACCATACATATATTACTTACATTGGTCATGGTTCCCACTTAGTTCTGACAACCAAATTAAAAATCCAAAAGGAAACCCAAATTCCTTCAACAACAGTCAAGGTGGCAAATCAACATGATTCAGTTTACCAAACCTAGCATTCCAGATCCTTAGGGAACCAAATCTGCCAAAGGTCCTAGAAACACAAGAAAGATATTCACTTAAACCCTAAAAGCCCTAAAATAGGGAATTCAAATGAAATACGACCAAATTGGAATCTAATTACTATGTAGTTGTCTAAGAAGAACAATGATCCAAAAACCTAGCAAAATCAAGGAGATTATCAAATTTTAGTCGTAGATTTCTCTGTCTAAGAGGTGTCTGGTGTCTAAAACCTTTTTGGCATCCAAAAAATGCGAATTCTAATCATGGAATCCAAAAAAAGAAGAACATACCTGTGTCAATGCTCATTCATTGGGGGTAGATCATAAATTTCACTTGTAGCTTCTCAGATATAGATCAATATGGGCTTTTATGGTCTTTTTTGGGGTCTGTCTTTTAGTCTAGTGGGCTTTCATTAGCCAAACAATAAAAGACCGTTAAGTTTAATGGAATGTCTCTTGTTGGATGAGAAAGTTGAATCCTTTGCTAGAGTTCGTTAGAGAAATGGAGTTCGTGCAGGCAGGTCAGTGGAGGAGATCCTTGAAGATAGAAGCAAAAAGTTTCCTGTTCGAAGAGATGGGAATCAAGGGGAAGGTAAGGGAAGCGAAAAAGGGTACAATATTGCTGGAAGGATTAGAAGTGATTGAGTGGCTAAGAGAGTTCATAGCTGGAGCCTGTTCAAAAGGTAAGCAGATAATCTGGCGGGATTTTAGTACATTAAAAGGGAGAAGATATGTTGTTGAATGTAAGAGGAATAGAAAAAGGCTTCTTCATAGCTTTGGCTGAATTTTTTGGTAAGGGACGAAGGCAACTGGTGTGTCTACCAACAGGAAAACAGAACAAAGGATGGGGGGAAGTTGACTGGTTGTTCAAAGAGTTTTTAGCTCAAAGAGTAGCAAATGATAAAAAAGCCTCCATAAGGGAGGAGAAGGCATATCTCAGCAACAACAGGGTAGAACAAGGGCCAGTGGTCATGGCAAAAACAAAAGGCCAATTTAGAATGGTGGGAGGTCTAGAGAGAGAAGAGTGGGATAGTAAGTTTGTGATTCAAGCCAAGGAAAAGGTTAATGATTAGAGGAGGGTAGCTGACTTACTGGCAACCAGGTTGAAGCTGAAGAGTGTCTTCATAGTAACCCCCTTTGATAACTGTAAAGCCCTCCTAGATCCAATAGAGAATGATTTGGAAATATCAGCTATCAATGTTCAGGCTGATTTCAGATCATTTACAGTCTTTAAATGGAATCCAACATCCAATTCCAAGGATTTATTTGTCGAAGATGGTGTGGTGGTGCGTGTAATAGGCTTGCCATTTCATCTATGGAAACAAGAAGTAGCAGAGTCTAGCAGTATGTGTGGAGGAATCTTGAAAGGAGCTTTCTGGGGCGATCTTTATTCAGTAGCAATCCTGCTAAGTGGTGTGAAGCCAGAAGACATTCCACGAAAGGTAGAGGTATGAATAGAGGGGAGTTTTGTCTCTGTGTGGCTAGCATCCTCCATTGAAGCAGGGCTGTGGAAGGAGGCTCGTATGGTAGGAGGGGAGAAGGAGGAAGAAGAAGCATTAAGTGGACTTGTGAGATTGGTTAATTCAAATGGGAAGGAATGTTTCACTAAAAAGGGCCAATAAATTATGGGAAGCCAAAAAGCTTTGGGGCAGATGGAAGGTCAAACCTGTAGAAAGCAAGAAAAGGCTATGACAAATGGCAGATCTTTTGCGCAGGCTGTGTCAGGGGAAATAGACAAAAATTTACCAATGTCTAAAGGGAGAGGGTTGAACCAGCAACCTCAGACAGGGAGGGTTGCTGGTTCGACCATTAAAACAGGGGGGCGTGATTTGTTAAGAGGTCACGTGGGAGGAAAAGACTTAGAAAATGGGCCCAATCGAGTGGATCCCTTTTCTGGTGGGCCGGAGAAGGAAACTCAAGTAAAGGCTTTAAAGCTGGGTTCTTATATTACAAGTCTTGAGCCCAAGGCCCATTACAAGACAGATGGGCCAAGGGACCCTTTAAGTAAGCACGTGACTGGGAGGAGGGATGAGCTGATAGACGAGATTAAGCGTCTATCTTCTTCTACCCCGAATCCCTCCTTTCGATCGAATAGTTCAGGCGCAAAATCTCAAGACTCTCAGTCTCGAGGCTCTCTACAATGGGTCCCATCCAACCTGGTGAACCGTCTCTCACCAGATAGGCACAACCCGAGATACCTGAAGCCTAGTGAATTGAACAAAACGGGTTTGAAGATTGGTTGAGTGAACAAAACAGCAGTGACGATTCTGATAGAGACGAAACTTTAAGTTTGGGAAGTCTGTCTCCGAAAAGCAACAATGATTTACTTGAAATAGAAAGTTTGCATACGGAGCTGTAGTTTTTAGAGGAAGAGATTGATGAGGCAGGTGGCGGGAAGACTAGAAATGGTGAAGAAAATGGTCCTAAAGCTGTGAAAATTCCTCTTCCCTTCGTCGAGGGAGCTGACCCTGAGTCTAATGAATTACAGGATGTTGGTGGAGAGGGACAAGAATCGGCCGTGAGGATGGATGTGGGTATTCCAGTGTTGGAAACACAGAGAAAGGTTTTCCAAGTGGGTAGGTCGTCAGGAAGTGATTCTTTCAGTATGTCTACTTCACAACTTTGTCCCAAAAGGGGAAAGGCCTTAAAACCATTTGTCGCCTGTTAGCAACTCAATTCCAGTGATTCTAGTCCTACCCTCGTCCTACCAGGTATGGGTGTCAATTCTTTTTTAGGTACTGACTTGTCTGCTATGCCTGTAATAGATATTCTAGCTTCCCATCCAGGAGGTTCTGATGCAAGAGAGAGGGTGATAGTGGAAGGAGGAGAGAGGGTGATGGAAGGAAGTAGTAAGGGGGAGGCGGACAGAATTTGGGAGTTGATCTGTACAATGATGGAGGAACTAAAAAAAAAAGGAAGGATTCTTAGAGAGATGTTGTAGCCAAAATAAGTGTGAGCAGGGTAAAATTCTTCCTCAGACATTGGCTGGAAAGGTTGGAGAAAGAAAAAGGATGATTGTTGTATTAGGAAAGGGGGGGGGAAAGGAACAAAGAAGAAAAAAAGATCTGAAGTGGAAAGGCTAATCTCAGACATTGAGGGGGATTTAGAATTCAGTGGTAGAGGGGATAGGAGGAAGGGCCTAAAATGAGGAGATTATGGCCTTTTCATGGTTTTTTTTTTTGCTATTTTGTCTCGATGAAAATTATTAGTTGGAATGTAAGAGGGTTAGGGAGTGCAAGAAAGAGAAGGGTGATCAAAGACCTACTCCGAAGGGAAAAACCCGATATTGTGTTGTTACAAGAATCCAAAATGATGGAATTAGATGGGAGATGGGTGAGGAGTTTTTGGAGGTCTAGAGGTTTAGGTTGGAGATCGTCTCCTTCTTGGGGAGCCTCGGGGGGGGGGGGGGGGGGGGGGGATCGTAACACTGCGGAGGGAGGATGTGGTGGAAGTAGTGGAAGAATTGATAGGCAGATTCTCAGTTTCCATTATGTGTAAGAATGTAGAGAATGGGTGTGTATGGGTCTTAACCAATGTTTATGGCCCTAATTCCTATAGAGAGGAATGAGATGTGGGAGGAACTATATGCAATAAAGGGGCTATGGGTGGCCCTTGGTGCCTGGGTGGGGATTTTAATGTTATTAGATTCTCTGATGAAACCAGTAATCCCCAACAGGTAATTACAACAAGCATCAGGAAATTTAATTGTTTTATTGAAGAATGTGAACTGAAGGAAATACCTCTGCTGCAAGCCAGTTACACTTGGTCCAACCTTCAGGAAACCCCTTTGTGTTCGAAGTTGGACAGGTTCTTATTTAACCTTGCCTGGGAGAATAGTTTGGAAAACTTGGTTGCTAGAGCGTTACCTAGGGTCACCTCCGATCACTGTCCTATCCAGATAGGTATTGAGTTTTTTCCTATAGGACCCAAACCTTTTAGATTCGGAAATATGTGGCTTACCCATCCAGATTTTGTGAAAAAAGTGAAGGAATGGAGGGGGGTAAGACGGAAGGGGATCAAGTTTCATAAGAAATTAAAACGGTTGAGAGCCAAAATAAAAGAGTGGAATAGTGATCATTTTGGTAGAATTGAGGAGCAAAAATTGTGTCTAATCTCTCGAATAGAAAACTTGGATGTAAAGGAATCTCAAAATGGGTTGACCGAGGAGGACAGAGTGTTAAGGAGACAATTGAAAAAGGATTTGGAAGAGGTGTTACTGAGGGAAGAAATCAGTTGGAGACAAAAATCTAGACACAAGTGGATTAAGGAGGGCGATGGGAACACTAGATTTTTCCATGATTTGGCAAATGGGAGACGAAGAAAGAATCTTGTGACCAAGCTAGAGATAGGAGAGGAGGTGATTACCAACCAGGATGACATAGCTAGAAAATTTGTGGACCACTTCAAATCGATTTATAGAAGACCTTTGAGTGAGAGAACAGTCGTGGAAGGGGTGGAATGGCCAAGAATTGATGACGGAGTGGCAAGGTGGCTGGAAAGGGATTTCGAGGAAGAAGAGATTAAGAAAGCTGTCTTTCTAATGGATAGATCCAAGGCTCCAGGTCCAGATGGCTTTACAATGGGTTTTTATCAAGACTGTTGGGAGGTGTTGAAAGAGGATTTAGTTGAAGTCTTTAAGGAATTTGCAGACAATCACATTATAAGCCCTGGAATTAATGCCACCTTTTTGGCCTTGATACCTAAGAAGAATGATGCCAACCACCCAAAAGATTATAGGCCTATTAGTCTAGTGACAAGCATCTATAAAATTCTGGCTAAAGTGCTCTCATTGAGGATCAAAACAGTCCTCCCTTCTATCATTAGTGAAACGCAGGGGGCTTTCATTCAAGGGCGACAAATAACAAATCAGATCTTAATTGCGAATGAGTGTGTGGAGGAAATGAAAAGGTCTAGTAAGAGAGGTTTCATTTGTAAATTGGATCTTGAAAAGGCCTATGATTTGGTGGATTGGAAGTTTCTATTAGAGGTTATGCGAAATTGTGGATTTGGGGACAAGTGGTGTAGTTGGATTTTTGGGTGTATCAGTACTTGTCACTACTCTATTCTGGTAAATGGTATGGTGAGGGACTTTTTGCCAGCTTACAGGGGTGTCAGGCAAGGGGATCCACTCTCACCCTTCCTTTTTACCTTAGTAGCTGATGTGATTAGTAGGATCATTACTAAGGCTGACAGTGAAGATGCCATTAGGGGTTGGAGAATAGGGAGACACCAAGTCCCTGTTACCCACCTTCAGTTTGCAGATTGCAGATGACCTAATGATCTTTTTTGAAGGAGGTTTTAGCGAAAAGGTAGCAAACCTAAAGGAGCTAATCAAAGGATTTGAAAGTATTTCTAATTTGAGAATAAATTTGGAAAAGAGCTACATAGCGGGTATAAATTTGGAGGTAGGGGAGGTCGAGGCTATTGCGGAGTGTCTTGAGTGTTCCACCTCTGCTTGGCCTATGTCATATTTAGGGCTTCCTTTAGGGGCAAATCCTAGGGAGAGTAGATTTTGGACCCCAGTGATAGAAAAGTTTGAGAAGAGATTAGCCTCATGGAAGAGGAATTGTCTCTTTAGGAGGGAGAATTACCCTAATAAGAGCTACCTTGGCTAACTTACCTTCCTATTTTTTGTCTATTTTTAGGATACCAGTTAGGGAAGCTAGGGAACTGGAGAAGTTGATGAGAGATTTCTTATGGGAGCCGGGACAAGAAAAAAAGATCACTTGGTTAATTGGGAAATTGTGTGCAGAAGTAAAGAGGGGGGTTTGGGACTTGGGAGGGTAACTAGAAAAAATCAAGCTCTGTTAGGGAAATGGTTGTGGCGATGGCCATTGGAAAGAGAGAGATTGTGGCATGTGGTGGTGGGAAGCATTCATGGGAGGTCAGAGAATGGATGGGTTGCTGGTGTATCAAGGCAAGCTAACCTAGTAGCACCTTGGAAGGCCATTCACAACACCCTTCCTCAATTCCTCAATTTTATCAGGTATGAAGTTTGTTCTGGCAACATTGTTCATTTTTGGGAGGATATTTGGATAGGAGACACACCTTTAAAGGATCTGTTCCCTTCGCTATTTTCTGTTTCTTTGTACAAAAAAGAGGTGGTCTCAAAATTTGTCTCACCTTTCGGAACACCCTTAGATCCTACTTGGGATGATGAAATCAAATCTCTTTCTATTTTGCTTGGTTGTCTTAATCAGGTTTGTTTGGATCCCTCCAAGCCAGATAAGAGGGTATGGACTCCTAGACCCAATGGAACCTTCACTTGTGCTCCTTTCTTCAAGTCCATCTCTCAACTTTCTACTCACCAACCCTTTCCGTCAAAAGAAATTTGGTGCAGGCCACTTCCCCAAAAAATGATGGCGTTTTGTTGGGAAGTATTCAATGGGAAAGTAAACACTCTAGATAACCTACAAAAGAGAAAACCTTTCCTTTGTATTTCTCCTAATTGGTGTATCCTCTGTAGAGCTCACAGTGAGGATTGTTACCACCTATTAATATCTTGTCCCTTTTCTGCAGACCTTTGGGCTTGGCTACTTTTGTTGTTTGGGAGTAGTTGGAGTCTACCAGCAGAAGTTCACATGCTCTTTAACCATTCTACCTTTTATTGGTCTACAACAATAGGGAGAATTATGTGGAGATGTGCTCGTGCTGCCTTGATTTGGACTTTTTGGGAAGAAAGGAATATTAGAATTTTTCAAGAAAAGGAAAGGAGCAGTCAGGAATTGAAAGACTGTGTGTTAAATAGGGCAATACTTTGGCTGAAGACCTTGGAAATCTTTCATCATTTCTCCTTTAATGACCTTTGGAGAAATTGGTCAGCAGTAGCGAGGTGTTCATCTCTAAAGGACAAAATCAATTACAAGCTGGTCTCCTCCATCCGGAGGCTCACTGAAGTTGAACTTTGATGGAAGTAGCATGGGTAATCCAGGATTATCCGGAATGGGGGGTGCTTTGAGAAATGAGAAGGGAGAGATTTTGTTGCTCTACTCAGGTCCCTTGGGAATTGGGGACTCCATCAGGGCAGAACTTTTAGCTGCTGTACAAGGGGTGCAATTTGCAAACCAGCTGGGGGTACAACACCTAACAATCGAGGGGGATTCCAAAGTGGTGGTGGGTTGGTTGAAAAATCCTGAAGAGGCTATGTGGCGTTACAAGAATGAAATGAAGAAATTTAGTTGGTTGACAAGGAATATGTTGATCACTGTACAATGGGTGGGGAGATCAGCAAATACTTTGTCAGATGTTAGCTAAGCAAGGGGTAAATAGGGAAGAATTGTTTTGGGCTCAGTTGTGATTCTTGCTTTTCTTTCCTAGTTTACTTGTAAGATTCAAGGAGGGGCTGCAGCTTGCGCCTCTCCCTGGGATGTTGTATGAACTCACTCTAAATCTGCTTCTGAATTAATAAATTTATTATCATTCATCAAAAAACAATAAAAGACCGTTTTTAGTCTTCCGGGCTTCTAAAAGCGCACTAGATCTTTCAAAAAGACTTGCCAAACAGGGCCTTAGTTGACAGGGAATATCAAAAGGCTGATCTCTTTTTGGGCTTCAGTTCCAAGTGAATTCATTGGGGTCAGATTTAGGATTCCTGTAATGACTGATAGAACATCACATGTGGTCCGTCATTTTATGCATGCAAATAACATCATACATCAGCGTCATTTTATGCCGTGTATATTTTTGGTTGTAATCGAAACAGAATGTAACAACTATGAAGCTCACAGTAATCTAGTTAGGTTCATACTGTCTTAAAAAAATCCTATCAATATCTTGTTTCCTTGAAGGAAATTACTTAACCACATTGTAAATAAACAACCTGAATGTTTTTTCTCTAGTCCAATTAGTGGAAAGTTAGCCAAACTGTTAGTTTATGCAATTTTTTTCAGCATGCTGAGTGCTGGCATAAATGTGAATGTGCATTCCTCAGAAGATGAAACTAATTCCTTGAAGCTAAGAAGTTGTATAGCAGCATAATGTGTTCTAGGTATAGCTGGAATATAAGCAGTTTTCCTTTGAATTTGAAATGGAGGTTATCATCGCAGTTAGTAGTTCATAAGATATATAATATTATTGCAAGGGGATCCAGATCCCTGTATAAGGCTTGATACAATTTAGTATGCATTTCCTATCTGCAGTACCACTTTCTAGTATTTGTATTGTTTTAACTACTTTTTCTCTTCTTTTGCAGATCCGTGGTTTGGCATTGCTTGCTTGGGAAAAGTGAATGTGGCTTATGAGAATGACCGAGACTTGATGATCCAGTTTTATGGTTTTGTTGCAAAGTAATTTCTAACTGGTCCTTTGTTTTTTTTTTTTTTTAATTTTACTGAAGAAGATTTGATTTTTTCTAATCTTTTAAAAATGTATGGAGAACTTATGTTTGTCGTGAAATATAATGTGCAAAATCTGACACAAGTCATACTTGATAAATATGTTCTTTGGTTCTTTATCATCATCCAGTTTCTTTGTTCAATACCAACAAATTTTTGTCAATAATGATTATCAAGTCTTGAGCTTGACTAATGTATTAGAGTGCTCAGAAAATACGTTCTGGCTGCAACTGTTTGTAGTTTAGTCAGGTCAATGTGTATGAATCATGCCAATAGTTCAAAGTATTGATACACCTCTGTGTATCAGTACTTTGAATGACGCTTCCCCTATTTTTTGAGTTTTTTTTTTTAAGTTTCAGTTTGAAATATATTTATATATTATTTAAAAAAATTGGTTCCCAAAGACACCTGTGAGTAGGTGTATCGGGAACCAAAAGATACGATATGATACGCCGAATACGGGGAGTATCATATCAAAATTTTGATCCTTGATCATTCCTCTATGATTCATCATACTACTAAGAGGGTGTTCTTTTTGGGATTTTGGTTCCCATTAACCAAGAATCCTATGTTCTTTTTTCAGATTAATGTGGGGACCAGGGAAAGTTTCCTGGGTATCACTTACCCGGATCTTCTAGGTGGGTAAATAACTTTCCCACCTGGGGGGAAAGTTTCTAACACGAGTGGGACAAGAATGTCCCTTTTAATAATGGATTTTTATGGTTAGAATGGTCATTTCCTTTTTTACTTGGGAAATAAAAGAACATGGGTAAATACACTTACCTGGCTAAGTGTTTCCCAGGAAAAACTTACCCGGGTAATTGCATTGACCCCGGTAAATTACTTACCGAAAAACAAACGGGGCCTAAGGTTGATCTGTTCCAGAATTTGACCTTTCAAATCTCATTTGTCACAACAGACACATCTTGTAAATTTCATCTAAAATCAAAATGCTTGGAGGGTATTAGTAATATAATTCATTTTAAAGAGTTTTTAATCCCATGCATGAAAAGAGCATCTCCTACTATTGGTCTTACCTAGAAATTGAGAAAAAATAACACAGGGTAAAAGGATGGATGGTTTATCTGTATGGAATTATTTAATTTTAAAAAATCAGTTGACCATTTGTTCTGTTCATAAATTTCTTAATTTTTCTCATCCAGACTAGAAATTTTGGTAATGGACAGTTATTTTTAGGCCTCAACAATTCACTTCATAATGATTAGGCCATTGGTTTTTTGATGACAGGGAAGAAATGGCCTGTGATGAAGCTGAGCTCGAGCCTGATGAATTTGCAGAAAAAGTGTATACTCAACAGAAGCTACAAGAGCAGGTAGGTGTTATCCATTCCTGTTGTAATTTTTTTGGGAAAATTCCCGATCAGTACCCTGTACTTTGGCTTGATGACAATTTGGTCCCCGAGCTTTAAAATGCGACAATCCAGTACCCGTACTTTCAAAATGTGACAATCCAGTAACTGGACTTTCAAAATATGACAATCCAGTACCTGCCGTTAACCAATCCGTTAGTCAGCCGTTAAGTGACATTTGAAAAGTCAAAAATGCCATTCGAATGCCATTTAATTCTCTTTATCAACCATCCAAATGTTGACAAAAAACTGAACACTCCCAAATCCTAGACTATTCAAAAAAGTTGGTGACTGTTTAGAAGAATCTAGAATTTGGGACTGTTCATTTTATTGTCAATGTTTGGATGGTTGATAAAGAGAATTAGATGGCATTCTTGGGGAATTTTTGACTTTTCAAATGTCACTTAACAGCTGATTAACGACAGGTACTGGATTGTTATATTTTGAAAGTTCGGGTATTGAATTGTCACATTTTGAAAGTTTGGGTACTGGATTGTCGCATTTTAAAGTTTGGGGACCAAATTGTCACTCGAGCCAAAGTACAGGGTACTGATCGAAAATTTTCCCTTTTTCTTTATAATGTATGCATAACCATGATATGATTTTATTTGATTGTTCTGTTTCTTGTAGCAATTGGAGATGCTAAGGCACATGCGTAAATTTCACCCAGAGGAGCAGTCTACAATCCTGTCAATGGTAAATGGCAGTCTTTAATTTTTTATGTTTTCTTGGGAAATTTGTCTATACGTTATTGATGGCATGGCCCCGTTTGGCATGTTTTTCTGCGGGGGCTGTCGGCTGTTTAGAAGCCCGGAAGCCCGTGCTTTCGTCTTTTCTCTTTTGGTTAGGAGAAAGACTGCACCCCAAAAAGACACGAGAAGCTAGAAATGGAGCTTCTCGCCTTTTTTCATCTTGTCTTCGCACGGAAAGACACATGGAAAGATGCACCTCCAACCAAACGGTCTATGGGCTGCCAAGATCTTTATGTAAAAGCCCACTATGTCTTTTGGGCTGTTAGATCTTCCAGAAGATCTTTCAAAAAAGACATGCCAAACGGCACCATCTTTAAGATGCAAGCTTGCTAAGCAGGAAAAAGAAAACTGTCTTATGATGGAAGCAATGTAAATCTATCTTCACCTACCTGCTTGCCACAGCTTCCTCTTTACTGACTATAAAATTTCATGCCTAAACAAGTACAATAAAAAAATGAGTGTTGGGTTCACAGGCCATGTTCAGTGATTCTGAATTTGGAGCTTAGAAGTTATTGGAATCTTGATCTGTGAGTATATATGATCAGAAGAGTTAAAAAAGATACGGGGTTTACCTTTACCATTCGTTTCTTTTCACTTAATTATTCTGGTTGGTATGGTTGGAGTGAGTCTGTGTTGGTGGGGGGGGGGGTGATGCAACATTATATGGTTGCAGACAGACCAACATCAATTGCTCTACCTTCTACCCCAGATCTAACTACTACTGAGGACTTGTTTAGTGCTATTGGACGTTTATGCTGTCGCTTTCAGATTCTAGAATTGTTTGGCCATTGCACATTTTTCTTCTCTAGCATATCCTATTAAGTTTGCATCCATGCAGATAGAATATTGTGAATGTAAATAATGGATCAAAGTCAAACCATGCTTACATGTTAAAAGTCGATTATTGATGGATGACCAGTATCCATTATTGGTTACAGTTTTGGTCAATTAAAGAGACAACTGGGTTAACATGGGGCACTAGGTTGTCAATTATATGTATTAATGTCATTTACCAACCAGATTGTTGGTAAGGTCTCCTGCTGGTCTGCTGGTCGTAGCGGAGATTTGGGATTGAATCTTGCTTGCACCTGGGTTGGGGGGTTAAGACTTATGGGATGGGGGATGGGCTACCCCCGTTGTGTAGTCCTTCAGAAGAAATCGAAAAAAAAACTAAGATTTATGCATTTTTCTTGACACAGTTGCACCAGCAGATGGAGAATGCGAATTTTGATAATAGTGCAGCAGTTCTGACATTGGAACAGATTGAGGACATTGTTGGTAGGAGCACACCACCCCTCAAATAAGACAAGTTAGGTAGCTTATTCTTTCCTTAGTGGGGGAAGAATATCACCCTTCGCTAATATCCCCCTCCCTCAACAACCAAAAGAAGTCAGAGAAGAAACCACCCGGAAAAAAAGGATATTTGTAACTATAACGTGCAGTATGTTTGATGTGAATCCTTCTGTAATTTGTTTCTTTTTTATTTTTGTTGTTATACTGCTTTTGTGTTTAATGTTTATGCTAATTTAGAACTTTATCAAATGCCAAGCATTCTACCTTGATTTGTTTTATCGGTTTGAGTAAACCAAAGCTGGGTTGTACCTTGCATGTTCGGGCTCTTAATCATTTTTTCTGATTAAAATTGGAGTTGTGGGCCCGATATAGGTTCTAGTTGATTGGATGCAAAGGCTATTTGATTGGGCAGGTTTCACTTGGCCTATTAGTTTACAAAGTGTTAAAAAGCAATGTTCTAAAAGGTGTGGGAGTCATAGGCCTGCGCCTTCAGGCAAGTCATTGATACCTCTGAGGCATATGCCTCTTATGTTCGGAAGGCTTATGCCTCTTATATTCTGAACCATGCATCATGCTTCTAAGTAGTAAAATGCCTTGCGTTACGCCCTCGTATTTAAAACCTTGGTGTTAAGTATGAATTTAGTATCATAACAATTAGAGAAATTAAAAACAGTAAATAACAATTTAATTGATCATTAAAATAATATTTTTCGGTATCAATATTATTTAAATAGGTATCTTAAGGTATACATGTATATTTTAATTCATTTCTTATATATCATCTCTTTAAGTTTTGCGAGTGTATTTAGTAATTCAAGCTTTAGAAAACTATTAAAATGCGTTCTTGTGTGTGTCTTCTACCATACTTGTGATTATCCAAGGTCTTGGAATTAGTATTATTTATGCATCAAGGGATTCATAAATTTTCTTAACATATCCATGTGGATCCTAATAACTCCATCATACGTGCCTTAAAATTCTCTCCAGTATGATACTAATGTAGTTATAGACTTATAGTTTTTAACTTTTTTTGATAGCTAGCTAGATGTAGTTTGAACATTGGTTCTGAATATACAACAAGGTTCAAAGTATTGACGAGTATCGTAGTGTCGATTGTCGGGGTGACATGTCGCCTATTAAAATGTCAAATCTTATATACAACCTAGGAGTATTCAAATTTGGATGAGAAACCTAAAACCCAACCAAACCTAATTCAGTTCGGTTAATTTGGATATTGGTTCGCTTCGGTGTTTTGGCTTGGTTTGTTTAAAAATATAATTAAATCGAACCAAAAAACGAACTATTATACTTTATATAATTGTATATATATAAGAGTTTAATACAACCGAACTATAGTGCCAGTGAGCCACCTTTGGGCTTTGGGCCCAGTTGAAACTAGTATCAGCACTACTTTAAATTAATTAGTAATTAATATAACTAGTTAACTACTAGTGGGACTATAGGAGTGGGGTGGGTTAGGATTCAAACTGTCAAAGGGTGGAAAGTGGAGTTGCCCATTTAGGAAACTCAAAAAACAACTACAGCTAGCTACAGCTACACTCTTATTTGATTTTTTTTCCCTTTTCCCCCCTCTTTAAAAAACTGAGTTCTTTTGTTTTTTAAATTGTCAAAAAACTGAACCAAAAATTTGGTTCGGTTTTAAGCCTAATTCGGTTTGGTTTGGTTGAGGGATATTACCAAACTGAATAGTTGATTAGGTCATCGGTTTGAATTGAACCGAACCAAACCAAATCGACCAAATGTACACCCCTAATATAACCTAAAATCCAAAGGCTGTATTGGGATTGTGTGCATTTTCCAATTTGAATCTTTATATATATATATATATATATATATATAACCTAGATGGAATCTTATAATCTTTCCATTATCATGCTATTAACCATTACCATTACAGATTTAATTAATTACAATGATACCACTGAATAAAACAAAAAAAAAATAATCATAATTTGTCCTTTCTCCTTTTCCTCTTTCATATTTGATACTAAACATGTAATTATTTACAATAGTACCATTGTTAACTATTTACAATGATGCCATTAAAATGTTACCTTTTTCGTATTTGTTAAAAATTTACAATCGGGGCGTATTAGGCCGTGCCGTGCCGGCTGTGCTTCCCTCCCTTGGGATACTTTAGGGGGTCGGCTTGGCACAACCCTCGGCTCGAGCCCACACAAGCCTGTGTCATGCCGCCGTGGGCCGAGTTGGTCTGTGGGCCAAGTCTTAGGCTAGGCCGGGCCACGAATCGGGCTAACCCATGTTTTTTTAAAGAAAAAATAATGAAGAAGTTAACATAAATTAAAAAAATAGATAAAAAATATCTTAAAATTTTATTTTATATGAATTTTGATGTATACAATTGTTTATATATGCAATAATAAAATAAAATAATATAATATAATTATATCATATAATTATTGTATATAATATACGGCCCGAGCCTAAGCAGGCCCATGCCCTATCGTGGGCCAAATCTTAGGCTAGGTCGGGCCACGAATCGGGCTAAGCCATGTTTTTTAAAAAATTTGAAAAAAAATAATGAAAATTTTCACAATAAAAAAATTTAAAAAGATCTTAAATTTTTATTTTATATGAATTTTGGTGTGTACAATTGTTTATATATGCAATAATAAAATGAAATAATATAATAAAATTATACATATCTATTATATAATTATTGTATATAATATACGGCCCGAGCCAAGTCTTAGGCTAGACCGGGCTAAGCCATGTTTTTAAAAATTTTGAAAAAAAATATTGAAAATTTTAACATAAATTAAAAAAAACAGACAAAAAATTAAAGATCTTAAAATTTTATTTTAGCCCAAGCCCGCATAGGCTGGTTTGTGGGCCAAGTCTTAGGCCAGGCAAGCCATGAACTGGGCTAAGCCTGTTCATGGGCTGGGTAAGCCTAGTAGTTTAGCCCGACCCATTAACAATGCTAAATTAATTAATTAAATAATTTGAAATAGCCTTTACCAATCTTGTGTTGATAATACATAAAGTTTGACTTATTTATTTACTTATTTAATAATCTAACCAATTATTATTGCTAGCAAGGTAAGACATAGAATCATGTAGATATTTATATGTATTTACTCTCTCACTTGATTGTCTATTTATCTCATTTATTTTATAAATTTATTTATTTATTAAATTAAATAATAATTATTTAACTATTTATAATTATTCCACTATATAAAACAAAAATAGGATGACAAAAGTCATCTCTCTCTCTTTCACTTATTGGCAGATGGCCATGATTATTTATTATTTTATTAGATTAAATATATTATTGTCAACAAATTTTTATTTATTTTAAATAGATATTTTTTTCCAATAAACTTTTAATTAAAAAATTACCTTTCACAATTTTTTTTCCTATATAATAATTTATCTTTGACAAATCACTTACCATCATATTTTGCCCCTGATTGAAAGAAACTCTGTTAAATTTTTGTATCGAATGCATCTATACTTAGAATGGCTGAACCTCGGTATACAGTATGTCTTTGCAGCCTGCAATCTTCAGGATTTTATATAATCATATGTACACAATTGCTTTGACAGATTGAACTACCACAGTGAAACGTGATCTAAACATTTGGTTAAACCAACTGAAAGATCCAAACAGGGGAAATCTGATTAACTGAATGGTTTTAACTGTTTGCTCCCCACCACCAAGTGTGTGCCTTATTTTGTGTAAGGTTGTGTACTATGATGTATCATTTTAGAAGGTTTGGATCATTAGCTGTTTCTTTCATTCTTTTCTTTATCGAAGGTCCATCGATTCATTCTGCTAGCTGGAAACGTGGACTATGGCCTGAGTTGGGCCCCATAACTTTGTTTTGGAAAGCAGTTTTGCCAAACAAGGATATGTTTGAGTTCATTAAGTGAAAAAAAAAGTATATATATAGAATATCTTTTATCCGAGACATTGAATAAATTGAAATGATATAGAAAATACCAAAAATTAAAATATCAATACCAGATGTTTCATATTGGGCGTATTGTATTGTATTCAGATGTACTTAGATATATCGATATACAAATATTTTAAAAACTTAAAAAAAAAAATTCCAGACCTAAATTAAAGAAATTAAAAAAAAAAAGAATATCGACCATATAATCCTTGAAAAAGACCAGCATGACCCCTTGGCAAGTATGACAAGCACAAATCGAACTATGGCCATTTTCTGTTTCTTTTTCCTTTTTGACTTTATTGCTGCTCTATCTTGTTAGATGGCTTCCGTCGTAATCGCTAAGAAGGCGCTGCTGCTGTCCCTTCCAGCTCTTGAAATTTATGAAGGGAATCACGTTTTCAACCTAAAAGACATGTCCAATTGATGAAGGAAATCTGCCTGCTTTTGCATCTCTAGATGATCTAGATGGAGGATTGACATCATCGTCATTGTTGTTGTCATTATTAGATTGCAATACCAATTTAGTATCTTCTTGTAAAAACTAGAAATGACATAAGAAACTCAGCTTTATTGCTTTTTCCTTCACAAACCACAAATTTAAAACAACTGCATAGGCCTTCTGGTTGCTGTTCTCCCAATTGGGATTTGCTCCTCATTACCGACCTTACAGTACATCCCATCATGTATTGGGAATAGCTCTCCATGAATAACAATACACAAGTACGAAAGATGTTCCCAATGTGCAATTAGGATGTACTGTGAGGTCGGCATGAGGAACGCTCAACGAGGAGCAAATCCGAATTCTTGTTCTCCACTGCCACAAAAAAATGCACGTTCAAATAAGCAGTTGGGGATACAAACAGTTCCATAGGCTTCTTCCCACATGGACATGGGCCACGCTCAAATATGGGTGTCGGATAAATTGGACAATCTGCCAAACTAGCAACCTTCATGAACTCGTTTTAACCTATACTGGGTTGGGCCTAATGCCCAAGCCAGGGTACAAAGATAAAAGGGCTCCATCAATGATCCCCATTCCGGCCCACTGTTGCATTGTGAAGGTGACAAGATTGATTTGGCATGGGATCTGATGCACTGACTTTGGCCAAACATCCACTTTCAGTAGGTGTTCTAGGTCATACTGGGCCAAAAAGAAAATAACAAAGGGAGAGCCTTAGTGGGAGACCATGATAAATAAATCATTGTCCAAAAGTGACCTCCATCACCCCTCTCCGATGGGTTTATCGGGCAGCGACTAAAGCTGAGCAGTTAGGACGGACAACCTCCGACCCCTCACATGCTCCATGCCCACCTCTCCTTCAGCTTTTGCCCCCCTCCATAAAGTAGCCTTCCCATAAGTCTTATGGATGGCATCTTGAAGACAAATACATTCAAACAACATGTGTCATGGGCCCTTTTAACCGCACCGATGGGGCTCTTTCTGCCCGCGGTCAGCTTCACACAGGGGTAAAAACGGGAAAAAGAGAGATGCACTATTGATACTATTAAATTTTACCAAGGAGTAAACTCTTCACAAAATCATAACATTCATTTTGCTTGGAGGTCATGCTTGCCTTATAGCTGAGATGGTCATTTGGTGTCTCTCTCCACACATAAAAGCAAAAGCGTGGGGTCAAACCGCATGTAAGGTCAGTGGATCTCACGTAGTTCATATTGATTATCGGTCAAAGTGCTGCTATATAAGTATCGGTTTTCAGGGTGGGTGATACATGAAATAACTGAAATTTGAAAGAATGAAGATATCTAAAGTTTTATATTCATCAAGGCTCAGTTTGGAAAGAGTATAAATATAAATATTGTATTTGTACCAAGGCTCAAAATATCGATACACTAGTGTATTGAGCGAATTAATACAATTTTTGATGTTTTTTTTTTCCGCAATCGGTTCAGGGGGGCCAGTTTAGGGCTCCTCCACTCCCTGAACCGGTCAAACCCCCGATACACCACCCACTGTAGGGGTATATCAGAGGGGTCCTGAAATGATATATATTGACTGATATAGACCGATACATATCGATACTTTGAACCTTAATATATACAATACAAATACATATAAAATAATAAAAAATATAAGATTTTACACTCTACATATTTGTATTTATACTTCTTCCAAGCTGAGTCAAGAGAATAGAAGGTTTTAAATCTTGTTCTGAAAATAGTCTCATTTTCAGAACGCCTATATCAATACTTTGACCCTTGATTAGCTACATTTTGCTGATACTGTAAACTTTAAATCCTTCCTAACCAAACATCTCTTTTGATTTAGATTCATGATAATGTTTTCAAAGCATTGTTAACCCAAAAACAGTCATCAGATCGGTGAACCTGCAGTGATCAGAGGCTGACCAGGCCCCAGTTACTATAATTAAACAGTCAAAAGTTCAAGGACTACCGTATTGGTATAACTCCTGTTCTTTTTCTTGTTATCTTACCTTAGGGATTGGTAAAAAGCCATCAGCCAACAATACTCATTGAGCTGGCGGGCAAACCAATGCATGGACCACCTACTACAAGTGTGAAGCCTATCCGTAACTTCAACCCTTAATAATGGAATAACTGCACTAAGGCCCATTTGGGAGGGTTTCACCGCTTCAGCTTTGGTTGAGTTACGTTGACTGAGCCACATTGAAGAAGTTACTGAAACTAGCTTCACCAGAAAGTCGATTTAATAACTCAATTAAGACGTATTAATCAAACATAGCTTATAGGGTTTCTCGAATGGGCACTAAGACATCGTAGGGGTGGTGCGGGCACCAAATGTCTTGTAATCTGCTTCTTCCAATTAGCCAAACAAAACAAACCCTTCTTTCTCATCATGCTCTTGGTTAGTCGGTCTATCTGCTGAGTTGATTGGCTTGCTGGACCTTTGAATGTCTGGAAAGATTGTTGCCCTGCTGTGAGGGAACTTTATTTTGCCATTTGTGCAGTCGTTAGTTTTGGGTCGCCTTCAATCACAACGTTGTTCACGTTGAGTTTTATGCCTAACTTCGATCCAACAAGCTTTTCTGTCCTTTAGCTGCAAAATGAATTGAAATGATCCACCAACAAAAATTAAAATTCTCATCATCATCTTCATCCCGTTTATGAATGTCAAAGTCAGCATCATAATCAATATTCTTCTCTTTCTTTTAGTACATATAATCAATGTACCAATTCTTCACTTTTGTATGGGAAGACCGAAGATGTTAAAATAATCAGAAATGTAGACTATAGACGCAGGGTGGGGCTTAGAAACCATGAGCTCATGGAGTCATTACATACCATGTAAGAACCCATGAATTCATCATATAAGATGGAGTCATTGCATGAATTAAAAAATAGAGCTATTTTTGGTTTAGGCCCTGTTCGCTTTTCGGTAAGTTATTTATCCGGGTAAATGCATTTGCTTGAGTAAGTGTTTCTCAGGAAAGATTTATCCGGGTAAGTAAGTGCACTTACCCATGTTCTTTTATTTTTCATGTAAATAATGCAATGGCCATTTTAGCCATAAAAATCCATTATTAAAAGGGGTATTTTTGTCCCATTCAAGTGTTGACAATTTTCCCCCTAAGTGGGAAAGTTATTTACCAAACTTTCCTTAGTCTCCAAATAAATCTGAAAAAAGAACATGAGTTTCTTGGTCAATGAGATCTTGATTCCCATTGACCAACTCCCCCCCCTCCTCTCAAAATCCAAAAAAAGAATACCCCCTTAATAGAAAGTTCTTAAGAATTTTCACAAAATTCCTTAATGGTCTGCTTGGTTTGCAGCTGGAATTGGAATTGAAATCAGAATGATCTATTCTCATAGTCTATTTGGTTCAGACAGGAATTAGAATCAGCTGGTATGGGATTTCACTCCCAAGAGGGAGGGACAAGGGAATATCCAATCCACCAAAAATGGGAATGAAATATCGATTCCACCCAGCCAAATAGTTGGAATTGGAATGACCCATTCTGATTCCAATTCAGACACCTATTCCTACCAACCAAATGGGCTCTAATAGTTGGAATTGGAATTAGCCTCAATTTTTTGTTTCTCTTATTTTTCTATCAAACCGAACATGACCTTAAATTACTATATTTTCTAGATTCTTCTTCTTCAATGTGAATTGCTTTTATTGTGAGATCAGTACCATAAACAATTTAAAACCATCTGATTTTAAATAATTTGGTTCTTAATACAAAACACAAAACTCAGAAAACATGTTCTTAGTTGCATAGTTGCATGCTTTTTTTAATTTGTGAAAACTTCACAAGATGATTTGATATCTTGCTTCATAAATCATATAATATCTCTATTCCAAATTTAGTTTTTAAATTAAAAATCATTATTTTGATGGTTTAAAAAGTATTAATTGTATTTAGAAACAAAATCAATAGGAAGGAGGATGTTGCAACTGACAAAGATCAATACTAACATCATCATATCATGCTACAACTGCCAGCTACTGTTAATACCTTTTTGGACAGTCAAAGGTAATAAGCATGCAAAGAATGGCAATTTTATATATATCACACACTGTGAAGTTCCTTCTGATCTGCTAGCAAACTGGGACCATTAGGGTTAAATCTTGACAGACTGAGGGCTGTCTCTCCTTCAACCATGTGGCTGCTAGTTCTTCGAAAAAAAAAAGAGAGAGAGAATCTTCAAAAGCTACCCAGTAGCCACATTGTCTTCCTGATCACTCTCAAACACTTGAAAAAAAAAATCAGACTTAAGAAGCTCCAATAATCTTAACAACAGACCATGAAATAAAAAAATAAAAAATAAAAATTGAAATAATAATCCCTGGTTCCTGCACTGTTGTGTTTAGAAAACGGGTCATTGGCTATTAACCCAGATAATAATGGGATTATGGAATGATGATCCAAATCTGACAGAATTTATATCCACCGGGTCCGTGATTGGGATCTACATCTATCTAATTGAGAAGCAAATTGTTAATGATGGAAGTCATTTTTCAATTAGCTGATATCGATACCCAAGAGGCATTCCGTATGGGGATTGGGACCCAATGACGAGTTGGCGACTAGTGTTAGATGATGAATCAAAACCAACTCATTCTGATACTGAAGAGTGAAGGGTTGCCCGTGGCGCGTGCCAAGCTGCCCGTCGTCGGAGAAAAAAGTAGAGGGAGTGGTCGGAGTGGAGCCTTTCTATAGAGGGAGTCGACAACCTAGGCCTACCAGCCAGTACCATAAAGTGCTTCCTCTTGAAAAAGGCCCCCAAGCCCATTTGCCCAACGCACGTGCCAACGTAATTATTACCCACCCACCTCCCTCCCTCCCCTCCACATCCTCATCTTAAAAATTAAAAAAAAAAGCAATTAAATAAATTAAATAAGAGGTAAAAGAAAAGAAAAGAAAGATGAGTATCGTATAGGCAGTGGCAGTGGCAAATCGCAACTCTGGCAGAAACTCTGAGAGAAAGAACTAAAGAACCATTCATTGCCAAATAACGCGACCCATTTCTTGATTTCTTCCAAATATAATGGAATTCTTCATTAAGCACTGGTAGCCGCAAATGCCCCTCGATTTTAGCACTTTTACCTCCAATAACAACATCGTTTACCCAAACAAGGTGAAGGGCAGGCTCGTAATTGTAAGTGGGGACTGGGTTACTGGGACATGACATGAAGACTGACTGAGGTTCGTGGTTAGTTAAAAAAGTGTAAAAATTCATTCTGTAAGGAAGCATGGGCATTTTGGTAATTCAATCATCGGGAAAACTAGTATATAGAGATATCATTTCGGTCATCCCACAGCTCTCAAGCTTCATTCGGCTCTCCCTTGTTCACTCACTCTCAGTCACTCAGTCACTGCTCTTTCATCGTCTCCAATGGAACAAAATGATCACAAGGAACTACAATTACTCCCAGCATCCTTGCACCCTTCATCCTCTCCAACACATCGTTCTTCATGTATGTCCGGTTCTTCCAACCGGAAGTCACGACTGACACTATCCGATCCTTTTGATGGCCCATCGCTCGACTTGCAGCTATCGATCAGCCTCCGGCCATTTCGGCCACAGTCAGATTGTCTCCTGGCAGGGTCCCTTCGTGAGGGTGATGCAAAGACCGACTTGAGCTGCGTTCAGGCACTCAAGTGGCAGGCCGCAGAGCAAATTCGATTAGCTACCATAGAGAAGGCTTATGCAGAGCAAGTGAGGGAGCTGACGAGACGGGAGATGGAGTTGGCGCAGTCAGAATTCATGCGGGCAAAGCACTTGTGGGAGAGAGCTCGGGAGGAGGTGGAGAAGGCCAAGAGAATGAAGGAGATGGCAACCCACCAGGTTGACTCTACGTGCATGGAGATCACTTGCCAGGCTTGCCGGCAGCGGTTCCGACCCTAGCGTGCAAACTGGACTCTGGGCTTGGCTCTACTGGTGATGGAAAAGAGTAAGAGTTAGATTGTTTATTCCGGCGAAGATTCACTGTCGTCTGATTCATCGGGATTACTAACTGAGTGGAGCCAGTTTTTCATGGCCGGTCCAAGCCAAGCCAACCCAGGAGAGTATGCAACACGATCCTGCGGGCGTAGCTCATCAAAAAGGAGAAAGAAAAAAAAGAAAAGAACATGATAAAATGAAAAGGTTACTTCTTAATTCAGTTCTCAACGTGACTCGCTATGATGAATAAAAAAGTATTCTCTTCTTTTATTGCCCATATCAATTGAAACCAAGTTCTGACTGAATAAAAAAAAGGATCTAACTTTTAAAATTTGGATGAGAAAGAATTACACTTGAACTACTTATCTGATATTAGTGTTGATTGTTGAAGTTCTGATGTATTCCTTGAAACAGAGATCATCTTGCTGTGCAAATTGTTTTGTAAGAGGGGTACCTTAGCATTTTCTTTATCTGTGAATGCCGCAATATCCCTGGAAAACAGGAGCAAGGGAAATTCATAGAGCATAATGAGAAAATAATCAATTCAAACACATGTTGCTATACAAAATTGTGTCAAGAGTCTTGAGGTGTTTTCAGTTGCTAACTGATATCATCGACTTTGAGACAAGAAAATTACTCTCCTGTCATTAAAGGTAGACAGCCAGTATTGTTTTTCTATAGCTTGGATCAAGTGCCCCGGAGTACAACTCTTATCTCCTTTTCTCTTCCCAATAAATATAGTTGTCTATACTACTACTATTAATTATATATATACATGACAACCAAGCCTAGAATAACCATTCCTGAAAGAAAATCGACAAATTTTACAGGAGGCTCTGAATTGTTTGGGAACTAATGCTGATGTTGGCTGGCTATCTAATCCCATACGTTGTATTGATGCAGAGACCTAAGCGTCCAAAAAGTCTCCAAGTTTTATTTTCTAAAGCACTCTTGATGCTCAGGACTTAATTAGCAGACTTGACATGGTTAGAGTCTAATTTGGAACCTTGATGGGGATAGAACAAGCAAATGAGCCAGAACAAAAATGATCAATATGTCAATATCAAGACAACATATCTATACTCAATTGTTTTTAGCTTTTGCACATTAGAAACTAAATACCCACTACATGTCCTTAGGATGACCCCATTAAAACACTGGCCTTAATAGTGAACAGTGTGTTTTTCTATATGTTAAATGAACTGGTTAGTATGACTTGTCAGCACTTTCCTAACTCATTTGTCAGACACAGATGAACCATCATGGATGTCTTCAATAATACACCAATTAGATTCCTTATAGGATAAAGACATAAACAATCCATGTTGAAAAAAGGGTCATATGGTTAATAAATGTGTGACCTGTTGCAAGTTGAAGGGGCTTGAAAGACTGGGTGTAGACCAAAAAAAGGGCATGTTTTGAAGTAGTAATAAATTATTTATAGCTCACAATTTAACAATGGATATGGCATTAAACAGAATGAAATGGAAAAACAGGATTCATGTAGTCGGCCCCATATTGTTGGGATAAGGTTAGGATGATGATGATGGGTAATAAATGTGTCATCCTAGAGAAGTGTGTATTACAAACAATAAGTTAAAAATGCACTAATCTTTCCTGACCCCATTAGTTATTGGTAATCCACCAGTCTGTTGACATAAGCTTCCAGTTTCCTATCAAGGTCCTGAACCCAGTTCCCAATTCTGATTCTGCTTAAATTCTCAGGCCAACTTTTGCTCATACTACCACCTACTGCTAACAAAATTACTGTTTCTATTAAAGTAGACAAAAAGAAAAATTAAATTTTCTTAAATATAAACATATTCCAAAATTTTCAGTATCATATTCACACATTCACACTGAACAGAACGGAATGGTAAAACAGGATTCATGTTTCCAACCCCATATAGATGGAACAAGGCTTAAATATTAACCTCCCCTTGCACACACATACATATAAAATTCAGTTACAAATATCCATCATCTCAATATTCTAGTAGAAGTAGAATAATCATAATTACTGGACCCAGAATACGGTGAAGTACGGGATATTTCTATCTTTTTAGTGATGAAGTAAGAAGTGCCAGCTATCTGCATGGCAGCTAGCTGATGCCTTTTAGCTGTTCAGATACAGTTGTAAATGCTCAAAAAGACAATTAGAAAATGACTTTCAAGATTTTTTTTTGATTGAGTAAATTTCATAATTTTCATTAAAGCCACAAAGTATCTTACTGTTCAAGAACAATAAGGTATATCAACTCTCAAGAACTTTTTTTTTTTTTTTAATTTAACATAATTATGTCGAAAAACTCTGGAGATAAGATTTTCCATCAAGGGGAAAGTGACAATATCATTTCTGCATTCAAACAAGTCTTATCAACACAATTCGAAACTCTCCTGGTTAAAGTTTAGGTTAAACTCCCAGAGCTAGTCAAACCATAGCAAGTTTTGAGTGTTATGACCAAAATATTATATCCGTGGCGTAAAAATATATAATTTTGGTTTAAACATGAAATAATTCCCATTAAAACTCTGAAATGAAAGAATGTCCACTAAAACAAAAAACATTTGAGAATCTGAAATGAGCATAAGGATTTTTCTTTTTTCTTTTGTATTTATCATTGCTGCATTTGCTTATGAATTGTTTACTTGTGTATCATTTGGATTTTAAGAATATTAGACATGTTCAAAGACATGAGTCACTTTCTATATTTTATGTTACCTATTTTAAATAGTTGTTTGGGTTGTATAATGATCAGCAACTCCTACATGTGTGTTTATATTCATTCTATATTGTTTTTTAAAAGTCTGGCATAAGTTTCCAACTTTTTTTAATGTCTTAGAGTTTCCATAATTTTATGAAATTTTTGTTAGCTTCTATAAAACTTCCATGAATTAATCCGACTTCCACATGGACCAAAATTTCAAGTAGAGAAAATTCTAGCATAGGTGGTACTTATAGAGATATATGAGCAAAAAATGTTAAGAAGCAATTTGATCATTTATCGTATTTTTCTGGCTAAAAATACATATATCAACAATTATTTAAAAAATACTGATATCTTTTCTCTTTTCTTTAGCTGTGTCTGGTTTACCATAAAATTACTATTTTTATTTATCAGCAACACGGTTTACCAGAAAATTATTGAAAAAGGGAAATTGCATGAAAGTTCTCTATGCATCTTATGAAAAATTTATTAACAACTTTCCCTTTCTCACTTATTTTCTCGAGAACCACATACAGCCTTAATGGTCCTTTTCTATTTATTGAGACAAGTAGGGCTAACTTTAGCAATGCTAGTTGGAGTTAAAGTTAAATACAAATAACTTAATTTTAATTATTACTGTGAAGTTCCATATTTTTTATCCGACCCCATATAGTTGGGATAAGGCTTGGATGATGATGAGGATAATTGTGAAGTTCCATATTTTTCTTAAAGCAATTTGATATGATCATGAGGCTTATCCCTCTGACTTCAGTTAAAAAGTTCTGCACCTCACATCAAACATAGGCCCAACTTATGCCTCATGAGAACTTCACATTTCGGACTTGCACTCAGAGTGTTTGGAACATGCCTCAATCAAGGCTAAACACCTCTAAAAGCACTGCTACTTATGTTTAATCTTAAATTGCTTGAATTTAAGAAGGTAAAAGAGTTATACTAAGGTACTGCTAAAAACACCTCTAAAAGCACTCAGAAATTCTCCCATTTTTGAGTATATATGTCAATGTGTTAGAAATGATGAGTTTACACTAACCATGAAGGCATTCCCTTGCTTCTCCATCCACAAGCACAATATCACCACTATGAAGGAATATTGCTATTAGAGCATCTTCTCTAGACTTTCCTCCCAGTAGAAAAGTTGCCTTGCAGTCTAAACAGAGGATAAAAATAAAAAAACGAATACTTTCCAGCTTTCAAAACAGAAAACAACATATGCAAAAACATATAACAAATACCTGATGCTTATTATAGGTGTACTACAATCCATGATTTTCAAAACCGGACCGGACCGGACGGTCGGACCGGAAAACCGGGAACTGGTCAGGTGATCGTTCCGGTTTTCCCCAAAACCGGATTTTCCATAAAAACCGTTGATTTTGGTCAGCAAACTGCTGACCCGGGCGGTTAACCGTTTGAACGATTTTGACCGGTTTTCATTTTTTTTATTTTTTTATTTTTTGTCAAAACGGACCGACCATTCGACCCGGTAACTGGACCCCTGACCGGTTCGGCCTCCGGGTCGGTTTTAAAAACCATGCTACAATCTGCTTCTTTGTCATCTAGGTGACCACCAAGTATATCAACCTACTAAAGGGGAAAAGAGAAAGTAAAAGAAAGTACTGCAACTCATCAAAGATGGTCATTACCTAATGTTGTCTTGACCATATGGGGTCTTCAGAGGTGGGCTGGATAGAGACCTACCTTCAACAGTTTTTTTCACAAAGTGGCTGCTCTAAGACTTTGCAGCTTTTGGATTAGAGGAGAGTTCTTGCCACCACTGTCCTGGTAAAAGTTTATAAGTTCTTAGCATTCGATTTGATATGCACATAATGGTTAGTAATATATTGAAGGATGTCATAAAGTACTATGCTGCAGCACAAACCAAAGTAATTTACTAGGGCAGCTTCTGGTTGGAATTCTTGCCCCATTGTCATGGAAGGTGCTGAAATTCTTTTAGCAAGTTCACAAAGCAATTTACTAGTTGTACTTTTCTTTTTTTTATTTCTAATAAAGTTGCTTGGTCCATTACTGGTTAAAAATCATAAACGTTAATTTATGATTTATGTAGCTGACCATAAATAATTGGGATTGCGCCTACTTAAATTGTATTTAGTTCAAATTGAGACACTTCATTGTAGAAAGCATCATTTGTGAACAGAATATAGTGAGAGAATCCAAAAGAAACTAAAGAGAATAGTGCAAACAGAGGACTCACAAGATTTAACATAGTCTGTGTTTTTGTGTCTACATACATGGAAGATCCTATGAAATCCACAATTCTCAATTTAACTATATACTGTCCTAGTGAACAAGCTAGTTATTTTGTACCATTGAATTAGATTTCTAAGGTTTCCTAATTCGTCTACAACCAAAAATAAACAAGTGTATACCAAAAATATCCCTTTCTGGATGATGTACAGACAAATTTCATATACAATCTGGGAAATAGTCCTAAAGAAGCTGTTATGAAGTCGATCAACAGTTGGTTATGCTACTCTGTTTCTTCCTTAATTTTAGGCAGTAAGGTTACTTTTCTCACTTTGTTTTGTATGAAATCCAATTCCAATCAAGATGCTATGTCCTATAAATGTCTTTTATGTTTCTTTTATTCTTGGTTTTAAATCTTGTAAGTTGGAAGTTAGTTTAAGGGGCATCATTAGTCATTTGCCAGTCATTAGTCAAAGGTATCTTTGCTTTTTCATCCTATATTCCTATCAACTATCAAGCAATCCCCCCTTTATATTCAGCAGTTGTAACTTGTAAACATTAAACTTTCAGAATTACGGAATGTAACTGGATTGCCTGCTATAAGCCTAGAACAAGATTGAGTTGTTTGATGCAACTTCTTATAGGAGTAATCTCTCTTCACTTATTTTTCCCTTTAAGTTTGTTTTTGTTGTAATGATGTTATTTAGAGTTATAATTTCTTCTTATTCTAAAATAGGGACCATGGACCCTCTGCTCTAGCTTTAACTTTAAGGTATGTGAGGTTAGATATGTAATTGTAACACCTGAGTGAGAAGTAAATATAAGAAGATTAGATCCATAGTGCAATTTTCCACACTTGGGTGAAAAGTGAAGAGAAAATTCTTAGTTAAACATGGTTCTGCAATACTAGTATTATGTCTCTACATGAAAACTCAAGCACGCGGAGAAACATGGCCATGCAGAACCAGTAGCAAGACTTAGAAACTTTCATGAATATTATTAATTAAACAAAATGAACAACATTAAATTAGGCTAAGGATATTGATGGAAGATAAAGCATACATAAACGAACAACAGGCAAGGCAACATATTCACCAATAAGTAAATGTATTGTCATAAAACACATTATATTAGATAAAGGTTGTATTTTAGTACCATTACTCTTTTTACCAGAAACGTTTTGGGTTGATCAATACAAATTGGTGAGAGATATGTATTGTTTTCACATCACAATTGAGAGTCACTCTAACTAGAATTATAAAACTTCACCCCAAACAGCCTCAGGCATATGCATTTTTTAAGGCATATATGCCTGTTTCAACTATAAACAGCCTCAAATAACAGTTGTATTCCAATTTGTATTAGTCAATCCAAAACGTTTCAACTTTCAAGTAAGTATAAACAAAAGTGGTACCAAACACAATCAAAATAATTATTACCTCTAACTAGTGTGGTTTTGACCAAAGAAATATTCTCGGTGTAACTCATAAAATATTGGACCCCACCCATGCCATCCACCCACTCTGCAACCTGCATGTTCACGTATTCAGAGAGCTTCAATCAACCATCCATAGCACTCAGCCTTACTCTGCATTCTCAATGCCAGAATAGTGTTTACCATTCACATCTATAACTGAATTCTCCAATTCAATCCAACCCTTCTGTTTTTTGCTGCATTAAATAAGCCAGTAATAATGTCCATAGGCTGCACTATGGTTTGTTCTGTTAGGAGGCTCATATGCATGGTTTGCAATTTCCCCAAAATATGCCAATATAAACCAATGAGATTCTCAGTCTTAGGGTGGTTCCAAAGCCTACCAATGGCAATTTTAATAATAATATCTAAATAGCACCTTGGTAAAGTCATAAAAACGAATCTAAGAATAGCTCCAGTAGGTGATAAAACAAGAGAAAGTAGATTGAGAGGGTTGGTTCGCGTGCATAGGAGATCATTTAAACACCTATTAAAAAAGGTGATCTTTTACAATGGATATGGCACCAAACAGAAACAAATGTGGTCGACCCTATATAGTTGGGATAAGGTTTAGATGATGATATCTGAAGAGCATCTTGATGGATATTCCAGGTGGCATGGAATTGCATACTTATAATAATTTAATTCCATGCCGCTCAAGATCTAATACAAAATAACTCGATGAGAAAACAGGCCACTAATCGGAGGTATTGGGTTCACTTTATTTGGTCCCTTATAGACTTTTCGTGTTGAATGTTTACAAAAGGAAGTCATCAGGGTTAGTCCTTTCTCTACTGAAGTTTTCGCATCTTCTTTTCCCCTAAGAATAACGGGAAAATTTACATAATAATGATAACAAAAGGAAGAGATAAAACAAACCTCGTGGCTGGTAAAATGGCCGACGAGTAAGGCCTACCAGACCAAGAACAAACAATCAACAGATACCAGTGTAGCGAGAACAGAATTTAATGAAATAATAAATGAAAAAAAAAACGACAAGAAAAATCAAGAAATCTTGCATACCGGGGCCATTTTCAAAGCAGAAATTAATGGGAAGACTAGTCGCAACGGAGTTTGGAGATCAGTTGGTATTTCTCCGTTCAAAGCCCTTGGGTTTGAAAAAAAAAAAAAAAATAGCGCGCGTAAACACATACGCACCAAGATAAACTGTAGGAAACTTTACGATGACGCAAGTCGCAAGGGTATGATATTTTGATAAATACCGGTAAGCAGGTTACCACTTTTACGATACCGGTTGATTTGTTTTCTAGGTATCATGCTTCTTCGGTATCATAATCAGATAAGAAATTCTACCGTCGGGCTTGGCAGTTGACAGTTTGGCACTACTCCCGCGTTTAACTTTGAGTAAATTGCTAAAACCTCTATGAAGCTTTTGGTTGTTGCTGAACCTCTTCCTAAAGTTTAGTAATTATAAAATTACAAAGACCCTCTTGTATCCCCCTATATTTTATTTTGCGACAAAGACTCTTCTGTGAGACAAAGACCTCTTTTCCGTTCAAAAAAGCCGTTACAAAATTTTTTAATTTCATAATAATTATTCGGATAACTGAGAGAAAAATACTATTTCCCTTTACCTCAGATTCCTTCGTATTTCTCTCTCTCCCTACGATCTCTCTTCTTCCCCTTTCCCTTTCTCTCCTCTCTTTCTTCTTCCCTCTTTCCCCTGTTTTCCGTTTCTCTCGGCCATAGCCGCCATAACTTGTTACAATGGCTAATTCGGGGTGTTTCCTACTCAATTCTACCGAATGGCGCATCCGAGAGAATTGTTTCTTCTCACCGAACCCTTGGTCACAAGCTCAGATCATTGAAACGCATTCTCTTTCTCTGCAAGTACATGGAGGTTGAAACCTGAAAAGATTTCGGGAAACATAAGGTTGGGTTCTGCAATGGAGTTCTGCAAGGTTGCGCTCGTTCTGTCTCTTATTGCTTTCGTGGAATCTAGTTGTAATACTACAGACCGGTTAATCTCCCGATCCTTTCACTCCGTCGCCGGATTTTACTTGTTGCTTTTCGAATCTAGAGATGGGAGCTGCTCGATTTTGTAGCATATATTGATAAACTGAGACACTCGAGTCTGAAGGGAAGAATTTTCTTTCTCTGTGTATCATTTCAACCGAACATTACAAGATATATATAGAGGTAGAGTTAGTTCCCTCTTGCGATTAGGATACAAACTCCTACATGAACAATGAAAGCCAAAACAAAGAACAACTAAGATTCATACACCAATAGGACTCAAACAGTAAGAAGGATAAAGCTACGCTAATACCCCCCTCAAGTTGGAGCATGTAAACGGGAAATGCCCAACTTGGCAAGAAGATGCTGGAATGGTTGCCTGCCCAGGGCCTTTGTAAACATATCAGCGTAGGAAGGCCGTATATTCCCATTCTGAATTTCATTGCGGACAAAGTGACAGTCTACTTCAATGTGTTTAGTCCTCTCATGGAAGACCGGATTCGCAACGATATGCAAGGCTGCTTGACTATCACAGTGTAATCGCACAGGATCAGGATGACCGACTCCTAATGAATGCAACAACCCTTTTAACCATTTCAATTCACATGCAGTTGTTGCCATAGACCTGTATTCTGCCTCAGCCGATGATCTGGATACTGTAAGTTGCTTCTTTGTCTTCCATGAGATAGGTGCTTGTCCCAATAACACAAAAGTATCCAGTGAGAGAGCGTCGTGTCAGTGGACACCCGGCCCAGTCAGAATCACAGTAAGCATACAACCGAAGATCACTGTCAGCTGGAAGGAAAATTCCCTGTCCCGGTTTACCTTTCAAATATCGCACCACACGTAAAGCTGCCTCCCAGTGTTCTTTACGGGGGTTCTGCATAAATTGAGCAAGCACATGTACACAGTATGACAAGTCAGGACGGGTAATGGTTAAGTAAATTAAACGACCCACGAGCCTCCTGTAACTCTCTGGTTTCATTATCAGAGGACCATCTGCCAGAGCTAGTTTATGATTTTGTTCCAGGGGAAGTCCAGCTGGCTTAGATCCTAGCAATCCAGTTTCTGATATGATATCCAAAGCATACTTCCGCTGACAAAGAACAATACCTTTTTGGCTTCTGGCGACCTCCACTCCTAAAAAATACTTCAAAGCTCCCAAATCTTTCATATGGAAGCATTGGCTCAGATACTCCTTGAATCTCCGTATGGCATTGCCATTATTTCCAGAGATAAAAAGATCATCCACATACACCAAGATGTTCAACTGTTCCTGCTTTCGTCGAAGTGTAAACAAGGAGTAATCAGATTGTGACTGGATAAGCCCTGTTTTAAGGCTGTCGTTAGTTTAGCAAACCAGCAACGAGGGGCCTGCTTCAAGCCATAAAGCGACTTGTGAAGCTTGCACACCTTCCCAGGTAGTCTTGAAGCAAATCCAGGGGGCATCTTCATATACACTTCTTCTTGCAGGACTCCGTGAAGGAACGCGTTCTGCACATCCATCTGATGCAGTTCCTAGTTTTTAGCCGCAGTTACTGCAAGGAATGTGCAGACTGTAACCATCTTTGCCACAGGCGCAAATGTTTCATTGTAGTCTATCCCTTCAACCTGTTTGTTTCTAAATATCACCAAACGCGCCTTGTGCCGCTCTATTGTGCCATATGAGTGGTACTTTATCTTGTATACCCATTTACTTCCGAGAGCCTTTTCCCCTGGCGGTAAGTCCACCACTGTCCAGGTTCTGTTGTTTTCTAAGGCTTCAATTTCCTTTCTCATTGCTTCTCTCCAACGAGAGTCCTTGACAGCCTCTGAATAGCTCTGGGGTTCATGATTAGCTGTGACAGCTGCTAAGAAAGAGCGGTGTTGCAAAGAAAATTTATCACAATTCACATAATGTGTTATAGAATAGGGAGTACCTGAGGAGGGAAATTGGCGAGAGGAACTGGCAGAAGGGCTCAGACTGCGATCGAAACACCATGTGGTGTGTATGACGCAATCCTTGAGACGGGTGGAAGGATGCTTCACTCTATGGACTCGTCCAAGTTGCTCATTCCCTGCATTCATTTCTTACATAGAACCCCCCTTACTTCATGCTCCCCTTCATTATTTTCATTCATGTCGTCCTGATCTGTCTCTCTTATGATCTCACGAGTACCATTACCCCTTCCTCTCTCACTATCCTCTTCGCCATACTCTTCAGTTTCCTCCTGGTCATAAGCAAGATTACCATCATCGGGTTTGTGTTCAACTTGTTTTTCTTCAATAGCATAAGGAAATTCAGTTTTTGAAAACACCACATCCCTAGAAACAAAGTATTCATTATTTTCTAAGTCATAAACTCTCCATCCCTTCGTGCCAAAGGGATATCCCAAAAAGACACAACGTCTGGCTCTACTGGCAAACTTGTCCCTGGTCCAATTTAGGTTTCGTGCATAACACAAACATCCAAATGTGCGTATATGTTTGTAGCTTGGTTTCTCCCCATACAACATCTCATACGGCGTTTTACCCAAAAGGAGAGTGGAGGGGGTCCTGTTGATCAGATAACCGGCTGTCATAACACATTCTCCCCAAAACTCAATAGGGAGATTGGCCTGAAATCTAAGAGCTTGGGCAACATTTAGTATATGTCTATGCTTTCTCTCTCCACGTCCATTCTGCTGCGGTGTTTCAACACATGAGGTCTGATGTATTATGCCTTGCTCAGAGAAATATTCCTTCAAGCAAGTAAATTCAGTACCATTGTCGCTTCTAACTATCTTCACCAATTTTCCATATTGGCGTTTTACCATAGTGAAGAAGTTCCGCAGTGTTTTTCCTACTTCACTTTTGTCATTAAGTAAGAATACCCAAACGGCTCTTGAGAAGTCATCAACCACGGTCAAAAAATATGGGGCACCACAAGATGCTCGTACCGAGTACGGACCCCATAAATCACAATGAATCAAATCGAAAGTCCCTTTAGCATTGTTTTCACTAGAATCAAACGCACTTCTTGTCTGTTTGGCTTTTGAACAAACACCACATATCCTATTTCTACTATCACATCTAATGTTTAAATCAGGAAGAAGTTTAATTACTTTCTCAGAGGGATGACCCATTCTTTTGTGCCATAACTCGTATGATGCTTCAACCTTTGCTTTGTGAGCTCTGCTTGAGTGCACACCTTTGAAGCGGTAGAGCCCTCCGCGTAGTTCACCCGCACCAATCACCATCCTCGAAGTGCGGTCCGATATAACACAAAATTTATTAGTGAATTGGATATTACAATTTGAATCTTTTAATAATTGCGACACAGATATCAGGTTACAATTTAAACGAGGAACATAAAGCACATCTATAAGCTCCATGTGCTCATTCAAAATGACGATCCCTTTCTTTATTGCCATGACATGCTTTCCATCGGGCAATCCAACCTGACAACCAGTCACGGTCTCGGTATTACGCAAGAGGTTCAGGTTTCCTGTCATATGGTGCGAAGCTCTTATCCAATTCATACCTGTCAACTTCTCGGTTGTGTTGGGTTTGCAAGAATTCAACAGATTAAGGAAAGTGGACCATTGTTCATTAGTCAATCCACCGAACGCAGTGCGATCTCCCTCTGTCGCGTGGGTCGGTTCAGAAGTTTGCCCTACCGCTTGTGCAGCATTCGCTCTCTGTCCGCCTCCACGTCCACGACCAGATTTACCTTGTGTTCCTCGGCCTCGAGCTTTCCCACTCCCAGTAATTCTCGGCCGGTCTCCCCACCAGTCCGGGTAGCCGATAAGTTGGAAGCAACTCTCGGCCTCATGTCCTGTTCGTCCACAGTTGGTGCACACTCTAGATTTCTCTTTTGTATTGTGTCCCGTTCTTTTTGTGCCACCTTGTGCTTGCACAGCAAAGCTCATTGCCTATTTTCTTTCTTCTTTGCTGCGGGTCATGGTTCTCAGCCGCTCCTTTTGTATCACCATGGCATAGGCTTTGTTCAAGTTTGGCAGCGGATTGGTGCCCAGAATATTGGAACGCACTATTCCATATACTGAGTCATCCAAGCCCATTAGAAACTGATGAACTCTCTCTTCTTCTCGTCTCTTCTCCAGTTTTGTGGCGATGTTGCAGTTGCAGCCTGCATAGACGCATGTCGAAATTTGCTCATAATTAGCAAGTTCTTCCCAGATTTGCTTCAATTTGCCATAATATGCCACGACTGGGAGACCGACCTGTTTGCTGGTCGCAAGATCTGCCTTGAGTTACTGAATTCTTGGCCCATTGCCCACTGAAAACCGTTCTTTGATGTCGTCCCACAGGTCCTTCACAACCTCCATGTATGTGACTGTAGAGCGTAGGGTTGGTTCTATCGTGTTGAGGATCCATGAGACCAGCATCGAGTTCACAGTCCACCAGTCTTCCAACTCCAGTGAATCGTCCGCGGGTTGAGATATGGTTCCATCGAGAAATCCGATTTTCTTCTTGGCTCGGAACGCCATTCGCATTGCTCGAGCCCATTCCTCGTAGTTATCTCCTTTCAGTTGGACTTGGGTAATTATATTACCCGGATTGTCGTTGGCCACCAGGTAGTACGGTGAGACTACCTTTCTGCTTCCGCCCTCACCTTCATTCTGCCTCTCGCTTCCATCTGCCATGATCGATCGATCAAAGCAAGGTGTTTCCTTCCTGGTTTTAGCGAAGAACAACTACCAACTTTGACCGGCTGTTGAAAAGAGAGCCCTGCAGAATCCTCAGAGAAGGAAGCCCAAGGGCTTAAATAGGATAGGAGTCTGTCCCCTCTCTCTCTTTCTCTCTCCCTCTCTCCAACCTAACCGAGCCAGCGAAGAAGCAGCAGCGGCTCAGAAACCTTAATCGGAATCGTCTCTCCAAGTCTTCTCCATCGTCATCGTGAAATTTAAAGATTGGGAACAAATCGGAGCGGGAGGGAACCGTCACCGGCTTTGCATCTGCATGGACGAGGGGAGAAGAATTTAGGGAGGGAGCGAAGGATTCGCTGCGAGTTCGGAATAGGAGCAGACTATAACAACATGTCTGCCATAGTGTGTGGCAAGAGATCTTTCTTTGAAGACCTTCCAACGACAACCCCTGTTTCCTCTAAGAGAATCCACTTCACGAGCAACGATCGAAAAAAAACAAATACCGCAGCCTCCAGTCTTGACGATCGAAAGAAGGTAGAGTTCTGCTAACTCTTCAGCGCTCTGCTCCACGAACAGAGGTTTAGAGAAGATCGAACGAGCAAGTTCAAAAGGCGGTGCGAAAGTCGAACGAACCGCGCTCTGATACCATGATAAACTGAGACACTCGAGTTTGAAGGGAAAGATTTTCTTTCTCTGTGTATCCTTTCAACCGAACATTACAAGATATATATAGAGGTAGAGTTAACTCCCTCTTGCGATTAGGATACAAACTCCTACATGAACAATGAAAGCCAAAACAAAGAACAACTAAGATAACAACTAAGATTCATACACCAGATAGGACTCATACAGTAAGAAGGATAAAGCTATGCTAATATATATAGCCTCCTCCCTAGCTATAAATTACTGCTAGCTATAAATACTAGTACCAAACTGCTTAGTTTTGTAGCATATATAGCCTCCTCCCTAGCTAGCTAGCATTAGCAAGAAGAGAATAATTGAAGCTGGTTAATTATGATACCACACATACAATATATATTCATGGCTAGAAAATCAAAATCATCCCACCTTGGCCGCTTGTTGGGCTCGATCGCCTTTCTCTTCTCCACCACATAAGCCCGACCATTAAGCGATCCAAAACAGCACAGATGCATGGAAGAAGAAGGAGATACATTTCAGCTTATTAGCAATCTATCTCTCGAGGCAATCAATAATTCTGGAGATAAGGGGAACCGATTTGCAGAGTACGTTAACTACTTGATGGAAGGGATAAAGAAATCCCGCCCAGGTCCGAGAATTGGCCACTAGTGGTGGTAGCTACGACGGTTGCTTATTCTTATAGATTGTTCTTCCTCATAGCAACAGATTTGATTAATTCCTGAACATATATATTGAGTTGCTTGGACGAGGAGTAGTAGATATATAGTACTAGTTCAAAACGCAAACTCTATTGTGTAAAGTATGAAAATAATGGATGGTCAACATTCTTATTCCTGACTTGATATGTACGACGTACGTGTTTTAGTGAAGAAGATGAGAATTATTCTGTTTGTTTTTGTTTGTACAATCAAAAGCCACACATGCGCTAACTGATCTTCGATTGTTAATCTTAATCTAGACTGAACTCGATCGAACAATTGGCATGCACAAGATCTTGCTGATCTTTAGCGTTTAGATAGTTGATGTGTTAGATTCCCGAGTCCCCATTTTCTCTGTATATCAATCGCGTTAAAGGTGGGCAGAGCACCTAGTACTAGTTGTAATACTACAGACCGGGAGTTAATCTCCCGAGCCTTTCACTCCGTCGCCGGATTTGACTTGTCGCTTTTCGAATCTGGAGATGGGAACTGCTCGAATCCTCCAATTAGGGAAATAAAGCTTCCGGAAAGAAATATGAGCGGAATCGTTTCATGGAATTATCTTTGAAATCTATCCAAGTTACAGTATATGGATTTATCCTACAATAAACTACAAGGGTCTGTTCTAGGTTGGTTCTGGTCGATGTTGAGCCTCGTCGAAGTTAATCTCGCCATGAATTGTCTTCGAGGAAATGTTGTCTTCGCCCCCACCTCAAAAACCAGTTCGGTTTCGTCGTTGTCGTCGGTTCAGAAGCTCAATCTCTCGCACAACAAGTTCACCAACTTGGTCCATCTGTCAGGATTCTCGAACCTCCAAGTACTCGACCTCTCGCACAACGATCTGAGAGTTTTGCCTTCTGGGATGGAGAACCTTGCGAAGCTCAAACATCTCGACCTCTCAAGTTGCAACATTTCAGGGAGCGTAGAACCCATCGCCAATCTTCGCTCGCTGCAGTACCTTGACATTTCCAACAAAGTCATCAACGGAAGCTTCCCATCTGATTTTCCTGCACTTAAGTTCTTGAACATCTTTGTAAACAACTTCACCGGAATGATCGGTGATGTAGCGCGATCTAGCTGCTTCCAGCTCGAGGTGATTTGGCTTCTAGACGGACGGCGGACTGAACTTGCAAGGATATCAGAGAACCCGGGGGTGCTAACCTAGCGAGGTCGCTCCGATGCTTAAGTCAGTAGAGAGCTTCAGAGCAGGAAAATCACGCGTAGCTTGCCCCCCGGGGGGTGGAGCCTTTATGGAGTCCTCGCGGGTTTCGCGGAGCAGTTCCGGGATCCTCGTCACGATGAGATCCATTTCCGCGATAACGGGAGATAGTGTTGCCAACTGATAGGGTTTATCGAGTCCACCCGAATTGGTCGGGGGAGATAATGCTGGCTGTTACGCGACATGATCCCATGAAGTCCAAGAACCGTCGGAGGGATTTTCGGGATCCCCACGGTGGCATGTCGGTATCCCCAAGCTAACGCCTTTAAGTCCCAAACTGGACTGAGTGTCGAAGTGCCTTGGCATCGCGATCTAGTACCGGGGCGATCTCATTTCGGGGTGACCTTGTCTCAAGGTCACTTTAACCCGGGGTAGATGGGTACCCGAGATCGTTCTCTGCGGGCTGGTCATGTTGAGCTGTCATCTAGTAGTCAGGCCACGTCCACGTGTCTCCCTGTTATGAGGTCGGGCCAAATCACCTTTCATCAATCGGCTTAGACATATTGAAGAAATTCGGTAAGTCTGCGTTCATTCAAGCCTTGAAGATTAATACTTCAAAAACTTCAAAACTCCCAATGATTGGCCTCTTGGGCGAAGCCAAAAGGGTCGATGGAAATCAACCTGTGGTTCCTGAGGGAGAAAAGAAGCCAAGGAGGGGTATTCCCAAATAGTTATTACAAGGGTAGTATGGGAATTAAAAAATACTGGAATGACAGACTTTTCATTTTTTGGACAGAAGACTAACGGAAGGGGGTCTTTGTCTCATGGTCATAGTACAGGGAGGTCTTTATCGCAAAACAAAGTACATGGGGGGTCTTTGTCACAGACCCCATAGAATAGGAGGGGTCTTTGTAATTTACCCTTATAATAATCTCTCTTGGACTTTTTGGCATAGTTATAAATATATTCTCTTTATTAGAATTAAAAAAAGGCATAAAAATGTTCAAAATGCCCATGCAATTATTTCTGAAATTGATTTATTTTTTAAATTTGTCCTTACATCAATCGCTCAAAGTTAAAGCTACAATTTTAAAATTCTCTTTTTTTTTTTCTATTGTTCATAAAGGTTTTTTTTTTTTTTGTATAAACCAACCTCAATAGTAACACATGGGTATTTTGGGCATTTCTATGCTCCTTTTTATGCGATTATAACAAAGGGGGTCTACTTACAAATGTGCCAAAAAGTTCGAGGGATGCAATTGTATTTACTAAACCTCATGGGAGGTTTTAGCAATGGTCCAAAACTTCGGAAGAGGTTTTAGCAATTTACCCTAACTTTTAACTATGGTTCAAGAATCAAAATAGGCATTTCAGTGATCTATAGGAATGATAGCAACAATGGATTGATACTTTGAACCTTGCTTGTGATCAATTATGGTTTTTGGATTTCACTTTTCTTGAACTTAGGAAATTTTTGTTATTCATTAAGGGTGAACAAGTGGGTCGATTCTACCTAGAACTGAATTAAACCGACCTTAAATTGGCTTTGGTTATATTGGTTCCAATTGGTTCTTGCGTAGGGTTTGGTTCCAAAATCATGTAATTGATCCCATTGAGGCAAATTCTAAAGTTTGATGATTTGTCCTACCCAAACCAACCTAAAGAAATTGGTCTTGACGGATTCGTCCTTAATGCATAAGCTTGAAAGATAAATTATGTATTAATTATATTGTATTATTTGGGTTGTTTGCAAATTGTATTTTACTTGCACTGAGATTGTATTCAATTAAATTGTGGTGTGTGTGTGAAGTTGGACTTTGTTTTATTAAACTATGCAAAGTTGTATTATGGATTAATAATGATCATGCGATATTAGTTAGGTTATTTGTGAATTTTGTTTTATCTAAGAATCAAAATTTTGTTACATATCTGCCTGTATTGGAGCCTTCCCAATATGCCCCTACAGGGGTGTTTCGGGTCGGAAGTGGTTCAGATAGAGATGGTAGACCGATCCAGTTAAACCAGTTTTGAAATGTGGATTAACTTTGGTTTTATCTTCATTTGGATTAACTTTGGTTTTATCTTCATTTGGACTAACTAATATCGATATTTTGAACCTTGGTTTTATCTTCATTTGGATTAACTTTGAAATGTGGAAATCAAGTCGATCCATGCTCAACCATATTATTTATAAAGGATGTGATTTATTTTAAGTGTTTACTTTTTATTTTAAAACCTATTTTCACACTTCTTTTAACAGGTTGAGTGGTTGTGAGATTAAACCGTTTGGTCAAATAGCCAACATGTGATTCTAGGAATTGCTCATGACGTCATGTTCCCATATTCATCATACTAGACCAAAAAAGTGTTATATATAGGAATCATTCTTTTCAGTAATAATATTATCTAAAAAATATAAATTCTGGAAAGATTAATATTTAACATGTGGCCCTTCGATTCGGAGATTGAATCGGTTAAGGGTCTGGTTACCAGGTCAAATGGTTAATCGCCCAGGTTAGTGATTTGCTGACCAAAATCAACAATTTTGGAAAAATTTCTGGTTTTGGAGAAAATCGAAATCGGTTACCTAATCGGTTTCTATTTTTTCGGTCCGGTTTTAAAAACTATGACGATACCAAAAAAAAAAGCTTTTACCAATCAAAACCCTGTGAATTTTTATGAATAGTCATTTAAGTGGTTACTCCCCCCCCCCCCCCCCCCAAAAAAAAAAAAAAAAGAAAAAAAAGAAAAAAAAAACTTTGGCTATGTTTGGTTGTAGTGCAGTTTTATTTGCACTAGTACAAAGACATAGGAGGTGCAAATGAAAAGAATGCAAATTTTGGTTTAATTTTGTTTTGAGTTTTATTTTATTCTGTTTTAGGTCTTACTTTGCTTCATTTGCATTTCAATCAAACAAAATAAGGTATATTTTAAAACAAAAATAAATCAGATTTTGCACCAAAATCATTTGCACTATCATAATTTTGCATCACTTCAAATAGATTTACACTACAACCAAACACAACATTTATTTCAATAGAATATTGTGTCAACCAGTCCTATTTATATTCAACTAGGGGCATCAAATAGCCTTTCTAATGATCGTTTCAAAGAACTTCACCTAAGTTGAAGTGTTTTTCCCATTTAATTTTTAGTTTTATAGATTTTATAAGGGACATTATCTAAAACTCACCATGACTTTTCAAAACCTCGAGAGAGTCCCCTATTAGTAAGTTTTATTGTCCAAAACTCATCTTCCACATCAGCATTTAAATATTTTATATGACAAATCTACCCCTGAATGATTGGCCAACCTTATTAAATATTTTTTATAACAATAATACCCTTAGCTATTGTGGGCCTAGTGTAGGTCCAGGCTCGAGTTAGGGATAATATTAAGGGGTAGTTTGGTCATGTAAAACACTAAAATGTTAATGTGGACACTTTTTTTTAATAATCACTAATGATGAAACTCTTAATGGAATATGAATTTTAAACAATAAAACTCACTAACAGGGAGCTCTCTAGAAGCACTGAAAAGTCTTTTTTGTGAATTTAAGAGAAATATAAAAAGTCACAGTGAATTGTAGATAATATCCAATTTTATAAATTTAAAATATATATTAATTTTATTGCTATCTGTCAACCTTATTTTTATTTAATTATTCATTATCTTGATGGATCTTGATTTTTTTTTTATTTATTTTTTTCTTTTCCTTTGCATTAGTTTCCAAGGTCTTGTTGTTTTCACTTACGTGGGCAAGTGGTTCTTGAGCAAAAGTTACCCGAGTAACTTTGGTGCCACCGTTCTTCTATGTATTCACTTACCTGTGTAAAGAAAACAGGCAGGAGGGAATTAGCTGGGCAAATAAGCAACTTATTACTTACCTCTTTAGGATAAGGTAACTAATACTATTCGGAAAATTCATTTAGGTTGTGTTTGGTTTAAAGGAAATAATAGGGAAAAGAAGGGAAACCTTTACAAACCTTGTATGAATTTCCTTGCCTTTCCCTTTTTTTTCCTACCTTTTTCTTTAAACCAAACATAACCTTAATAATAAGAATGCGGAAAATTTGGTCTATTACTCGGTTGACCAATTTACCGCCGATACCAATAAATGAACAAGACCTAAAGAGTTAAACTGGATTCATAATAACAGAAAGAAAAAAAATACACAAACATATTTGAACTTTTAGCCCGGTTTAGAGTACTCTTCCCAAACTAAGCCTTTTATTCCTAATTGATGAAATAGTGAAGTGACACAAAAAGGGGTTTGTAGTAGATGTAAGACTTGTACTCTTATATGCAAACAATTTCCTGCAGTACCCTTCATTGTCATAGGTTTTTTTTTTCTTTTTTTTTTTTTTTTGCTGCTGCGTTGGCTTTTAAATTACAGTATAGCTTACCTTATTTCCCAAAAAGAAAAAGGAAGGAGATGGTTGGACCGTTGAATGCATGGCTCGGCCGGATCAACGTCCAGTTAGGTTTTAACGGTACCGATATTTTTTTACACATCACGTGGCGCCGTGGCGGCATTGGTTTTCATCCAAGGGCGGGCCAGTGGGCAATAGATAGACTCATTCACTCATAGATGATGTTTTTGATAATTTCGCGGGAACTCGGGCAAGAAGGATAGAAGGCAGATAGCGCAGATATGACTCTACATATATCAGTCAGAGGTGGAATTTTGTTCCAATTTTGGGGAAAGTCAAAAGGTGAAAATTAACATCTAACATATTGGGGAAGAAAAAAAAAGGAAAAACAAACGAACACGATTCTACTTGCAATAGGAGGAAAAATCTAAAAGAAACGGTGCATTTGTACTCTGCTTTATTAAGATTCCACAAAGATTTTATCGTTAAACGCCATACTACACTACACCCCGAAGAAAGAGATCAGCGATGGCTTGCACGACTGTATTCCGCGGCGTTTGCTTGTCAGAACCATGGCGCCCTTTTCATCAAAATCGCGCCTCCGCTTCTTCTTCATCGCTTGCGCCCGCGTGGGTACCTGTAAAACCAAGGTCATGTAGCGGAGTTAGGGCTGGCGTTCGAGATTTTCACTGCAGACGAACAGGTCCTTTGAATTGTTCTAATGGGGAAATGCCTTCTTCCTCTTCTCAAGACGACCAGGGTCCCCCTCAAGAAGCCGTCCTCAAAGCTATTTCAGGTGATAATTTTTTCAGTCTTTCCTTATATAATTGGTTTGTGGATTTATACGTGGGATCTGCTGTAGGAATTCATTCTCAGATCAGGAAAGGTTCATGGTTTTCTTAGTTTGGTGCCATTTTTCGTATCGTGTTTCGTTGACCTTTAAGAATTCTAAATGAAACAGAACACAAACTAGAAAGAATACCAATGATAAGGTTAAGGGAGATAAACAGAATAAAATACTGATTGCGATGGTCTTCCCACTTTTTTCATGATAACTCAAATAATACCAATTGAGATGGTACCAATACATCTTAAGTGGAACAACTTAAAATATGTTTTGGGTTTTCATTTGGAAGCTCAGATGAAATCCTAAACTCTTTTGAAAGTTTGGAAGCTTTGTTTCAACTTATTATTTCGAAATTGGGTATTTTTTGGTTCGTCGATACAGAAATAAATTGTGTGTGTGTGTGTGTGTGTTTTTTTTTTTTTAATTTGCTCTTACTTTTGAAATTGGATTCAGAAGTGTCAAAGACGGAAGGAAGGGTTGGACAAACAACAAATGTTGTTATTGGAGGTACAGTGACAGATGACTCAACTAACGAATGGCTTACTCTGGATCAGAAGGTAAAACCTTAGTATTTATCTATTTCATTTTTCATGCTTGCTATATAGTTTATGCCCGCTAGCTCCAAGTCTTTAGATATAAAATGTCTTTTTTTTTGTCTGTGTAATGAAAAACAGTGCATCTCAATATGCTTTCATGGTAAACCGTAAACATAGATCAGCAGGGGAATGCAATCTAAAACAGCTGAAATTCATTCAGGCTTTGGTGGTATACTTGTTCCAGCTTGAATTGTGTACCTTTAACTGGGAAATAGCTGCTGTCTTCATTAAATTACACATTTATGGAATGATAGTGATGGAGACTAAGAAAAAAAGTTTATATTTGATGACCACATAATAATATATTTTATAGTTCAGGAAAATTTCCATAAAGCAAAAGGTAGGACCATAGCTTGGCATTCATCACATGTAGAGACCAGAATTTTTTTTTTTTTTGGGTATTTTGTAGAGACCGGAATTAGTGTTTTGACTTGTGCATTCTTTTGTTTCAATGTTGAAGATGTGTTAATCTAATATATTTCCATTATTGACTTCATAGGTAAACTCATATCCAACAGTTAGAGGGTTTACTGCAATTGGGACAGGAGGTGATGATTTTGTGCAAGCCATGGTTGTTGCTGTTGAATCAGTACTTCAACATCCAATCCCAGAGGTACATATATTTGGTTGTTACTGCAAAATTATAACTTGGTGAGGAAGTTTATCATTCATGAATTGGTAATTTTGATAAGGGGTGGCATTTTCATCAAGCTAAGCTTGTGGTCTATTTCTTAATATTATCACAGCTTAGTTGAGTTTTAATAAGCATGTTTGCACTACTGTAACGGTCACACCATCCGGCGACGCACCGCGGCGCAGTCATAGGCAGCAGCACGCACAGCAGCAGGCACCGCCTGGCAGCGCCGCACGGCAGCACGCACCGTGCACACACCCAGCACCGCACGACAGCAGCACCATGGCGCGCAGCACGCACTGCCAGGCAGCAGCGTGCACCGCACGCACTGCACGGCAGCATGCACCGCGCACACGCCCGGTACCGCACCACAGCGGCACCCTGAGGCGCGCGCACGCACTGCGCGGCAGTCATAGGCAGCAGCACGCACCGCGCATCAGCGGCACCATGAGCCACGCGCACGCACCCGGCAGCAACAGCAGAGCGGGGCCCACACGACAGCACATAGGGGTGGGCCCACCCTTATCTGGACACGTCAAGAGAACTCGCCGCCAGCCTACCTTATCCCTTATCCTTATCCCTTATCTTATCTTATCCTTATCTTATTTTATCTTCTTAAGTAAGAGTTATGAGTTTTAGTTTGAATAGGAAATTAGGAGTTTTAGTTTGAGTTGGATTACCCTAGCCTAGCCGAATCCAACAAGGAATTCCCTTCTGTAATCTCCTATTTAAGGAGCTACGAATTGAAATAAAGTATTCAGTTTTCCAGTCAAGAAAATAGTGAGGAGAGTTCGGGTGGTCTCTTGGACAAACCACCCCAAGGGAGAGTTCAGGTGGTCTCTTGGACAAATCACCCATTCAGTTTCCGCAATAGGGTCTGCACGCAAGGGAAGGCGCAAGGGAAAGCAGGGCTTTCGCACCGTGGACCGACCCGTGACGGGATCCTACGCGTGGGACCGTAACAAATTGGTATCAGAGCCAAATGTCATGGGCGATATGGAGCAGCTGTCTTCCAAGGTCCACGAACTGGAACACGAACTTGCAGAAACCAGCATGGAGGTTCGTGAAGTCAGGGAAGACGTCCGGGAGATGCGACGCCTACTGGAAGCATTCCTCTCCAACAAGAGTTCTGTGGGAATCGCCAACACAAACAGTCGTCGTCCGGACTGGGCAGAGTCATTCAGCGAACAACAGATCGCTGCCCCTACAGCCGCAGCTACTCCCAAGGACCAGCGCGCGGAGGATGAAACTGTAAAGTCTCCTCCTTTGGTCGGGGACAATGTCACGTACATTATGGTAGAACCTGCAGAAGGCGCTCCTAGAGTTATGGTTGCGGCACCACAGTATGGTAACTATGCAGAAAGCCAAGAAACAGGAGTGCACGAGAGCTGTAAGGTGGAAGGGCAGGATATAGAGGTGACACACTCTCAAGCTTATACTGATGGCATGGATTTTGTGTTCATAGACAACCCTATGTCTCGCAATATTGAGGAAAATATATATGGGGGAGGCCTAGAGGATATGCTAAAACGCATGGGTCCCTTCGGTAAGGCTGCTCTTGAGGTTCCTTTCTGCAAGGATACCCGGTGCGTTCCTGTGAACCACAACATAGCACACCGGGGCTGTGGTCCAGTACGCGATTTTTGTTGTGTGGATCTTCCACAAAACTACTTCAAACTATATGACCCAGGAGGTAGAGAACACTTCAATGTCCTTGCGGCTGGCCTGAGTGCAGCAGAGCGTGTAGTCACTATAAGTCAGGGCTACGCCTGGAGCGGGAAACAAAAGAAGGTGGCTGGGGTCTGCATCAAATAATCCAGCGTGATGCACTGAGAGACGGGGCAGTCCCTGTTGTTCATACTGTTGGTGGACTGAGAAATTGTGTGCAGCCGTTTGATCCATTCACAGAATCCCAAGCCATGTATCCAGAACACGAGCTTGAGGACAAGCTCGTAGTCCGGGAGGGGTGTAATGTTATGGTCACACCATCCGGCGACGCACCGCGGCGCAGTCATAGGCAGCAGCACGCACAGCAGGCCGCATAGTAGCGGGCACCGCCTGGCAGCGCCGCACGGCAGCACGCACCGTGCACACACCCAGCACCGCACGACAGTGGCACCATGGCGCGCAGCACGCACCGCGCACACGCCCGGTACCGCACGACAGCGGCACCATGAGGCGCGCGCATGCATGGCAGCGGCACCCTAAGGCGCGCGCACGCACTGCGCGGCAGTCATAGGCAGCAGCACGCACTGCGCGTCAGCGGCACCATGAGCCATGCGCACGCACCCGGCAGCAACAGCAGAGCGGGGCCCACACGACAACACATAGGGGTGGGCCCACCCTTATCTGGACACGTCCAGAGAACTCGCCGCCAGCCTACCTTATCCCTTATCTTATCTTATCCTTATCTTATTTTATCTTCTTAAGTAAGAGTTATGAGTTTTAGTTTGAGTAGGAAATTAGGAGTTTTAGTTTGAGTTGGATTACCCTAGCCTAGCCGAATCCAACAAGGAATTCCCTTCTGTAATCTCCTATTTAAGGAGCTACGAATTGAAATAAAGTATTCAGTTTTCCAGTCAAGAAAATAGTGAGGAGAGTTCGGGTGGTCTCTTGGACAAACCACCCCAAGGGAGAGTTCGGGTGGTCTCTTGGACAAATCACCCATTCAGTTTCCGCAATAGGGTCTGCACGCAAGGGAAGGCACAAGGGAAAGCAGGGCTTTCGCACCGTGAACCGACCCGTGACAGGATCCTACGCGCGGGACCGTAACTACTCTGGCCCATATGAACTGTAAAGGGGTGCATTTTGACTTTTTTGTGATAGGAGAATACCACTTAGGTTAAAAGGAAAATTTTATAAAACAGTTGTCAAGGCCAGCTAAGTTGTATGGAGCAGAGTGTTGGGCAGTCAAGAAACAATATGTTCAGAAAATGAGTGTGGAAGAAATGCGAATGCTAAGATGGATGAGTGGAAAAACTAGAAAGGATAGGATCAGGAATGAAACCATACATAGAAACTTAAGAATAGCTCCAATAAGTGATAAATGAAAGAGAGTAGGCTATGATGGTTTGGTCACATTCATAGAAGACCACCAACAGCTCCAGTTAGAAGTGATTTGTTACAAGTGGAAGGGGCCAGAAGGGCTAGGGTTAGACCAAAAGGACATGGGTAGAAGTAGAAGAAACGATTTAAGCACTAATAATTTAACAGTGGATACAGATTTAAATAGAACAGATTGGCGAAACAGGATTCATGTAGCCGATCCCATATAGTTGGAATAAGGCATGGATGATGATTCTGTGATGATGTTTACATTATTCTGGTCCCTTATGAATTGTAAAAATTATGCACTTTTCATCAACTAGTATTACACTTCAAACCTATTTTCTGGATTCCAGAAAATACGACTAAGGTTAAAAGAAAATAAGATGTAAGGATTATAATAGCAGAAAATCATGAAACTTGACTGGAATATTGGGCATCATACCAAAACATCAAAACGTATGGGCTTCAAATAAATTTCTTTATTCATCACTGTTGATTGCATTTTGTTGCAATATTGTCATGTTGCATCGATAAGGGCTCATATTTGGAAGTTGGCTACATTGTATAGATAAGTATAGAAAGTGTGTCCATAGCAGGACATAAAAAAGTGTATAAAAGACATGAATATACAGCTCAAATCCTCATCCATAAAAGTAGGGGTGAAACTTGGGCGAGCTGGGGTTAGGGTTTTGTCAAAATTTGAATGGGCTTGGCCCAAAGATTGAGCCTGAACTGAAGCAGTGTATAATGATAAATCGGGCCAACCTGAGTTGCACCCCTACATAAAAGATATAAGACACAGAGCCTTGACCTATTTTCTGTTTCTTTTTTTTTCCACTCTTGCATACGTAGCTTCCTGTCTGGTGTGTTAAGATTGGAGCTTTTCCCTGATGTTAATAAAATTGAGCCACTGGTAAAACAAGACAGTCCACTGATCTTGCTAAGTTATCTTTGCTTAAATTAAAATATTTATTTTGGTAGTAGCTTAAATTAAAATCTCTTTACTAGGGGTGCAACTTGGGCCCTGTGCTGTGTAAATTCTTCACACCAGGTACCCAACCTGCACCCTACTTTTTAGATTCTTTTTTATTAGAACCAAAATAGGTAACTAAGCCCCCCCTAATTCATTTTGTTAATGAGCAAGCATCACTGACTCTCCTGTTCTCGTCATTTGTTGTATTTGGTTGAATCTCTTTCATTTGCTAAGAAGCAAGGTTCAAAGTATTGATATGTATCGACCCGTATTGGTGGATACGTATCGTATCATGAGCTTCCCGATACACCCCTACAAAGGGTGTATCAGGGTGTCTGGTTCAGGGGGTGGACGGACCTTAAAGCAGCCCCTCTGAACCGGATGTGAAAAAAAACTAAAAAAGACTACCGGTACTGCCCGATACGCCTCTACTGGCGTATGGGCGTATCGATATTTTGAACCTTGCTAAGAAGTAAGATACACTCTCTTGTTTTACATAAAAAAGAAAGAAAAAGAACTCTACTCTCTTGGCAATTTGTACTGCTATTAGGAGTATGATCAGCTCTGTCTTATTCCATTCTTCATCCTCAACAAGCAACTAAAGAACTAGAGTATTCTAGTGTTGGATTTGCAAAGGAGCTGCCATCCGACTGCTGTCTCACTTCCTTGTCAGTTGGATGAAGGGATATCTGGAGACAGGGATACTGGGAAAAGATTGGAGAACCTCTTATAGTTTCCCCTTAGGTTTTTGAGGGTGATACTTTGAATTCCTTAAAATCCAACATCTACAGAGTAAGGAGGGCATTTTCAACTTCTAGAATCAAGCCTACTTAACCACATTTATTGGTGCAATAACCGGTCTTTTATGCATGTGATCAATTCACATATAACATATCACTACTCTCTGATTTTAAGTAACTCATAAATACATGAAGTTACAATCCTATCCTTACCTTTTTTTTTTTTTATCAGCAACTCAAAGAATTTTATTAAAACTTAAAAAGAGGAGTACAACAAGAAATTGTTAGAAACAACACCCATTACAACAAGAGTCCACCCCCTATTAACATTGAGCCCAAAACAAATGATGCCTATTTACTCCTTGTTTCCGCCAGACCATTAGCAGACCTCCTAACCCATCTGAAATGAATTTGCATTAATCTTGACAGCAACTTGAACCGCTTGAATTCATTTCTGAGTTGCCATAATACTCCTCCTTTTTCAACCAACCAATGACTATTTTTGAGTCTCCTTTGACAACCAGCTTTGTAATTCCCATTTCCTTAGCCTTTTGCACCCCAACAATAGCTGCCATGAATTCAGCTCTCATTGAATCTCTTTGATCAATAGGCCCCAAAAACAAGCCACAAATGTTCCCACGCCCATCTCTAATCACTCCTTTAATTCCAGAGGGACCCGTATTGCAAAAACGACTTCCATTAAAGTTAAGTTTCATCCATCCCCCACTTGGGGAGACAAAAGGACAGGAGATTAAGAGATGGAATCTCACCATTCAACTTACACAAAATGCACCAATTGGGAGACAAGCATTAATTTGGTCTTTTCTTTTTGCAGCAAATTACCTGTGTTGATGTTTCCATGATAAACTTCCCAACAGAAGGCACTGACTTTTGGGGTGATAGGGGCACACCAAACTTCTTTAACAGGGAAGGAATGGGAAGGGAAAGTGGCCACAAGGGAAGAGAAGAAAGATTTATAGGTAAACGACTCAACGGGACTGAGAGCCCACACCCGTTTATCATCCATTGACTCATCACAAACCAAGTTATCCAGGATATTCAATAGGTTAGACACACTGATGGGATTTCAGACTCTCTAAGGTTTCCTCACAAACCCCAAATTCCAGCCCTCATCAAAGAAGGAAGATGACCCAAAGAAATCAGACGGTTCAGACACAGGTTTTCCTTTAAGGCTTGAGAGAGCATACAGAGAAGGGAACACATCTTTCAAAGGGAGATCCCTAGCCCACACATCTTCCCAAAATCTAATCCTATTACCAGAAGCCATCTCATACCTGATATCCTATCCTCACCTTCTCTGACACTATAGGTGTTATGTTAGTTCATCTCAACCTTCATTCGGTCTCTTTTGTCAAGATGCTGAAAGAACTCTTTGGAGTGACCATCACTACCCATAGAAAATAAACAAATTTGTTTACACATTTGCACTATTCTCTTAATTGAATTTTGGTCCTCTGACAGACGTTTCACATTTGAGTCTCTCATTCTATCTTGTTAATCCACTTCCTACTATCAAGCATGTGATCCATCAATGGAAGATCTGGCTGATGGGTCAGAATCCATTCTCTTTCTCCATGCTTGCGCTGTCCTCAACACCCGGATCATTGTATTTTGACTACTACATGAGAACAGTCCTAACTCACTCCCATGCTAATCTCCTCTGAGATTGAAACCTTAATCACCTTAACCTTGCACATAAGGAAATGTTCCATCCCAAACTACCTTCCAGAGATTTAGGAAACAGGCACACCCATTGTAATATGAATTTTAAATTTTTACAACACAGTTTTTAATTGCTAGACCACAATTTTTATTAATTTCCAGTAAAAAAAAACTTTTTAACTACCGGACAAACACACTTATTTATCTCTCATGATTTAATTCCTAATGATCTAAATGCACTTAATGCATCTTATCTATTCACCCATACTCCTATCTGTTATCAAAATAGACCAAATAAATCCATGTTATTACTGTGTATAAAAAAAGTCCATGTTATTATAAGTAATACCCCCATCTGGCTCTTATGTAAAATTAACCAAGCAATATCAATTTATTACATGGCCCCGCTATAGTTGGGTTTTGGATAGAACAGAATGGTGGAACAGGATTCATGTAGCTGATCCATTGGGATGAGGCTTAGATGATGATGATATATGACGACATGGTCCTGTTAAAAGTCTATTATTTGCTTTTAAACTTGTATAAACTATATTACTATTATATTATATACATATATCCACATATGGATGTTCCAGTGATGCTCTGCTTCTGAAATTTGGTGCATAATGATCCATTCTCACTCATGCTTCCATACCACCTTACAACCTGTAACTTTGGTTGAAATACTGCACAATACTTGCTTGAATACATGTTGCAGGATGGAGATTATCAAGACCTTGCTACACCTCTCCCACTTCCCAAGCATGTGGTTATAATCCACCATAACCAGAAAGACATCACTAGCTAGATGGATATCCACGTGCATGCTCCGTTGAGAATTTTGGAGCTCCTCAAATTTGGCACTCCATTGATCCATTCCCACATCCATCAGCCTGAGGATTCTCAGGAAATGCCACCGTCTCCTACTTCCAAGTAGGTAGTTGTAATCTAAGACCATAATCAGAGAGATGTCTATACCTGGATCTGCCTGTTTAGTGCTTATCCCAGGCTAATTGGCATTCCCAAACTCCATCCACAGATCAACATTACAAAGAAGGATGATGACCATTTTTAGTAACTTCAAACCAGCATGGATGTGTCTTGGCTTGTGGTGGAACTGTATTTTATGGATCTTTTTTTAACAACATAATTTGATAGAAACACCTTTGCTTCGAAATAATGTCATCTCCTCTTTTGATGTATCTTGTGTTCTGCATTGGATTTAATATTATACTGAATGGTTTTTTAAGCTCACTGTTGAATTTCATGTCCCTCGACAGGGTCGTGTTAGGCAGAAATTGTCTTCGAGGGGAAAGTATGTGTCTGTAAATATTGGACCTGTTCAAGTATTTTCTAGTGAGCAGGTTCTCTCTCTCTCTCTCTCTCTCTCTTGCCCTGTATGTGTGTGTGTGTGGCATTAGGCAAGACATTGGAACCAGGTTTTGCACATATGCTTGTCTTATTTAATATCTATAATGAGATCATGTCCTTTTCCCAAAAATTAGTAGCGGGCAAGGTTGGAGAAGCATTTGTAGGGTGAAGATCAGTTCATTTCTAATTGGTGGTTAAGCATTTCCTTTTGATTGGCCATATACATATATATGTTATTTTGACATTTAATCATATCTTATTTTCCAGGTCCAGGCTGTGTACAATGCCATGAGGAGAGACGATAGGATGAAATACTTTTTGTAGAGAACAAACGTTATGACTTGTGATGTTTCGTATATTTTTTATAGAAGGCAAATTAATATTGGGCTCTTATTACTACTCCATTTTCAGTTTTCTTCCTTTTTTCCCCCTCTTTGCAGTTTAATTTAGTGGCTGTTAACTCACGACATCAATTGCTAATGGTCGTTGCTTCCATTCCATGAGGCATCACCTCTCAGAGGACAGAGGTCTCGACTTCAATATCCAACAATAAAAGAAAGGGTAGTTTGCAAATTTACTTGTTTAGTGGGGCTTAAAAATACCATCGATCTAAGATTTGTTCAGAAGCTCTAAATAATAAATACTGTCAAAATAAGCCTTGTTGGAAATATCACCGAGACTTGTCACCTACAAAAACCTGGGGACTGGGGCGTGACTACTAATAAATCAGAGGGAATGCCCTGAAACTCTCTGAAGGAGGCTCAGTTGGTATGCAAGGGGCAATTTGCGTTCAATGCAAGGGGCAGTTAGGGTCCTTTATTTTTTATAAATAAGTTAGGATCTTTATTACTTTGTAATTTACCCAAAAATAAAAGTAACTACATTTGTTTGTTTGTCATGGATTGGCAACACCATTCTTATCTCCTGATCGATTAAGCATCTGTTAATAAGGATGTTTGATCAAAGGATAAATTTCAGATTAATACCTTCTATTTTGGGTTTAGTCTCACTTTAGTGCCTGAATTTCAAAATTTGCCACTGCAATATCTGAACTTTTGAAAACTCAGTTTAGTCCCTGCCATTAGCAGTTCATCAATTATCTTATCATATGATGATATGTATGACTAAAAACTTCTGAACATGTCAAAATTACCCTTCAAAATAAGGCACTGTTCATCATCTTCTTCCTCAAGAATCAAAATTGAACCAAAGCAATGATGAACAGCCCCAAACCCACCACCAATCCATCTTCTCTATCCATTCTATTATTCTCTCTCTTCCCCTCCCTTCATCCTTCAACCTTTTGATGTGAACTTCCTAAATCTTCTCCACATTTATTCTCCCTCTTTTCCATTGCAACAGAGATTGCATGTAGCAGGAAACAAGCTCCATTAGACCCATTATTCTAAACCAACTTTAGACGGCTGACGACCATCTCTGACAAGAGCTCAACCGAAGGATCCATCTCTAACGAATCCAAGCTGAAGCACCCAAATTTGTTGAGGTAATTCCACTACGACTTTACAAAAATGAGATTTGGATGGTTGGCCTTCCAGAGTTCTGGATTGGCTGTGATTGCTGTTGCTTCGGTGTAAAGGTCATCTCTATACTCTGATTACAAACCTCTTGTATTTGTGACTTTCCAAGGAAACGTTAAAACCAATCTCTGTTATCTTCCTTTCTATAATTGAAAGAGGAGAAAAATCTCATAGATAGTATTTTTCGGGTCTTAAAGTTTCATCATTCTGGATGTGGAGAGGGCTGACAGAGAATTTGTCAGTGCCATTGGTTTTATGGTAACCTATTTATTTGAATACATGAAAACCCGGTTTGAACTCGTCATTTTCTATTCAAAAAAGCTCTCTTCTACGTACTGAGTGACGAAGAAAAATGGAGATTTCTCTTCATGTAAAACAAAACAAAAAATTAGTAGAGCCTAACCGGTAATTTCAATTTGTTTCTGTGGATTCTTCGTTTTAATGGATTTCGAAAACGAAGGATTACAACTAACCAAACTTTTAATTTTAGTCCATAATCCTTTTGTGGGTTTATTTTGGTGGTAATTGGCATGATTGATTCTGAGTTTGTTGGAAGGCTTTTGTAAGTTGATGTATAACCATATAAGTTGATTCGGTATTTGACAAATTGATTCCTCAAATCAAACACCCACTTGGTTGCAACCAAGGTCATGTCGATTGTAAGTCGATGTATAATTTTCTAAGATTGGTATTTTGTTTTTCTCTATGACATTTGGGTGGGTGATAAAAAAATTAAATGATGGGTATTTGTGTACTCTCACATGCCATTTAAAGTCAGTTAATGATTTTAGACTAAACCAAAGTTTTAAAAATTTATCGGGAATTGAAATCATTATGGCCATTGGTTTTGGGTCGATGATTTGTTCATCCATTTGAACGGATAGTCTGTTTCAACTTAAAAAATAAAAAAATAAAAATAAAAAATAATTAAAAACTATTGAATGGTCGATGGTTCAATTGCCCAAGTTAATGAATCATTGACCAAATCAACGTTTTTTGGCCAATGACCAGATTAAGAGTGAAACAAAATCAGGGGCGGAGCCAGGGGTGGCAGAGCCCTATGCCTTGAAAATCCCTACAATATCCGTTTTAACTTAGGGTTTTTACCCTTCAATTCACCCTTAGGTGGAGCTACTAGTATACTAGGGGTGGACTGAATCCTGTCTGTGGATTAATGTCAAATTTACGGGCAGGATGCAATTTATAGGGGGGTTATTAGTATACTAAGAGGGGGCTGCAAATTAGATTTCTGAGGGGATTGTAGTCCAAAAATCCCTTTTAATAACTTTACCTATATTTTGGTCCCTTTACCTATATTTACTAACTTTTGACTCCTATGCATGTTTATTATATTTTGGCCGGTTAAAAAAAAATTCTAACTTTTAATAACTTTACCTATATTTTGGTCCCTTTACCTATATTTACTAACTTTTGACCCCCTATGCATGTTTATTATATTTTGGCCAGTTAAAAAAAAATTCTAACTCCACCCTTGAACAGAACCTATTACCTAAACGATTTCTAAGTCGAACAGTAATCGTCCGAATCAACAGCAATTTTCAAGAGTTCAGCAATTTACCCTTGATCAAACCGATACCGAACCAGTTGATTGGTTATAAGTATTTCAAGTATCATGTCTTTCCCACATCTAATATCAGGCTGATCACATGCAATGCACGCGCGAAGATACAAGCGTTAGGCATTCGGGCAATTTATGCTTGGCTTGAGTGAATGAATTGGGATCTCCTGCCAAGGAAATCCTATTAGGCTGTTGGAATGTATTTTGTTGGCAGGTAATCCGGACTCGGCTTAGGTGGTCCAACCGCAAACAAAGTTGACTTGAACCGCCCAGTTTGATTCATGAAACGGGTAATTTGTCTATTTGATGATCGTCTACCCTTTTAATGGCGGGAATTCTCGTCTTCCCGTTCCTGGTCCCGTGTCCCGTGTTGTAGACTACCATTTCGGTTCTTCCTTCTGTTTGAAGCAAAATAGGACAAGATCAGTGAACAGTAGAAAAATCGCCTCTCATGGAAGGTCTGCAGCAACAGCAGCAGCAGAGCAAACGGAACCCTATGCCTAATAACGAGAAGATGACGAAGAAGAATAAGAAAAACAACAAGACCAACAAATTCGAGTTCTGCAAAGTCTGTAATCTCAACCACGACCAAGGCCGGCGCCACATTTACTTTCCTAACCATATAAAATCCCTCTCTTCCTACCTTTCTCGGTTCCACAAGAAGCTCTCCGACGTTCGTTTCTTCCTCAAAAACCCTAGTCTCCTCCGCCCAGAGCACGCTCCTCGGAATCGACTCTGGTGCGTTTTCTGCGATTCTGACATTGAAGAGCTCGATAGCTTATTCGCTTGGTAAGATCAAATCTATTAAATCCTTTTGTGTTTTTTTTTTTTTTTGGTTTTTAGTTTCATTTATCCTTTGGTCTCATGTTTCTGTATTTTCCCCTTCCCTTATGATATCTTCAGTGGTAACGCAATTACTCATTTCGCGAGTGCTGAGCACTTGAAGAATTTAAACTATTTCTTGTGGAAGTATGGTGGAGGGATGGATCGAGTTGATTCTTTCAGAATTTCTGATGAAGATGTCTCTAAGGTTGTTTTATTGCTGTCTTTATATATACATATGAATTCAATGTATGTGTGTTGCTTTGCTGCTGTTCTTTATGTTCCCTTGGAGTTTTATATGATTTTAACTGCTAGGTTGAAAAGAATTGTTGTTTTTAGCTTAAAGATAAAAGTATCCCAAAACAATCAAATCTTTTTTTCTGGTAAAAAAACAAGGCTATATAACTTGGTAATTAAAAAAAAAAGTTGAAGAACATATTGGCCAAAGAAGCTGTCAACTGAAGAAACTCATGCTGGAAGGTTATTGATTTTTGCTATGTTTCTTATTTTACTATGTTTGGATTGGAGGTACTGAGTTACCCTGTTACTTTGAGTTGGTAAAGCGTGTCTATGATTAAAACCAAGCTATTTAATCAAAATAGTTAAATAAGTAGCTCCTACTCACTCATAGAATCACTGATTCTAATGCGGTGGTGAAGAAGTTTGAAGCTTGAGGCCAAGTTTTTCACTTTTGAGGAGTTTTGGACAAGAGTTGGAGTGGCATTGAAGAACAGAGAGATGGGAAAGGTGTTTGTGATTCTGGCGGGTAGAGCAGCTTTGTGGTTTCAAGAGTTCTTGCAAGAAGCAATATGGTCATCTCGAATGTTGGAGGAGAAATAGAATGCAAAGGAAGGTGAGAGGGGATATCTAGCAATTAGAAGGATTAATAGTAGAGGAAGATTTGTTGAGTTAACTGAATTTTTTGGGCAAGGAAAAAACAGTTCGTTTGTCTTCTAGAAGGCAGAGGAGCTAGAGGTTGGATTATGTTTTCTGATGGGGTTCAGAGACTTTACTTGTTATGCTGAGAAACTGCAGCCTGAGGAAAAGAGATTGGAGGTGGAAGAAAAAAGTTAGAGAGAGTTGAGGTGGGGCAACAGAGAGTGGAAAATGAAAGCAATACTGAACTGCAAATAACAGTTTGGTCGGGGAAGCTGAAATTGTTCTGTAACAGTTTGAGGGAAAAATGAGAATCTAGATTGGTGTTGTCTGCAAGAAAGGAGATTAAGAACAGGAGTGAAGTAGGAGAAGAAGTCAGGGAACATTTCCACATTGATGAGCCATTGGCAATTAATCTCTTTGAATGAAGTAGGTTGCAGGTTTGGATTACAACCTCCTTCAAAGCTAGGTGGTGGGAGGAAGCAGATGATGATGTGACACGTATTTCACTACGTGGAGCACTGGGAGAGGAGGGGGCATAGAAGATGGAAATCTTCACAAGAAAAGAAACTGGAGGATCAGTGAAGGTAAGAGTAGATGGCAGATGCTCCTTAAGAATTTTATTCTTGAAGGGTGTGATGTAAATCGAAAGGTTGGTTTTAATTCTTTTGCTGAGGCGGTGCAGGAATTGAAGACACAGACATTTAAAGTGAAAGCGGAGCATTCGGTTGGCATGAGGGCCAAGGAAAGGAAAAGGAGTCTTTTGGTGGGCTGGCTGGACCATTGGCAAGCTGGGCGGACGAGCTACTCGTGGATGTTCTGAGTTCATTTATTGGGTTGATAATTTTTGTCACCACATGACAGCGAAGATAAAAAAATTCTGAAGCAAGTAGCAGAAAAATTGGTTCAGGAGGTTTGGATTCAGCAAATGAGCAGAGTTTTGATATGGCTAGATCATGTGGTACTTTAAGTTACCACATGATGGGATGCTTTTATCAAGTGATGTTAGACCAAATTGAAGGTCTATTATTGTCTCCCTAAGGTTGGGGTGGAAAACCAAGAGCCTCTCTTCAGAAGAGGTGGGGAAGAACTTTAATAGAGCGAAATACTACCTAGGGTCAAGGGCTTGAGTGGGCAAAAAGGATTGTTGCTCGAAAAACAGGTCAGGTGGAAGGGTGAAGAAAGAAAAGTGGGAGTGGGTGGTTACGATATTTATTCGAGAAGATAATCCATTCAAATTGAAAGTCAGTGTTGAGACTAGTGGGTTGAACTTGAAGAATAGGTTGACTTTCAACGTGTTGTTGAATCTTAGTTTCAATGGGGAAAGATTCTTGGCAGGTGAAGGGGGCAGAAATGTTGGATTAAATAGTTTGGAGGCTAAGATGAGTCAGCCTGTAGCTTGCGGCTGAATTCTTGGGGAGAAATCAAATCATTCTAAAATTGATGAAGGCTCGGCATAGGAATCCCAGATGTTGTATGCGGAAGTAGAGTCACTGAAAATGAAGGGGAGTTTACTATAATGGCAGGTGAGATGTAGAATGCAGAGGTGATGGTAGGTGGATTTGGTGAATCTGCTAGACTTCACCTAAACAAAATTGACGTTAAAGAGGGAGAAAAATATTGAGGGGAATAGTAGTGATTGTGTGTCTGATGTTTGGGGGGTTGGTGTTTCCGAAGAAACTGAGAAGGCTTTGGTGTTAGATGGTTTCAACTTTTCAGAGTTGGTATGCGTTTGTGATAATAAGAGTTGTGGAAGCAATGAGAAGTTTGAAGGTTGTGAACCATCATTGTCAAAATATGGATGTAGTGAGCTGATTGGGGGAAAATGAAGGTATTGAGAGCTCCAAGGAATCTGAAAGTTCTTGTGATGATGCCATTGCTGATGGATTCTGTATCTATAACCCAAGTGTTTATTGGAAAATTGGGGGTGGATTTAGGAGGAAAAGGGATACAAGTTTAACTGAGGTGATATTTACTTTGGTAAACTTGAAAACACCCAAAGATTCAAACAATGACCATTTAGTTCATATTACCAAATTTTTCCATCGGTTGAAGGAAGGTCTTGTTCGAGAAAGGGGGTGAAAGCCAAAATTAGAAATCAAATCTATGCTAGAAGCAGTAGTATTTTGGACCTGGTGAATATAGAAGGGGAGAAGAAGAAGTTGGGACCATTCTTTAATGATCAAAAACAAGATGTAATGTTAAGAGAGGAATTGCCAGGGGCTGAGGAAGACATGGAGGAAGAGAATACAGAAGGGGGAGAGGAAGATGAGGAGGTGGTTGTTGATCAAGTGAGAAAAATAGAAAAAAATGTGGATTTGGAAAAGATAGTGGAAACTGAATTCCAAGGAAGCAAGACATGGAGGAAGAGAATGCAGAAGGGGAAGAGGAAGATGAGGAAGTGGTTGTTGATCGAGTGAGAAAAATAGAAAAAAAATGTGGATTTGGAAAAGATAGTGGAAACTGAATTCTAAGCAAGTTGTTGGGGTTACTGTTTATAGGAGTGGAAGATTTTACAAGAAAAACTTTTCGTATGTTTTGAGTGTAGAAAGTCCTAATGCGGAGTGCTGAGTTGGAGATGGTTGTTGTTTAAGATTGTGTCTGAAGTTGAAGGTGTTGGGGAGAGCCTTGGGTCCCTTGAGGGTTCTGAGTCTTGGCAGTGAGGGTATTTGATATTTACATTCTGGGAAGGTGAGAAAATTATTGTCCTTTAAAGGGGGTCTGGAGGGATCTGGTGATTTCAGTTTTAAGTTTTCTTCTTTATTTGTGGGTGATATCTTGTCACTTTTTTCGTATCATCTTTCTTTTCTAATAAAATATATTTTTTTATTTATTACACAAAAAATGCCATGACAATATTTCTGTGCCTTTAGAATGTATGTGTTATCTATCATAGTTATTTCCTTGTGGAAAGAATCAATTTATATCTTGAAATGTTGACAGCAGAAAGTGTGTGGCAAGTAATATGCTTGTGGTTCTAATAAACTACTCTTAGTGTAGTATGGATTAATATGATCGGTTGTGTCCAGTAAAAAAACATTCAAGGTGTAAATTATGTTGGACGATCATGAGTTTTGGGGTAGTCTTGAGAGTAATATACATTCCTCATGAGCTTGTCTTTTTGGCAAGTTAATACTTCTCCTTTTTGTTACTTGAGGTATGTTTTTAAACCCGGTTTTATCAACGTGGTAAAGTGATGAATAGTTGTTTTTGTCTCTATAGTCCATGCTATGACTAGTTAAGTAAAAAAATTATGTTCTAAATTTAAAGATATTGATGCAATCTCATGAATAAGTTGATATAGACTACAATTATGCAAGAAAAAAAATGGTGTTGAACATTTAGTTTACAGCTATTGTTTTTGCAAACAAATAAAAGGTTATTCCTGATAGGATAGGGAATTACAGCATTTATTTTCCAAAGAAGATTGCAACCCTGAGTATTAGATGTGCTCTTTATTTGTCGCAAGTCCATACCAACATACCATTGATTGGAAGAAAACTTAAAAGAACTCCACTGCCTTTTTATTTTATGATTTTTTTTCTATTTTATATACCATTATATAATCATATTTCATCATGAATATTTAAAGCAACAATGTGAATATAACAAATGCAAACATATTCTATATTATTTCAAATAATTAGAGATGCAGACAGGCAAATAAAGCTTTAATTTTGTGGTTATCTAGTTGTTAATTGATTAGTTGACCTAATCAATGCTTAGTTGTCCTAGGTGACCATATCATCAATATTGGTTGACTGGTGATGCAGTTGGTCTGGCACTGAACTGACTGGTTAGTTGACTAGTCAACACTTTGATAGAACTGTTTAAACCCTTTGATGTCCTATTCCCTCCATTTATCTCTGTCCTCAATTGTATTGTCCTATTAGGTATATGGATGAGACCAGTTGCACTAGAAAAAGGTTCAAGGTGTAGATTATCTTGAACTGTCATGAGTGTTGCGATAATATTGGAGGGAATTTGTTTACCCTCCTGAAGCCCCGATCTCTTTATTTACCTCAGTCCTTGTCTTCATGTGGATTTTGAGCTAGATAAATTTCTGAGCTGTGTTTGTTTTGTTAGTTTCCTAGAGAACACACTGGACTGGCTAACCAATATGGTAAATGGTTAATATCATTTTACTTTTCTAGATATCTAACATAGATCAATTTGTTTGTAAGTGCAGTGGGAGAAGAAATGTGAATCACTGAAGAGTTTTGCTTCATCTTCAAGCGAAGGATCTTATGGACCATCACTTGGACCTTGGAAAGATATCCAAAATAAACATTGCTGTGAAAATACAGATAGTAATGAAAAAAATAAAGTGAAGTCTTTTAAGTTTAGTTTTTCAAATAGTGTTCTGCCTTTACAATGTTCTACGAAAGAGAGATATCAGGTATCTCATCCAGAAACCAATGAAATTGCAAGTGCTGGTCTTTTTTCATATAATGCTACTTCTTTGCCACTGAGTACAGAAGATAATATGCATAATTGGGGCATGCACCTCAACAAAAGCACTTCAATGGATTTGACAGGTATTCACAATCTAACAATTTCTTTAAAATTAAAGTTAAGTTGTTAATTATTAAAAGGTTAAAGTTAAGTATGCTAGTAATACATCAGTGGTGAATATTTTTCTTTTTTCAAATGACATTTTCTATTTGAACCTAGTAATTTATACCTTTTATTTTTTAGCTTCTACATGTGACCCAGTTTACAGTGGTAACCAACATTCCCTGGTTGAGAACAGTTGGAAATGCTCGGTTGATTGGTCTCTTAGTAGTGAAGGGGTAAGATTGCTTATGTTCTAAAAAATTCCTCATTCCTCATTCTCTTAGTGTATCTACTACTGATTCCAAATATTTTTCTTATGTTTTCAAGAAATGCCCCACTGTTCTGTTGTTCTACTTATTTGTTTTTGTATGATTTAATTGCTTGATTTGCTTTTGTGTTTCCTGTTATTGTTAAATAGTTTGTCTTGTTGGTACATAATGATGCAAATAAGTTCATACTGTCAGGTAGTGCTGACCAATTATTGATTAGAATCCAAGCACTGAATCTTGAGTCTTGAAAACTCGGCAATGTTTGGTGTTTGGGAAAATGGTCAGCTAAGTTATGTCAATCTTTCTGGTGAATTAGCCTTTGACATTTAAGCCTCCACTTATTTTCAGTCTACAAGTTAGTGCCTGTAACTCAATTGGTTTGATATCCAATCAATAACTTTTGCAGCTTGATCTCTATTGTCATCTTGGAGAGAATGAAGAGAGTTTATCTCTCTCCTGGATGTTCTCTTGTATCTTTCTCATTATTAATGAAATTTCTGGTTATTGATAAAAAAAAATTGCAGCTTGATCTTTTGCTTTTAATATGAAGATTCTAAATTCCAATTTGAATTAAAAAGGCCAAACTTTTATTTCTAGAAAAAAATAGAACATTAAAGTGTCCTAGCATTTAGCTCATAGGCAAGTTTATAAGCATATACTCTGTTGGAATGCCTTCAAGGCCTTTCAGTAGGACAGATTTTTGATAGTTCCATCAGCATGAACAAAGCAGTGTAACCCAGACCAGGAACTCATGAACCTTGCCAAGCTGAGAAGTTGGACAGCAAAATCAGATAAAACATGGGGCTGGAGAAAGAAGGTTCGTTTGCCGCAGAAGGAAGGTGGAGATTAGAGTTCATGATTGATGCAAAGAAGTTGCTTTTAGAAGAAAGAAGAAGCGGAAATCTTTCAGTCTTGAAACTAAGAGAAGAAGGAAGAGCAACTATTTTATTAATAGAAGAAGCTACACAATGGTTGAAAGGGTTCATCGATGGTGTGCCATTTTCAGTGAAGAGAAATGGTTGGATGAGCTCGTTGGAACTTCAAAGGAGACATTATCAGGTGATATTGAAATCTAATCAGAAGGGTTGGTTCGTGGCTGTGATTGAGAATTTTGGTAACAATAGAAAACAATTGGTCTGTAGTCCAGAAGGAGAACAGGGTTCGGGTTGGAGGTTGTTTGCTCAGAAACTTCAAGATTTTCTCTCAATGAAAGCTGATAAGTTAACCAAAGGAGAAAATGTAAAGAACATTCAAAAAGAAGATTTAAAGAACATTCAAAGGAAGGAGTGCATGAGGGTTCTGAAGGCAAAAATCAGCAACAGAAAAAAGGATAGGACAGAGAAGTTCTACAAAAAGGCTCTGTTGTTAAGGAAGATGCTTTTGAAGAATTTAAAAGTAAAGAGTTGGAAGAGCAAAGAGAGGCTATGGAAGAAAAGAAAAATGGAGGGATGGTAAGGGATGAGAGGGAAAAAGTAAAAGTTGTAATCGGGGAAGAGGGGGAGTGCAGTCAAGGAGTTGAGATGATCAGGTTTGTAGGAGTAGAGGAAATAAGAAAAAAGGAAAAGGTGGGGAGGGAAAGGGGATGATAGTTTAGTGGAGGAGAAGAAAGAGGGGATAGGAGCATGGAATGAGGGATGGGGAAGTAAGGGGGAAGGAAACAATAGCACGGGTGGGGTCAAAATGTATAAAAGGAAAAGTTATAGAACTTTTCCCTTAGAAGATAACAGAGAAAGGTGGCTGAAATTGGATTCAGGGGAGGAAAGTGAGGATGATCTGATGTAGATGAGACACATAAGGTGGAGGGCACTTCTGACATTGAAAAAGTTGTGAATAAGGAAGTGGAAGTTAGCAGAACTCTGGGTTTATTTTTCTTAGGAGGGGAGGAGTTCGCGAAGGAAGCCTTCAGGTTTGTGGAGGAAAGGAATGTGGAGATCAAAAATAAAGAAGACATGGTGCTTGATTGCAGTAATTTAATAAATCAAGGGGTGGAAATGTCTGACATGGGAATAACATCGAGAAGGAACAGGATGTGGAGAGGGAGGGTAATATGGTTAGGGATCAGAATTATAAGGGGGAGATGGAAGAAGCCGATGGATATTTAAATACAATTAGAAGATTAAAAAATCAGAAGAGTAAGAGAAGCCAACAACAAATACCAGTTTCAAAGGTTTTTGCAAGGATAAAAGGAGGAATGTTTGGCCTTGGACCCAACAACAAAGTAAGGAAACTTAGAAGTGCAGTCAGAAGACGACAGGAAGATGGCATTCAAAAAAATCAACAAGTAGGTTTGCTGATTTGGCATTCAGTGGGGTTTGTTATGGGTATCGGGTGGGGGTGGTTTTGTTTTTGCTTTGGGTATTCTTTGGGTGTTGGTTTGTGCTTGTTTGTTGTTACGTGTTGTTTCTTTCCACTTTGTTTGGGGTTTGATTTTGTGGGTCTAGGTTTGATGGGATGGTTTTATATATTTGGGTGTCTTGAGCGTTTGTCAGTTGTCCTGTGGGTATTTTTATCTTTTTCATTTGGGTGATTGCTTATCACCTTTTCTTGTATCCTATTTTTGTTTTAATTTAATTTTATTTATCTTCCCAAAAAAGTTGCAAACGTTGGCGTGGTTGTAAGCCATTATCATCATAACCTCAACCTTTGAGATTCTGGTCATTTCAAATTTCAAATTGAAATGATTGAAGCTATTGCATATGAGATCCAATAGGATCAGTTTGACACATAGATTGAATGCTCAATACTTTCCAGGCACACATGATTTTTTAATTGGCATGGAGCAGGCTTTATGTGCCCTCTTATCCAACTTATCTGTAGTGACCATTTACATCTGTCTATTAGACAGTGTATGCCCTTAGCTCCAATCAAATTGATCTACATAATCATTTATTTGTAAATGAATAAAGTACACTGTTGTTTCATGTTAATATTGGTATGTTTCTATGTATTACCCCTTAAGCTAGACACTCAAGAGATTCGTGTTAGTTTAGAATGTTCTTAGCCATTGGATAGATTGGGGGAATTTATCCTGACAAGGCTGACACTGATGTGTTGCCAAGGAGTTGGAGCAGCTTGTCTCAGTTGCTATGGTTAGACCCCAAGCTCAGCTAGTGGGTGTTTATTAGAACCATTGAACCTGGACCAATTTCCAGTATGCCCCGGACCTTGGAGATAGATGGGCAAAACTGGAAAGTTACACATAACCCTAGACTTGATTATGGTACTGCACTAGGTGTTGGACTAGGCTGTCTTTGATATGCCAATTAGTGAGATCCATTAAGGGTCAAATACCTAGGTATGTTGGGGCAATCTAAGAATTTACCTGAGTGGGTGATCATAGTGATAGGATCAACCCCTTTGTCGAACAAAGTGAATATCAGGGTTTACACTCTCTCCAATGGAAACCTAAACTGCCTGTAGTGGATTTCACTTGTGTTTGAAATCTGGTTTGCAAAATGTATTTATATGTTATATACTACTATTTTATGAAAAAGATTTGCAAAAGGTTTTAATCCCGGGATCTGTCCAAGTAGAGAGTGTGGCACTGCATCTTGTAGCCAGGGGAGAGGTCCTTCCCTGTCGGACATTGTTTTGATCCTTATAGGCTGAGAGGTTAAGTGTAAGAGACCATTACAGGGTTGATTACCTAATGGATTGTCTTACATAAGTCCATTATTCTTGGGTCTTCATAGGGTGGTTGAATCCAATGATCATTTAGGTGTAAATGTTGGGTCCAAACTGGACCAATGCTGATTGGGTCAAGAGTTCACTGCCCTGAGCAATGAATTCAGCCTAGCCTCTTTCAGAGGTTGGGCCGAATCTATGTGGGCTTATGTGAGATCATTGTGGGGTCCAACACCATTCAATATCAGGCCTAAAGTGGCCATGCAACATCTTGGGCCGTGAGCCTTTGAAGTAAATTGGCCTAAGGCCCATAATTAATACGATTAAGTAAGGTGTCAAATTGTCATGTGCTCTGGGTCGAATCTGGGTTTGGAAATGGGTATGGAGCACCCATTCTCTTAAGAGGATAAGTCTTATCTCTTAATAGAGTCCAGATCCAAATTAGATTTGGATAATCTAATAATTTGATTGGGAGAGTGCTCCACAAGGACTCGAGGAGATAAAAGAAGAAGAGGGCGAACCAGACTAGAACACCACTCTCTCTTGTTCTCTCTTCTCTTTTGTCTTCCAAGAAACCCTATCACAACCCAGGCTTTCAAGAATTGATTTAGATCAGTTTTCTTCTTTGTTTTTGCAAGAAAAACTCAGAAAAATTTTAGGCTCACTCACCTCATTCGATTCAAGCAAGTTGGTTCACAGTTTTGCTGAAAACAATGTTGCTGAATCGGCTTCACCTACACACTGTGCCATCTTCAGTGGAAGCTGGTTTTTAGGACTGGTTTGGGTGTGAACTTCTACCTTGGGATATGCATTTGTGGTATCCATATCAGGTATAATTCTCCCCTTTTGATTTGGTTTCAAATCTAGTCCGGTTCAGTGCAAGATCGATTTGGAAAAATCCAGTTTTCAAATTCACCGGGAAATCGGTTTCCGCAAGGGTTAGAAATTTTTTTTTTTTTTGGAAAAAGGTAAAGTAATTTTATTCAATGAGAAAGCCAAATACAACAAGACTCAGGCCAACTAGGCCTTCCTGAGCCCAAAACATATTACAAGAACATCCATGATTTAGTACAAAGGAGAGAAACATTCTGACTTTTAAACTCCTCATTCACTGACACCCAGGAGCAAATCTTCCCCACCACTTTCTACACAATCTCATCTGGACTTTTAGATTGATTACAGAAAATTCTATTGTTTCTTTCCATCCAAATGGACCAAAGAACAGCCTGCGGAATATTATTCCAAACAAGCCTGCCCTTCTTGCTAAGACCCTCCAATCTCCAACTCATAAACAACTCCTTCACAGACTTAGGCATAGCCCAACACACCTCTAGTTTCTTGAGGAAATGTCCCCAGATTGAAGAGGAGATCGGACAGTGAATGCACAAATGATCTATAGATTCAGCACCCATGCCGCATAAAACACAGGAGGGATCAGGAATCTGAATACCCCTTCTCTCCAAGTTGACCCTAGTTAGACATTTATTCAAAACCATTGTCCAAACCAGGAAGTTAACCTTGGAGGGACAGGTGGGGTTCCAAATCTGCCCATCCGGGAAGTTCTCCTGACCTGAGCTGCACATCTTAAGGAAAAGGGATTTAACTGTGAATCTACCATCTGCATTCCACTTCCAAGTTCATTCATCTTCCATACTCGTATCAATTCTCTGATTTTGAATCTGCCCCAACAGACCTACATACTCCTCCACTTCCCAGTCTAGCAAATTCCTCCCATCCCCTCCATAAGAAGTTCCTTTGAAGCTGTTCCAACCTCTTTGCAATTTTATTTGGAATTGGAAAGAGAGAAAGAAAGTGTGTTGGGAGATTGGACAGGGAGCTCTTAATCAATGTAACCCTACCACCAAAAGATAAATATTTAGCCATCCAAAGAGCCAACCTCTTCTCCATTCTCTCAATGATTGGACTCCAGATTGAAGAAGAGGAACATTTTGCCCCAAGAGGCAACCCCAAATACTTAACCGGATGGAGCTCCATATGGCAGGCCATTATCTGTGCACAATCTTCCAAATTTACAACTTGACCCACTGGGGTGATCTTACTTTTGTTCAGGTTGACTTTGAGACCCGTAACCACTTCAAACCAACTCAGAATTCCAAGAACTATTTCCAACTGAGGCAGAGATGCATCCACAAAGCAGAGGGTATCATCAGCAAACTGAAGAATATTAACTTTCTCTTTACCTGGAGAGATAGCAAACCCATTCCATAATCCCGATTCTGCAGCCTTCTTACTAAAAAGAGTGCTTAGAACTACCAAAGAAACCCGTGGGCTGCCCATTAATTAGGATTGAGAATTTAGAGGTCTTAGTACAAGCACTAACCCAGTTTGTCCATTTCTGTCCAAAATTCATGCATTCCAACACCCTATCCAAACAATTCCAATTGACATTGTCATAAGCCTTCTCAATGTCAAGCTTACAAACAACCCCCGGAATACCCTGTCTTCTCCTTGAGTCAACTAACTCATTAGTAACTAAAATTGAGTCTACCATCTGTTTGCCTGGAATAAATGCACTCTGATTATTTGAAATAACATTACCTATCACCCCTTTCATTCTTTCTGCCAAGACTTTCACCAAGATTTTATAGAAACTGTGAAGTAAGCTAATAGGCCTAAACTCCTTAATATTCACAGCCCCCTCGATTTTTGGAATAAGGGAGATAAAAGTGGCATTTAGACTTCTTTGTAGGGACGCATTTGCATGAAACTCCTGGAACTCCTTCATCACATCTTCTTTCACAAAGTCCTAGCACTTCGGATAGAACAGATTGGTAAAACCATCCGGCCCAGGTGATTTATCACCTTCAAGCTTCTTAATTGCTGCACTGACTTCCTCTTCTGTAAAAGGCCTTTCAAGCCAACTTTTCTGGGTCTCACTCAGTTGCTTAAAGGAGAGATTGAAGGGAAATGGTCTCAGCTTCCACTTTTCCTTGTAAAGTTCTTCATAGAAAGAGGTTGCAACTACTTTAATCTCTGAATCAGATTCATCACATCTCTCATTCCATGTCAACTTCTTAATAGCTGAAACTCTAGCTCTAGCATTAGCCACTTTGTGAAAGAAATGTGTATTTTTGTCACCTACCTTTAGCCAATTAACTTTAGCCCGTTGTCTCCATTTCAATTCCTCTTTCACCACCAATTTTTCCATGCTGTTTTTTGCTTGAAGTCTTTTCAGCCTTAACTCTTCAAAAATAGGACCCATTTCTTTTGCTTTATCAATCTCTTCAATAATACCCAATAAAGCTTTTCTTTCAGTCCCCAACCTTAACTTATTCTCCAAGTTCCAGTTTTTAATTCTTTTTTTTTAGTCGTCATTTTTTTTGCCAGAACAAAGGAACTGGATCCCTCCACCTGAAGTTCTTCCCACACTTTCTTCATCAATGGTCTGAGAGTTTCCTCCTCATACCAAGAGTTTTCAAATTTAAAGGGAGTTTTGACCTTCTCCCTCTCCCCACAAATAAGCTGAATAGGACTGTGGTCTGAGACAGGTCTAGGTAGAGATAGCTGCCTAAAGTCTAGAAAGATGTCTTCCCAATTTGAGGAAACAAGAAATCTATCCAATCTGACCAGGGTAGGGGTATCCTGGTTATTTGTCCAAGTGAACCTGTTACCTTGAATGGGAATGTCCATTAGATCCATGTTATTAATGAAATCTGCAAACTGCCTCATCAATACAGTTCCGCCACTTCTTGTATTCTTCTCTTCCACCAACAAGGTGACATTAAAATCTCCCCCAATAACCCAAGGATGAGTCAAAGTCCTCCTCATATCAGCCAGTTCCTCCCAGAAACTCCTCCTAAGATTAGAAACTGTTGGACGATACACGTTTGTGACTTGAACTATATTATCATCCTGCAACTTCAAGACAAGAGAGATTGAGAAATTCCCACTTCTGCAAGAAATCAAACTACAAACTAGGGGGTCCCAAAGACATAGCAAGCCTTCCACACTCCCATTGGCTGCCTTTGCCCTCCATCTTACCTGACCATCTCCCCAGATACTCCGAATAATACCAGCATCAATTTTCTCCAATTTGGTTTCTTGAATCAATACAATTCCTGAATTTGAAGCCTTTAAGGAATCACAAACCACCATTCTTCTTCTCCCAGACCCCAGCCCTCGAACATTCCAAGAAAGAATTTTAATATTCATTGATATAACAAAAGAAGAGCCCACACCTCCCACTCCTAGAACTCACTCCCCCCACCCTCTAAGTTTTTCTTCGACCCCCTTACCTCCCCAACATTGCTCCCAGCCTTCTCATTCAAGCCCCAAGAGAGACGCATTATTTCTCTGCTCCTCTTGGAGTTTGTCCCCCCTCTTTTAGCCCCCATCTTACCCCTTTCCAACAGAATTCTTTGTTCTATCTCTTCCAAGAACTTCATTGTCTCCGCTTCCATTCCCTCCATCGAGACCCCCAAAAAGCTCCCCAACCCTAGAAGTTTAGAAGTGACCCAGGAAGAGGACTTAGAAGTGCTGCTACTAGACTTACCTGCTTCAACAGTCCCAAGATTTGAATTTCCCACACTCGCTATCTAGCCACTTTCTTTTCTCCTCTCGGCCGCAGCATGCCTTAGCTCATTTTCCTCTGCCACTTTATGTTGATTCTGAGTATCGCTCCTAATTGCAGACTGATCTTCAACTTCCACTACTGCCAGCGGCGTCACCTCTATCAACTGCTCGTTCAAAGGAACCACGGAAAGGGGAGGTTGGTTCAGTCTTCTGCAATCAGCTTTCGCCTTCTTCACCATTTCAGAAGGACAAGATTGGGGGGGCCGAGAGTGCTCTAGGCTATCATCACCAGGCTCTACTTCAGGGGAAGGAGAGGTCTGAATCTTTGAAATGGCAAGCCCAGTCCTCCCCTCCTGTACACAAGGTCGAGTGATCCATGTCGGTTCAAACCGGTCCGGAGAAAAGGCTGGATCCAAGCTAGTCGGGCTGAACTGTCTTGGTCTACTACCGGCCCATCTTGGTTCACTTGCAGCTTTAAGGTTATTTTTTCTACTAGGCTTCTGATTAGGCTGAGTAAATGGATTTAGCTGACCTGAATCTGAATCCTGGACCCTCTTTGAAATTCCCACATTTGCACCATCCCCTACTTCAAAGAGAAGTCTTGCCTCATTAATTGTCGTCAACGAGTACTCTTCCTTAGGCACCACTTTTAGGTCTCTTAGGCACTCTTATTAAATTTTTAATATTATCGACCAACTCACCATCTCCAAGAAGACCCATTTTCAAAACAGAGGCACTTCCCTCAAGGCCCACCCTGACTTTTGAATTTTGGCCCTCCATTAGTATTGGGATCGAACGGTTCCTATCAGAATCGCAGGATCGATCTTCTTCTTCTTCCTTCTCCGGCGATCTCACCCGTTCCAGTCCTCCTCCCCCTAGATTAATTGGATGAGCATGCAGTGGGGAGCATTCACTGACGTCCTCTAAGACTATTGTCTTCGAGCCCATCGAGTCCTCCCTGACCTTTTGAGTTCCCTCTTCTGTGAGCCTCTCCGTCTTCCACCTCCGAACTGACGGAAGGACTTCTGGCTAGATGGAAATTGAGAAGAGAACTTCCCCAGCAACAATCTCCACCTTCTCCAGAATCAAGCCACCCTTCTTCACCTTCATTCGAATCCATTTGCAAGTGGCCAGCTCAGAAGGAGAATCATCTGTTTCAAGAAAACCACCGCATGCATCCCCAATTGCTCTGATGACACTCGAACACCATAGAAGAAGAGGCAGGCCGAACACCCTAATCCAGATATCCTCCGATCGGTCAAAGTCCTTTTCCGACTCCGGATAAAAACAGCCCGCGCTAGCTCCCCACCAATTGAGAAGAAGAGGGTTCCTCCCCATTGAACATGGACCTTTTTCAAGGATCCATCGCGCCTCTGCTCTGGAAGGCAGGATGAACAAGAATAACTCATCCGCCAACTTCTTCACCTTCACTCCCCCCACCTCCTTCCAGATTTGATTAGCCCAGATCTCCACCTCCTTTAACCCCACCTTCCACCCGCCAACTTCTTCACCTTCACTCCCCCCACCTCCTTCTAGATTTGATTAGCCCAGATCTCCACCTCCTTTAACCCCACCTTCCACCCAAATCTACCAACTAAACAATCCCTTAAAAACTTCCTTCTTGCTTCCACCTCGTTCATCTCCATAAATATCGTAAGCTTACCTTCAATAGCTTTCAGATCAGAACGTCCCAAATCCGACCAGACTCCTGCTTTCACCGCTTTTCTGTAGGAGAAATTTGGTCTTGACCATGCCCCCATGCCTTCTCTCTTGTACCAGTTCTGAGCTTCCCATCTCTTTCCTCCCCTTTGGACACTCCTAGGAAAACTTTTTTGGAACATTTTCATTGACCACCTTCTGCAACTTTCAGCCACGACTCCCAATCCTAGTTTCTATTCTTGCTTCCATATCTTAGTCTGATTCTCATCTGCTACTGTGTTTCCTCTAGCCTGGGAATGAAACGGAATAAAAGATTAAGGAGGTGAGCTAGAGGAGCTGAATCAGAATGGGGAGGGATATCTTGATGCTGAAGCTGGTTCCGCTCGAACAGGGAGAGAATAGAACCGAACAGCTCTGGTTCGCCGCTGCTGGTTCCGTTCGAACAGGGAGAGAAGAGGAAGTCTTCGCCGCCGCTGGTTCCGCTCGAACAGGGAGAGAAACTTGAGTTTTTCCTCGGGGAAAAATCCAAATTTCCCAGCAAGTGATGAGATGGATTCCCCAGAAGCAAATCCCAACAGTGTATTTAAGGGGTTCTCCTCCCCAGCAGAGTTCAAATATCTGCTTCTTCTCCTTCGTACAACTGTGTACTGGGCTTTCACACACTTCCATATGATGGATTTTAAACCCTTTCAACATTGTCCCTCCCTAGACCCCACCTTGGCAGGAGACTTGTGTACTGGGCTTTTGTGTGCTTTCTTTTATGGTTTCATTGTTTTTCTTCTTTCCCGGTGTTGTTTTATTGGTTTTGATGGTGGAAAAATTCACGTGAAGCAGAGTGCAATAGATTTTGGAGGATAAATCACTAGCACTACTTATTAATGAATTAAGATGGCTCCAATAAGGACTAAGAAGAGAATAGTGGGATTGTAATGAAGAAGCACAGAGTGCTGCTGGTGATGATACAACACTATAAATAAGATAGTATGAGGGATTCTGATAGATAAAATTCTATGTTAATAGAATAATAGAATAACAGAAACATGTATTCACAAAGATAGCCTAGTTAACAAAATTAAATAAATTTCATTGGATTCATCATTCACAGTAATTCTATCAAAATTGTGGGATCTAAATGTTGATTAGCACAAGGGAGTAACCCATATTCAGAAAAACTCTTATGTTGATTTAATAAATTTAACAATAAATAAAGACATAACTCATGGATTAAACAATTCTGAGTAGACAATCAAGACTACAATCAGCCTTGAACCCTAATAGATTTCAGATTAGGAAAAGTAGAAGAAAAGAAAGAGAAAGGAAGAAAAGAGAGGAGAAGAACTGGAGAAACAAAGGTTGAAAGAAGGGTCAGATTCAGAATGATCTGCCGCCGCCACTCTCTTAGTATTTATAGGTTATGTTTAGTACATAGGGGAAATGATAGATCTGCCCTTAGTACTTACATGACAAATAAAGCAAATAATAAACTGAAATAAATAACTGACCACCAACTGACACTACCATGACTGAAACAAATAATTACACATACTGTCCTACGAACATAGTGGGGACCACAGCTGTGGGGCCCACATCAGTGTTCTCTACACTCCCCCTCAAGTTGGGAATAGATATTTATCATTCCCAACTTGGATAGGTCTGCCTCTAACTTCTTCCTTGGTACTGCCGTGAGGATATCTGCGATTTGCATGTTGGATGTGATATACGGGAGACACACTTCTTGTGATGAGACCCTCTCTCGCACAAAATGTTGATCAACTTCAATGTGTTTAGTTCTGTCATGCTGCACCGGATTGTGGGCTATATTAATAGCCGCCTGATTATCACAATACAATATCAAGGGCTTCTCGTAATCAATACCCAACTCTTCAAGTAGTGATCTCAGTCATAGGATTTCAGCCACTCCGTTAGCCATTGACTTGTACTCAGCTTCAGCACTAGAGCGGGAAACAACACTCTGCCTCTTACTCCTCCAAGAGACAAGGTTACCTCCCACAAGGGCACAATATCCAGAGGTAGACCTCCTGTCATCAGCACTCCCAGCCCAATCGGCATTTGTATAGACCTCCACCTTCATGTGATTATTGTTCTTGAACAGTATACCTCTACCCGGGCATCTCTTCAAGTATGCTAATATTCTTTCTGCCGCAAGAAGATGAGTAGTTCTAGGGGAATGCATGTACTGGTTGACAACACTAACTGCATAACTGATATCTGGCCGAGTGAGGCAGAGATACAGGAGCTTTCCAACCAACCGTTGGAACATAACTTTGTCTTCAAGAGGCTCCCCGCCCTCTGCGCTAATCTTGTGATTCTGTTCAATGGGTGTATCAGCAGGCTTAACACCTAACTTTCCAGTTTCCGCCAACAGATCTAGAACATATTTTCTCTGAGAGATAAAGATCCCTTGTTTAGATCTAGCAACCTCAATACCCAAAAAGTACCGTAGTGCACCAAGATCTTTCACCTCAAACTCTTGATGAAGGAGCTGTTTAAGGGACTCAATCTCACTACTATTATTTCCCGTCACTACAATATCATCCACATACACAGCAAGCAGGGTCAAAGAGGAGTTCACCCTCTTAATGAATAGTGTATGATCTGACTGGGCCTGTACATAACCGAATTTTCCAAGGGCTAGTCTGAATCTATCAAACCAGGCTCTAGGTGACTGCTTCAAACCATACAAGCTTGTGGCTAATGACCCTTCAGTCCTTGACATTCTGTTATGTTTCTCTTCCCACAATATAATACTTTAATTCCTTTCTATACTTTTCTTTCTACTCCTATTGTTCATTGGTCAATTACACTAACAAGCATAAAATTATTCTGTTAATCTATTCTTCCAAAAATTTAAATAAAAACATTGTAGTGTTGGTGGAACTCATGCTACCATTTAGGTGGATGTTTTGTCTTGCTCAGTGCTTGTGAACTGTTTAGTACTATACCTAAACTTATACCTGCATAAATCAAGAGTTTATATTTGTGCTGTTGCCTGTAATAATACTTGATTCCATTATCTCTTGTTAACTTTATTGATAATACTCCATGCAACATGACAAAGGCAAGGTTTCAGTGTTTTATGTGGATTGACATATTAAAGCAGTCCAAAAATATCATTTTTCTTCTGTACATTTCTGTTCTTATCAATGGCTATTATGTCTTTATGTTCGTTCTCATGCTTATTCTTATTTAGCATTTCTTTTTCTTTGTATTACCATGTTTTTAACAGTTTGGGCTGTTTGTATCAGGTTGATAGAATGGGCAATGGAAAGAGCAGTAACCATGGTATTTACCCAGTTTGTTTGGTTTATGTTATTTGCTCTTCTGGTTCAAAGCTATTTTTTTCATATATGATGGCAATGCATCATGAGTCTGGTATTTGATTTGGAATGCTATGTTGAATAATAATACACCACAAACCCAAGCTTTTTTGGTGGCATGGTTTAAAGATGCTCCACAAAAGTTTTTCTTTTGATGTGGATTGATATCACATAGTGTTTTTTGGATGGGTATCACATTGTAGTTCACTTCAAGTCTCTTTTCAGTGTTGCAGAATCTCACTCAAGTTTTTCCTCTGCTTCTTGAAGAGTCCAAAGGAAATGTGCATACAGGAGCTCCTCCACCTTGGTTTGAAAAGAATGAAGAAAATGAACTAAATTTTCAAGTAGACATAGGATCTAACACCAATTCTCTTGCTTCTTCCTCAAGCAAGTCAAGAATGAGTGGAAAGTTGAATCCAAAACGGGTGGGAGCTGCTTGGGCAGAAAAGCGGAAGATTGAAATTGAGATGGAGAAGAGAGGAGAGATCGTCTCAAGTAGCTGTGATACTGATTGGCTTCCTAATTTCGGTAGAGTTTGGCAATCAGGTACTCGAAAGGAATCCAGAAAAGAGTTTGAAATGGAGAAACACAAATTGCTGAAGGTTGAGTGTCTATCTGAGGGAACAATAAAGTTACAACCTTACATTAGCAAACGAATGGTTAGTTCTCTTTCTCTTATACCTTGTTACATTGGTTTCAAACTTCAATGCCTGCTTGAAAATATTTGATGTTTTGCTGGCAGCGGATCTATGAATATGCTTTTAGTGTGAATACTAATAAAAAAAGTCAACTTTAATTTTTCCTAGATAACCTCTTGGTAACATCGTCAAGTCTAACTGAAATTTGATCCTCTCTCGTGTGCAGACACATGGAATGCAACATTTGACTAAGTTCTCATGTTAGGTTGTGTATCTGTAATATATAATCTGTCAATGCTGGCATTGGTCAAGAAATTATTGTGTATTTGATATTCACGCTATTTAGCTCTAAGGCCCTGTTCACTTTTCCGTAAGTTACTTACCCAGATAAGTGCAATTACTTGGGTAAGTTTTTCCTGAGAAACACTTACTGGGTAAGTGCATTTACCCATGTTCTTTTATTTCCCAGGTAAATAAGCCAATGACCATTTTAGCCATAGAGATTCATTATTAAAAGGGGAATTTTTGTCCCATTCAAGTGTTGGCAACTTTCCCCCTTATGTGGGAAAGTTATTTATCCATCTAGGAGATGGGTATCACTTTCCTGGGTAAGTGGTACCTTGGAAAATAAACTTTCCCTGATCCCCACATAAAGCTGAAAAACTCCCCCCTCCTCCCCCCGCTCAAAATCCCAAAAAAAGAATGCCCCCTAAGCATTACATATGTTTCTTTCTCTGTGCAGCGAAAAGATACAGGTCAATTTGAAGGTCCTGCTGATTGTTCTTGAAGGATGTTCTGATTTTCCTTGAAACATCTGGTTTCAAATTCCTTCCGTTGGGGTATGTATTTATCTCATCATTTATTTGTTTTTCATGAGGACATGTTATTCAATATTTGTTACTATACAAAGAAGTCGGTTGGAAGATGACTTGTTAGGACACATCACGAATATGTGATCATCTAAGAGATGTCCACTGGTTTAGAAGAGTGGGGACTTTAGGATCTGAGAGGAATGGGACCTACTTCAAATGTACTGATTTGAACCAATGTTCTGCCTCTACTGGAAAAGCAAAACCAATGTTCTTAGTGTTAGCTGTCTCAAGCAATGCATGTGATTGTATTTCTAGATTAAACTTAGGGGCATATCATTCAAGTAATCAGTGTTTAGTTTAATGCTTGAGGTCTGAAATGCAGACAAGTAAATCTCTCTTTCTAGACTACATAGACTTGTAATCTGGTCATTCCATAGTGATTTCTGTAACATGATTGTCTAGGTCAACTTTTTCTTGGTCATTGTAGATGTGACTGACTTTGGAATTTGCTGTGAATGCTTTGATTTTTTTCAGGGTCATCTCATATTCAAGAAAGATGGTGGTGCTGCCGGCATTAAGTGAAGATAGAAGGAACTGCAGTCTTAAACTGAAGGCTAGGAAGTTGAAGGAAGCTCTAAGGGAGATAAGGTTTGACATAAGGTGGAATATCTTCTATGTGATGGTGGTAATGGCAGAGTTAGCAAAGTGTCTGAGTGTGTAAAGCATGCTTAAGGAAAACTATGTAGTGCTAAAAAATGCTAGGAACTAGTGCCAGTCCAGCTGCCCTAGCATGTCTGGATGGAGAAGAGTGTGTCGGGTGAGAATTTGAGGTTGGGTAGGGGTTGAGTGAGAGGAAGATGCGAACTGGGGGTTGATTCTTGAGTTCTACACTATCTTCTTTTCTTCTTTCTTCTCTCATATGGCGAATCAAATCGAATGCAGTTCAGTTGAAGACGCCGGTGGTTTCTTACCTGCTATATGGTCTACCGTCTACCGTCCAACTTAGAACATGCCAACCCGCCCTTCTAGTGAAGCATTCACGTGGAAGTGGAAACAACCATCTTCGCAAGATTATCCAATCAAACTATCTTTGCAAGGTTTGCTGGCTTTGCTTGATCACTCAGGGCTCAGGGGCAAGGTTCAGAGTATCAGCACGTGGCATGCAAAAATTGCATATCGTGTTTTCGGAGGAGCGATACACCCGTTAAGAATGGTTTTTAGTGTAAAGTTTTGAAACCATGGCAAGCACAAGGGGGCTAATTTGTGGGTGAAGACCATTGCACTTTACCCGTTTACCGGCCTGATTTTATCTTTTGATAAAGCACATACCCATCCTTACTCTTAGTAAGGAGAACATCCTTTGATGCAACATCGTTGTTTCATTCAGATTCATGAATAATGTTGAAATGAATTGATTTTTCCCCATTTTTTTAATTCCTCGTTTCATTTCGTCTTTTACCTTTTGGAGGGGTTAAGCTAGCAAAATCCAACTATGATACCGGAAAGTCAAACAACTGGTATCATAAAAGTGGTCATCAATCAATCAGCTGTTATTCATCCAATCGACTAAGGGGGGTTAGATAGAAATTTGTTTATGTTTGGGGCTTTGGGCTAGAAAAAATTGGGTCATGACATCGGTTTTGGTCTAGGCCAAGGTCAATGTCTATGGTTAGTCTTGCGCTAGTCTTTAATCCAATCCAATCCATCTAATTTATAACCTTGTTTTGTTTGTTTATTTATTGAGAAAACTTTTAATGTTAGAAATATGAGATAAGGCTTACCAATCACAAACCTTTTGAATTATGCTGAAAATCCACCTCATTGGTTCCTACTTTTATAATGTCAGTTGATTGGTTGTAAGTTTTTTTGGATATCATGTCTTTTTAGCATCATAATTGAACTCTTGATTATTTGGTATCATAGGAAATTAAGGTGGCATTCAATAAATCTGAAATTTTAATAGTGAAAAAAATATTAAAAGTGTTTGAAATCTGAAAAGAAACAAATGTTTTTCTACATTTTAGAGGTTCTAAATAAAGAAGGTTATTTGTGGTGGATGAAATTTTTTAATTTTACTATTTTACCCCTAAAATAGATTATTTGGTACTTTTGAGTTCAATTTTATTATTTCATAAAAAACAATTTATTAAATTCAAAAAATATTAAAAATACGAATAAATTATAAAAAATAAAAAATAATAATTTATTAAAATAAGAATAAAATTGAAAATACATATAAATTTATAAATTAAAAATAAATTATTAAAATTTAAAATAATAATAATAGTAATAAAGTCCATGAAACAATAAAAGTATTTAATAATTAGCAAATTAATATCTTAAAACTATTAAAATATTTAATAATTAATAAAAATTAAAATAATTCATACAAATAAAAGTTATAAAAAATAATTTACTAAAATAAGAATAAATTTTGAAAGTATGTATAATGTATAGGAAGACAAGGGAGAGGGTGTTAATTGTCACCGTAGAAAGTTGCAGGGCGGTAGTGGGAAGACAGGGGAGAGAGACTACAAGCTGCTCGATTGCAAAGGTCTTCCTCGATAAACAAGGTGGTGCCGGTTGGGTTGAAGGTGGCCCACATGAGGGAATCGTAGCCGAAGACAAGGAAGTTACAAGGAGATAGGGATTTGAGGACGTCCAAGGAGACGCTGATCTCCACGAGTGATTGTTGCGGGACAACAGGCGATGTGGTGTAGTGGAGGATTGCAAGTAGCTGAATGGGCGTAGTCCGATATTCGGCGGCAGCTTCTCCACTACGGTATGACCCGGCGAGGGAACAGTATAGAGAGGTTTGAGCACTTTGACTGAAGCTGGAAATGAGTGTCACGACGGCTAAAAGAGCGGCCAAAGCGACGAAAGCCAGGATCCATGGCTTGTTGAGCTTGGATTTGGATAGGAGATGCCAACGCTTCATCATCACTACTTAGAAATCTTAATTTTTTTTATCGTACTGTACGTTTGTACTCTTGTTGATTGAGTTTCAGTGATGAAAAGAGAATAACAAAGAAATACATAAGGGTCTTTATTGTACTCTTCGTTTGTTCCGGATTAAGCTAGGCTAGTACAGTGACTCTCTGGCCTATAAGATGTCCAAAGTTCAACTATTTAAATTATCCCAGTCCAGCCCAATAATTTCAAAATAACAGTGGGTACATTGACCGGTAATCCTCCGATAGTAATTTCAAAAGCCAAGTTGAAGAAGTTGGAGTCCCGGGGCGATCTTGACCGGAGACATGCTGTAGCTATACTGTAAACTTAGCTTTTGCAGAGTGAACATAAGGAAGTTCTGCTATGCTTTGCAGAGACGTGTTGTTTCTGATGCAGTAGCTATACTGCAAACTTAGCTTTTTAATAAACAGCAGATACGTTGTTTCAGCAGACATGCTGAGGCAGTAATTATACTGCGAAATTGGATTAAAAAAGAACAATGGATATGCTGTTTCAGCAGACATGCTGATGCAGTAATTGTACTGCGAAATTGGATTAAAAAAACAACAGATACGCTGTTTCAGCAGACATGCTGATGCAGTGATTATACTGCAATAATCCATTGAGGAAACAAGTGAAGCTCTCTTGGAAGGCAGAGGATACATGGAAGGTAGAGGCTACATTACCTGATGTAGACGCAAATGAAGAAGGAGTACTAACTAAACTGTCCATTTGGCGTGAGGCCACTCTATATGATTCCAAGTGATTTCTGAAGGAATTCATGATATCTTTCTTAGGGTCAGAACCAGTGAAGTACTCCCGAGCAATACCAGTTAACACTCCACCAGACTGAGTATCTTGGGTTGCCACGTTTGCCACATTATGTGTTGTATTAGGCTTCTTCTGACCCTGCACCTTACCCTGCTCTTGATTCTTTATAGCCCACTTTGGCCTTCCATGGAGCTCCCAACATGTGTCCTGTGTATGTCTTGAACGTCACCAATGGCTACAGAACAACTTGTCTTTAACCATCACACTCCTCCTACTTTCCTCAGATTGAAACAGGGCATAAACTTCCTGAACTAAAGACAACTCTTTACTCCCTAAAATCTGAATTCTAAGAGGTTCATATACGGGGTTTAGTCCCAACAAGAAAGTAAAAACTCGCTGTTGAGAAACCAACTTCTTATAAGCTTTAGCATCATCATCATGCTTCCATTTTATAGCTTGATAGTGGTCCAACTCCTTCCATACTGAAGTAAGGGCTAAATAATAGGCTGGCAAACTACGGTTCCCCTGTTTACAAGTTGAGGATTCAGCTTGTAACTGGTAAATCTTAGCATAGTGCCTCTACTCAGAATAGGTGGTTTTGACTTGTTCCCATATTTCACTAGCGGTGTCTGCCCACATAAAGTTCTTCTTCACATCAGGTTTCATGGTTTCTAGAAGCCAGGACATCACCATACTGTTCTCTTGGTTCCACCTATCATGTTCAGTTGTCCTATTCTTGGGTTCTTTCACTCTTCCATTTATGTACCCAGCTTTTCCTTTGGCTGTTATGTAAAGTTTTACACCTTTAACCCACTCCAGGTAGTTCAGGCCATTCAAAGGAGTAATTGGCATAGGAAATATCATATTTTCAGCTCCAATACCAATTGTACTACGAGTTAATGTAACCCCAGATGAGGCAGAATCATCATTTGCCATTGACAGAAACAAAGGCTACAAGACAAAACTCAAACCACAAGTGCACAAGACTAATCCCCACTCAACTACTAACTCTCACAGTTATAATTAGGGCACTAAACACCCAGAAATCTTCTTTTGAAACAAAGAACCCACAACTGAAATCTAATGGCAGCCACTAAACAATTCAAAAAACAGTCCAAAAACACTGCTGAAATCCTCTAGCAATAATCAAACCATCCAAGAACAGTTCAAACCATCCAGGAAATTGGACTTCAACCAAACAGTTCACAAACAGTCCAGAAATAATAAACTACACCGCTGAAATCCTCTAGCAGCACTCAAACCATCTAAGAATAGTCCAAAAAATTAGACTTCAGTTATCATTGGTCTATGCACAACACACATCAACCAATCACAGCATATACCTGTGACAAAAAGGGAATCAAAGATCCCTGTACAGCACCTGTACGAAGGTGCTGTTCCAAGACTGAGTCTTCACAGCATCAGCCAAGAGAAAGAGAGCCTTCATAGGATCGGCCCCCTCCTACTATTTGATTAGGGTTTCTGCCTTCACTGTCCAAGAGTCAGAAAACTGGGTGGAAGATTTCTAGGTGAAAGGAATGTGATTCAGAGGAGAAAAGAGATTCCTATCGCCCAGAATTATGCTCTGATACCATCTTTTCTTTCCAGAAGAGAGAGAAGAGAAAAGAGAAGAGAAGACGAAAAAGTGTTTGAGAGTCAAAAACTGAAGCTGGTGGCTCCCGGCTTCCTATTTGTATTAACATGATGTAAAATAAAAGAAATAGAAATTATAAGCATGCCCTTGGTGGCCCACCCTAATAATAAGAACTTAAACAAAGAAAACAACATGCTAACAGAACCCTAAAAACAAAAATAAAAAACTAATTCTAACAACATTTCCCATGCCTAAAGGTCTCTGTCGAATTCTTTTGCAGGTTAGTACTTTCAAACTCCAAGGTTGCAATGATAACAAGAAGCTCTCTCTCTCTCTCTTTGTGATGTACATAGACGTATGCTTAAATACATAACAAAGGGTGGCCCAGAACATATGCACACATACATATGTGTACAAAAATATAAAAGGGCAGACCAGTGCACGAGGCTCCTGCCAATGTGGGGTCTGGGGAGGACGGACGTATGCAGCCTTAACCCTGTATATACACTGAGGTTGCACAAAAATATCATAATATGCAATATATTCTCACTGTGAGATTGAACATTTTGTTTCGTTTTGGGGTTGTGAAACAAAATGTCTGCAAGTGTTTATGGTTTTGTAATATGCTTACAGGTACATGATGAGTTACTGTTGGAAGTTGATCCTTTTGTAATAGGGGAGGCTGGATTATTGCTACAGTTAAGCATGGAAAGTTCTGAATCGCCTCTAGGTATGCATGAACTCAACATAGCATAAACTGGCTTTGTAATTTGTCACCATCATCATCATCTAGGCCTTACCCCAACAATATTGGATCAGATACATGAATCCTGTTTCTCCATTCCATTCTTTATAGTGCCATATCCATTGTTAAATTGTGAGCGCTTAAATTATTTCTTACCACTTCAATCCATGTCCTTTCTGGTCTGCCCCTAGTTCTTCTGGCCCTTTCAACCCATTGTTAAATTATGGCTTTTAATTCTTTGGAAATATATTCACTAGTATCTTTTTCCTTGTGTCAATTCCTTTGCAGGTCAAACTGAAGGTTGGAAGAACCTGGGGTTCTTTGGAGCCTTTCCAGGTGGAGCAATACAAAGAAAAAAGTCCTTTTATAGTATTCTTGAATTATACAAAGAAATGTCTTTCATCATCAGTTGGTACAGGAAAACTTTATTCTGTTAAAGAGCTTTTACATTAATTTGTATAAATATGTGGAAGACTTGGTTACTGGGTGGAAAATTTTACTATATTTTGTCAATCGAGTCATAAAATTGATGCTCTGTAGGCATTCAAATGCTAGAGGAACTATCAAATGGAGGAGGAAGTGGCAAATTTATGCTGGTAGATCAACAAATTCATTGTCAACTGCATGAGAAGAGCTTCCTGTACCAACAACCTCTACCTTCATTTAGAAGTCATCTAGAAGGATGATTCATGAAAGAAATTGGGTCAAAAGTTCATTTCCTCTTATGAGGAAGAGTTAAGTTTACTTCCATTCAGGTCTTGATTATAATGCTTGGTTTGAACTGCAATTGCTGAGTTGTCCAAGAGCTCATTGTTGGAATCTTCAGAAATGGACTCAGCAAGAGATTTGCTAGATTCTGTAACTTCAAAAAGAAGTCCTTAACAAAAGGATTTTTGTACCTGCACATGGAAAGCAAACAGTTTGAGTGGATGCTCTCAATGTCACTTTGTGAATTTTAGAGACATGGATGCTTCTGGAAAAGACACATCTTGTGTGGATGACAAGTTTTGTTGCTCTTGCTTGTCACACTGTGCCAGTTACAACGGTTACTATGGAGGCAGGTACAGAGCAATTCTGACAATGTTCAGGTTTAGTGCAGAAGGAACATGTGAAAGGAGTGTTGAAGGTTGGAAAAAATTCAAATTGGGTTATACCTGATAGGTGATTGAATCTATGAACAGCTGAGACATGGTAGCCAAGGGTACCCTGGGGTCTTGTGCACAAAGTACTGCCAATGGGTTATGTTGGTAGAAGGATCGTCTTGTTTTCATGTTCAACGTTGTCAGGGAACAAAAAGATGTTGTTATAACAACCGCAGGAAACATTGAATATCATGAACAGGTGGCTTTATGAGGTTTTGGGCTTTTATCTTTTTAGTAACGCTGCAGTATCAAATCAGCAAAGAGAATAATCAACAGATGATGTTTTTTTTTCGAGAGTGATGGGTCACTAATCAGCAATGAGAATAATCAACAGTTGAGAATTTTTATGAAGAGTTTGGTGGCTCAGGAATCAGCAGTCAGCATGAGAATAATCAGCAGTGATTATTCATGGTTATTGTCGTGGTTTCAGGATGTTTCTGTTGCGATGGAGCTTGAAAGCTGCATTCTTTGAAGAGACAAGTGAAGTTGTTGCTAGGAAGACATAATTTTGTGCTGCTTTCTGAAAATCTATAGACAAGCTACCTGGACTGGACATTCTCTTCGTATGTGATTCATCGGATTCTTTATTTTCAGTTCTCGTGTGGTTGAAACTCTTAGATTCTTTTCCCCCTATGTTTTTTTAAATTCTTTTTTAGTTTTGTCGTCTAGTCTCTGTCACTGGTAAGGAGGAAGCTGGCATTTCTTTACTCTGGTTCCTCTTTTCTTGACTCTCATGCTTGCCAAGAGGAGAATTGCTCCTGAGAGGTCAACTTCCATCTGAAATTTCAGCTACAACATTAATCTATTATTTTTTATATTTATTTAATGGTCTGTTATTTTTTATATTTGTTTAATGGCGGGAGTACCAAAAGGAACACCATTTGGTAGTAAGAAACAATTGTGTTTGCATTGATGAAAATGCCAAACATCCACAAAAATTGTATTCTTATTTGCATCTTTCAAAACAAATGAGTTGAGTGCAAAGTGGGTGTGTAAATCTTGAAACACTTTGCACTCATATGAACCAAACATTTTTGTTTTGCACTCTACAAATTTATATTCATACTCCAACCAAACGCAGCCTAAGGGAAAGAGACCCACATGGTATGCTCGAAGCAACTTAATTTCAAAAGCAACAGACTTTCTATGTAGTTTTTTATTTATGAATGGAAATTTACTCTACTTATTTCACCAGTAACCAGAGCCTATGGAATCCATTAGATGATTGAATGATGAATGGATATGCATTGTTCGAGTTCAACCTTTGGTTCTTCCACAACAGGTTTGTGATCTCCTCTTCATTTGGGTCCACTGTTTTTGTTACCTCTCATCAAATGGAGGTTCAACTTTAACTTCTTTGGCCTTAATGAACAGTGGACCCATTTGATGAGGGGTAACAGAAGGTTCATCAAATACAAAGATTCAGAACCTGGCATGAGCCCGACCCTACTTATCTTAATTCCTAACCCAAGCCTAACCCACCTATGTACATATTTTTTAATAAACCATACATATATATATATATAATGCATATATTCAACATCTATGACGAAAAACAACTGACCAATAAACCAGAATTATAAACGTGGTAGGGAACATGGTGTTATTTATCAAAATTTATAGGTGGGTTTTGATTGGTCAAAACTCTTTCTATATCATATCTTTTTTCCATCATAAATTTTCCCTAAATTTTAATGTAGGCTGATTGAGCAACCCAAGTCCGAACCCAAGTCAAATGCATCAAATTTTAGTTTGGATTGGGCCTCAATTGGACAATTCAGACTTGATCTAAGTTTGTATTGTCTGCACTAAAATCTGCATATGTTTATTTCCTCTCTTAAATCAGAGGTTTTTTTAAGACGTCCAAGTGGTCTAGTAAATTAATCAAGACTGCATTTGAATAAGCTTTATGCATTTGAATTAGCAAACGCTTTTTACCAAAAGAAAAAAAAAAAAAAAAAAAACAGACTATTAGCAAACGCTTGATTCACCTTTTTTTAGGCTCGTTATTTTCCACTGCCCATCCCAAAGCTCAAACAAGAACAATTTATCCAAACATAATAAGTTTTTGAACTTAGGCTTGTACATTAATGAAATAATTTTTAATTAAAAACTAATATCTATCCTCACCATTCTATTAAATAGGTTCCTTGAATATTCTTGTTGAAGCCTGACTTGTATTTGGCATTGATTCCATACATCACTCCTAGAGGGAACTCATATCCAATGATCGTTTTAGTCATAAAGATAAACAATGCTCCTGTTTTAGAATTTCATCATTTGGATTTCACAACTTTGACCCATTCAGAGGTTGTCAAAAAGTCATTAAGAATTTAAGAATAGGAATGGTTTTAACTTTCAACGAAATAATGGTTTTAACTTTCAATGAGAAGTTATCCTTGGCTTAAGTAGATGCCAGCTGGAATAATGTATTGACTTTTTGAGCCCTATTTTTCTGCTGTACTAATAATTACTTTTAATTTTGCTAGGTTCTGAGAATCTAAAGCAAGAATAAGAACGCTCTCTCCCAACTCCGAAGGACATAGTTGCAGCAGCTCTAAATGCTAATCCATTGGATTTGGAGTTTCATCAATTATCCATTTGTTATTCCATGCAGTATATTTTTACGCTTTAACATTGTTCTTAAAAATGACAAGCCAAAAGTCAAGGTTTTAAAAAGACCAGTTCTCGGGTTGAACGGTCTCATCATCTGGTTTGAACGGATGGATTAAAAAAAATTAAAAATAATTTAAATAAAAAAATGCCCAAAAACTATTGTCTGGGTCAATGGATCGATGGTTCAATCACTCGGGTCAATGGGTTACTGACCAAATCAACGGTTTTTGGCCTAAAAGTAGTTGTATGGTGAAAGGGAACCAGTTGCTTGACTAGTTCCTAAATCAACTGGTCTGATTGTCTGGTTCGGTTTTCAAAACCATGCTAGAAGTTTTTTCAATTATCCATTTGTTATTCCATTTAGTATAGTTTTAAGCTTTAAAAGTGTTCTTGAAAAAACAAAAGAATCAAATTAATTAGTGTTGAGTTTTGGGCTGATATGACATGCTTTTTATTTACATAGCATGGTTAGGGAGTTATTGGGCCTTAGGCCCATTAGTTTATATTTTATGTTAAGAGTGCTTTTAAGTTCTCACAAGTAGTTGACTTACTAAGGGCATACTTGTCTTTATACTCTCTTTTATTTATGAGTATATAATCTAATGAAAGGGGCGGTCAAACCTAATTTTGAGCTTCTCCCATTGTCTTCTATCTCTCATCTCTCTCTTTCTTAGCTGAAACTTTTTCTCTTCTTTCTTTTCTTCTTCTTCTTCTTCTTTCTTTTTATTATTTATTATTTTTCTTTTACAGTTTTTATATCAAAATAGGTTGCCCAAACCTTTCTACTTGGTATCAAAGCAAGTTTAAATATTTCTTTTGTTGCTCCATCATATAGCCCTAAATTAGCTGGCTACATGATAAGGTAAAGGATTGATCGAAGACTTCAGGTAAGCCCAGTTTTTGGAATTTTCTTTTGGGTGGAATTGCAATCCCTTGTAGCTGGTCTAGGGTTTTACACCGAAAATAGGAAAAAGTGGAGAAAGGGGGAGAGTCTTATTTTAGTAGGACTCTTCAATTTTGACCTAGGAAGTGGTGCTCTAGTTTTTTAGGGTTCCTTAAGATTTTCTAAAGAGGGTCGTTCAAGTCCCAGCCTTTTTGGAGGTTTTTGGAGGGAGCGATAGCCTCTTCTTTCGCTCCCACAGGAAAAAAAAAAACTTTGGAGGGAGGGGCTTCTAGGGTTCTAGGAGGGTGTTTGAGGTTTCTAAAGGAGACAAAAACCTTCTTTTTCATCTCAAATTGATTTCCTAACCTATTTCTGAGAGTTATGGAGGGTTTTGTAGTTGAAAACAAATTTTCAAGAGAAATAAGATTCGGGGGAGGAGGTGTTGGATACCTCTTCGGGGTCGGAACCATCACTACAATCAAGTTGAATGGTATAAACTACTTAGAATGGTTACAATCTGCAAAGACGACCATTGGTGCTCTTGGGAAATTGGGGTATGTCACCAATAAGGAAAAGAAACCTAAAACTAATCATTCTCGATGGGTACAGGAGAACTACATGGTGATGGCTTGGCTGTGTAATTCTATGTTGCCCCATATAAGTAAGAACTTTTTATGGGTTAACGCAGCTAAGGAGATTTGGGATGGAGTAGCAGAAACTTATTCACATAATGAAAATGTTGCTAGAGCCTATCGGTTAAGAAACTAGGTGATTGTACTAGGCAGGGAGATAAGTTTGTTGCTATTTATTTTTCAACCCTAAAAACCTTATGGTAGGAGATAGATCATTTGGAGAATGTGGTTTGGGAAAGTAGCAAAGATGCAACAACTTATCAGAAGTTGATAGAAAAGAATAGGGTTTTTGAGCTTTTAGCTGGACTTAACCCTGAGCATGATATTGCACGACAACATATTCATTCTCGAAACAGTATAACTCTCTCTCAGGCATATGCCTTTGTGTTTGGAGAGGAGAGTAGGAAAAATGTGATGATGAGGAACCCAGGCCTTGAGCAATCAGCTATGGTTAGCAAAATGAAGCCTAAGCCGAATGGGGATAAGGGTGGAAATGAACCGAGGAAGGAGGACTAAAAGGATCTGATCTATGACTACTGTAAGAAACCCAAACATACCACAGATACATGCTAGAAGCTTTACCCACACCTTGTACCGAGCCAGCTTAGAAATAAGAAGGGAAATGTGAATATGACAGTGACTGGTGATTTATTAGGGCTACTTACTATAGCCTCTCTAAAATCTATTGCAATAGTTGCAATGAAGGCTGAATTGGAGAGATATGGACAGTTCCTGAATCAGAAGGATATAGCCAGTTCTAACTTAGTATCAGGTGGACAACAAGGTGCAGGTGGATCAGGAGGTAGTCATTCTACCTCGTTTGCACACATAGGTAGTTCACATGCCACTGCAATTTATGTATCCACTACAGGTAAGGGGGGACCGCCCTACATTGTAGACTCAAGAGCCTCAAAACATATGACCACCATTTTCGCCCCATACCACCTCTGCTTTGGCAGAGATAGAGTTTTCACAACTGATGGATCACATGTTTCCATTGTTGGGAAAGGGTCTGTCAAGATAACTGATATCATTACCCTACCTTCTGTCTTTCATGTTCTTAGACTGAGCACTAATCTTTTATCTGTTAGTAGCTTGATAAAGAATTTTAACTGTTCTATGATTTTTTCTCTTAGTCATTGTGTTTTGTAGGATCTGGAATCAAAGAGGACGATTAGGAGTGGTCGTGAGGTGAATGAAATCTATCTTCTTGATGGACTTTCCAATCATTAGAGTCATCATGCAAATAGGAGTATTGAGTCAGAGTTAGTGGGTCAGGTTATGCTTTGGCATAATTGGTTACGACATTTGTCTTTTGCTTCTTTGCGTTTTTTGTTTCCCAAATTGTTTGAGTCAGTCGGTTTGTCCAGTTTGGAGTGCGAAGGTTGTCAACTTAGAAAGCATTGTAGGCATTCCTTTAAAGCAAGCAACAAAAGATGTTCTTCTGTTTTTTATGTTGTTCGTACTAATGTGTGGGGGCCATACCATGTTTCCTCTATGGGTGGCTATCGGCATTTTCTTTTATTTGTTGATGATTATTCTCAGTACTCTTGGATATATTTGACGATATCTCTGTTATGGGCCCGAGCGTAGGATCCCGTCACGGGTCGGTCCACGGTGCGAAAGCCCCCTGCTTCCCCTTGCGCCTTCCCTTGCTTACAGACCCTATTACGGAAACCCAATGGGTGATTTGTCCAAGAGACCACCCGAACTCTCCTTTGGGGTGATTTGTCCAAGAGACCACCCGAACTCTCCTCACTCTTTTCGTGGCTGGAAAACTGAATGTTTTATTTCAATTCGTAGCTCCTTAAATAGGAGATTACAGAAGGGAATTCCTAATTAAACTCAAACTCCAATTTGAACTCAAACTCCTAATTACCTACTCCTATTGGTAACTCACTCTTACTTAAGATAAGATAAAGATGAGATTAAGATAAAGCTAAGGGATAAGGGATAAGATAAGGATAAGGTAAGCTGGCGGCGAGTTGGCTTGATGTGTCCAGATAAGGGTGGGCCCACCCCCATGAGCTACCGTGTGGGCCCCGCTCTACTGCTGCTGCCGGGTGCGTGCGCGCGGCTCATGGTGCCACTGCCGCACGGTGCGTGCGCGCAGTGCTGCTGCCGCGCAGTGCGTGCGCTCGCCTCAGGGTGCCGCTGCCGTGCACGCGCCTCATGGTGCTGCTACCGTGCTGCTACCTGGCGGTGCGTGCTGCGCCATGGTGCCGCTGCCGTGCGGTGCCGTGTGTGTGCGCGGTGCGTGCTGGCGTGCAGTGCGTGCGGTGCGCGCTGTTGCCTGGCGGTGCGTGCTGCGCGCCATGGTGCTGCTGTCATGCGGTGCCGGGCGTGTGCATGGTGCATGCTGCCGTGCGGTGCGTGCGGTGTGCGCTGCTGCCTGGCGATGCGTGCTGCGCGCTATCGGCGGTGCATGCTGCAGTGCTGCCAGGCGGTGCCCACTGTTGTGCGGCCTGTTGTGCGGGCTGCTGCCTATGACTGCGCCGCGGTGCCTTGCCGGATGGTGTGACCATAACATTACACCCCTCCCGGACTACGAGCTTGTCCTCAAGCTCGTGTTCTGGATACATGGCTTGGGATTCTGCGAATGGATCCAACGACTGCACACAATTTCTCAGTCCAGCAATAGTTTGAACAACAGGGACTGCCCCGTCTCTCCGTGCGTCACGCTGGATTATTCGGTGCCGATCCCAGCCACCTTCTTTTGTTTCCCGCTCCCAGGCATAGCCATGGCTTATAGTGACTACACGCTCTGCTGCACTCAGGCCAGCCGCAAGGACATTGAAGTGTTCCCTACCTCCTGGGTCATATAGTTTGAAGTAGTTTTGTGGAAGGTCCACATAACAGAAATCACGTACTGGACCACGACCCTGTTGTGCTCTATTGTGGATCATAAGAATGCTGTACCGGGTATGCTTACAGTAGAGGACCTCCAGAGCGGCCTTACCGAAGAGGACCATGCGTTTTAAAATATCCTCTCGGCCTTCCCCATATATTCTTTCCTCAATATTACAAAACATAGGACTATCCATGAACACAAAATCTATGTCATCAATATAAGCTTGGAAGAAAATTACCTCTATATCCTGCCCCTCCACCTTACATCTCTTGCGCACTCCTGTTTCTTGGATTTCTGTATAGTTACCATACGGTGGTGCCGCAACCATAACTTTATGTCCACGCTGAGCCAAGGCCTTCGGTAAAGCCCCAGCAACATTGCCAAGCCCACCTGCCTTCGTCAAAGGAGCGCATTCAGCAGGTTCTACTATAATGTTCGTGTCATCGTCCCTGGCCAAAAGAGGAGACTTTACAGTTTCATCTTCCGTGCGCTGATCCTTGGAATTAACTACAGCTGTAGGGGCAGTGATCTGTTGTTCGCTGCATGCCTCTGCCCAGTCCGGACGGCGTCTGTTTGTGTTGGCGATTCCCTCCGAACTCATTTCTTTATTGGAGAGGAATGCTTCCAGCAGGCGTCGCATCTCCCGGACGTCTTCCCTGACTTCACGAACCTCCATGCTGGTTTCTGCAAGTTGGTGTTCCAGTTCGTGGACCTTGGAAGACATCCTATTGCCGGATGGTGTAATGTTATGATCACACCATCCGGCAAGGCACCGCGGCGCAGTCATAGGCAGCAGCTCGCACAACAGGCCGCACAACAGTGGGCACCGCCTGGCAGCACTGCAACATGCACCGCCGATAGCGCGCAGCACGCATCGCCAGGCAGCAGCGCACACCGCACGCACCGCACGGCAGCACGCACCATGCACACGCCCGGCACCGCACGGCAGCAGCACCATGGCGCGCAGCACGCACCGCCAGGCAGCAGCGCGCACCGCACGCACTGCACGCCAACACGCACCGCGCACACACACGGCACCGCACGGCAGCGGCACCATGGCGCAGCACGCACCGCCAGGCAGCAGCACGGTAGCAGCACCATGAGGCGCGTGCACGGCAGCGGCACCCTGAGGCGTGCGCACGCACCGCGCGGCAGTGGCACCATGAGCCGCGCGCACGCACCCGGCAACAGCAGTAGAGCGGGGCCCACACGACAGCTCATGGGGGTGGGCCCACCCTTATCAGGACACATCAAGCCAACTCGCCGCCAGCTTACCTTATCCTTATCTTATCCCTTATCCCTTAGCTTTATCTTAATCTCATCTTTATCTTATCTTAAGTAAGAGTGAGTTACCAATAGGAGTAGGTAATTAGGAGTTTGAGTTCAAATTGGAGTTTGAGTTTAATTAGGAATTCCCTTCTGTAATCTCCTATTTAAGGAGCTACGAATTGAAATAAAGCATTCAGTTTTCCAGCCACGAAAAGAGTGAGGAGAAATCGGGTGGTCTCTTGGACAAATCACCCCAAAGGAGAGTTCGGGTGGTCTCTTGGACAAATCACCCATTGGGTTTCCGTAATAGGGTCTGTAAGCAAGGGAAGGCGCAAGGGGAAGCAGGGGGCTTTCGCACCGTGGACCGACCCGTGACGGGATCCTACGCTCGGGAATAGGATCTCGTCACGGGTCGGTCCACGGGGAAAACCCTCTGTTTTCCCTTGTTCCTCCCTGCTCTTGATGGACCTATCTAGGCGCCCTAATGGTGATTTGTTCAAGAGACCACCCGAACTCTCCTCACTCTTTCTTGACTGAATATTTGATATCCTCATTCAATAATGGTGTCTCCTTAAATAGGAGATTACAAGAGTCCTAATCTTAGGGAGTCTCCTTGCTGAATAGGGAGACTTCCAATTCTATCTTGCTAAGGATAAGATAAGCTAATCCTAATCTGATAACAAGATAAACTAATCATAATCTGATAACAAGATAAACTAATCCTAATATGATAAAAAGATAAACTATTCCTAATCTGATAATAAGATAAACTAATCCTAATCTGATAACAAGATAAACTAATCCTAATATGATAATAAGATAAACTAATCCTAATCTGATAATAAGATAAACTAATCCTAATCTGATAACTTACTAACAAGATAAGATAAGAGCAATAGAATAAGATAAGAACAAGCAAGATGATCTAATCTAATCTGGCGGTGGGTCAGGTTCCTGTTGCTGCCGGTGGCGATGGTACGTCTTTCCGAGGAATGCGTCCATAACATTACTCCCCTCATGGACTACGAGCTTGTCCTCAAGCTCGAACTCCGGATATGTGGCTTGGAACTCTGTCAATGGGATCCATGTGGCTTCGGCCAATGGTAAGCTACACCATTTCACCAAGACTTCAAGAACTCCTTGATTGAAATGAGAGCGGATGACAACTTTAGGTTGGGAATCAGTTTGCCATCTTGCAAGGGTGGCAGGCAGGGGACTTGGTCCGGAGGAACGCCCGTAAATGGTTTCAGCAAGGCGATGTGGAAGACGTCATGAATTCGGCTGGTCTCTGACAGTTCTAGCTGGTAGGCCACACTGCCAATCCGTCGTAGAACCTTGAAGGGCCCATAGGACTTAGGGGCCAGTTTCGGGGCAACTATACTAGGACTAGTAATAGCTGCTCGGAGAAGCTGCTGTTGCTGTTGTTGATCATGTTGTTGCTTCTGTTGCTGCAGTTGTTGCTGTTATTGGTTGTCTGGCTGCTGTGGCTGAGGGTGTTGTTGCTGTGGACCAAGAAGAGTCTGCTGCTGCTGCTGTTGTTCGCCGGACGGCTCCGTCAAGTCTGGTCGGAGGCTATTTGTGGTTACAGTCCCTTCTGAATTCCTCTCCCTGTTAGAGAAATACGATTCCAGCAAGCGCCACAGCTCCCGAACATCGTCTTTGACCTCACGAACCTCCCTGCTGGTTTCTACGAGCCTATGCTCCAGTTCATGGACCCTGGATGATAGCTGCTGCAGATCTCCCATGACGACCGACTCTGATACCAAATGTTATGGGCCCGGGAATAGGATCTCGTCACGGGTTGGTCCACGGGGAAAACCCTCTGTTTTCCCTTGTTCCTCCCTGCTCTTGATGGACCTATCTAGGCGCCCTAATGGTGATTTGTTCAAGAGACCACCCGAACTCTCCTCACTCTTTCTTGACTGAATATTCGATATCCTCATTCAATAATGGTGTCTCCTTAAATAGGAGATTACAAGAGTCCTAATCTTAGGGAGTCTCCTTGCTGAATAGGGAGACTTCCAATTCTATCTTGCTAAGGATAAGATAAGCTAATCCTAATCTGATAACAAGATAAACTAATCATAATCTGATAACAAGATAAACTAATCCTAATATGATAATAAGATAAACTAATCCTAATCTGATAATAAGATAAACTAATCCTAATCTGATAACAAGATAAACTAATCCTAATATGATAATAAGATAAACTAATCCTAATATGATAATAAGATAAACTAATCCTAATCTGATAACAAGATAAACTAATCCTAATATGATAATAAGATAAACTAATCCTAATCTGATAATAAGATAAACTAATCCTAATCTAATAACTTACTAACAAGATAAGATAAGAGCAATAGAATAAGATAAGAACAAGCAAGATGATCTAATCTAATCTGGCGGTGGGTCAGGTTCCTGTTGCTGCCGGCAGCGATGGTACGTCTTTCCGAGGAATGCGTCCATAACAATCTCGTGATGATGTGTTGGTTTTAGTTCAACAATTCCATTAGATGGTGTTGACATAGTTTGGTGTATGAGTGAAAGTGTTTAGATCAAACAATGACAAGGAATACTTTGAATAAAAACATGTCATCATACTTTTTGAAGGCAAATGTGGAGGTGGAACAAGGTGATGAAGAGAGCAAAGGTGGAGGCTATGAAGACGCAATTGAGATTAGTACAGAGAATACCGGTTACTTGGACGGTTCCCAGGTCAACCGGTCTAGTCTAGTTTTCAAAACCATGCTCTATTCCTATTTCGTCTTCTTTTGCTTTAATCTTTTCTTAATTTGATTCCGTCTCTAGTTATTTTGAATTTGAATTCTAGACAAATTTCCTTCCAATGCTCAATCGGATTGAACTAATGAATCCACTTAATTGTAGAGCTCTCAACACTTGGAACTTTGGAAGAACAAAATTGGATTTTTAGAAATATTTAAATGTGATGTCAATGGAATTTGACAAAAGGGAAGTATATTTAAGTCCAACATTTTAAAATACGACCCGTAAATGAAACCGTTATGGGCACCAGTTTTCGGGTCAACGGTCCGACTGTCTGGTTCGAATGGACGACCCATTTTGACAGCAAAATTAAAAAATAAAAAATGGTCAAAACCATTGAACGAGTTGACAGTTCGATTGCTTGGGTCAACAGTTTATTGACTTTTTCAATAGTTTTTACCAGATTCCTGGTTTTGGGTAAAATGGAACTAGTTGCTTGGACGATTCCTGGGCCAAACGATCAGACCGTCCGGGTCAACGACGGTTCGAAAACATTCTTTAAGTCCTTTGACGTAAAGGTATATTTAAGTGTTTTTGAAAATCATGTTTTGAAATTCAGTACTGAAGTGAGACTAACCTCAAAATCTCATTTGTAAGAATGGTACTTTGGGGGTAGTGACATTAAATTTAGTGCCTTAAAATCTCATTTGTAAGAAAGACCTAATTAAACTTTACATTCTAGCACTTTGCTACCACTTTTAGCATTTTGTTAAATGGTCAATTAACTTTCCTCATACAAGATTTTCATTTTATGTAACTGCCATGTGTGGGTATTTAAACTTTCCAAAATATACAAGTTACCCTTATATCATTTTATGAGACGTTTTGGCAAAAATAAATAAAATGGAACAAAAATAAAAAAAAATGTAAAAAATACAAACAATATAAAAAAATAATAAAAATAAAAAATTACAACAAAATTTTCAAAAAATATAAATAGATATATTAAACTATATAAAGCAAATATTTAACTTTAGATTTTATACAAATAAAATCCAAATATCATATATCATATATATTTAATACTTATTTACACGTACAAATTCGGGCATAAAAAAAAAAAGAAAATACAAAAAACACTAACAGTATAACAAGAGATACCATGCTCTTATATGCCTATTTTCTTTGTTTTGATATTTTTTTAATCAACTTAGCAGGCTTTCAATGGACATTTTAGTAAGTTTAATTTTACTATCAAGCTCGTTGACAAGGCAGGTGCTAATTACTTGAACATTAAGTTTAGGGTAGGCTTTGTTACAAATGAAAGTTCGGGGGGGGGGGGAGTGTTAGTACTCCAAAATACATAGTGTTGATCTGTAAGTTTTCTTTTTCTTTTTAAGTGTTTTTGTTTTGTTTTTTCTTTTTCATTCTCTTTCTTCAGTCTCCAAGTCGAAAAGGAGAAGTTGTTGGCACATTCATTCTCAAAGCCAATTGATTTCAAAAGACATCAATCTGCTAAGGCGAAGAAAATAATGGTGATCACTGCAAATGAAGATAAATTAGGGTTTCCGTATTGGATACCAGTTTGTCGAAGATTTAGTCCTGATGCTCCATTCTTTGCTTCCAGCAACATAGAACGAGAGCTTCTCGCCAAACAGGTTCGTTCTGTTTTTTTTTTTTTTTTCCATTCTCCTAAGTTAATTATTTATTTTCTTTGTTCGGGTTTTGCAATCGTCTGTGCGAGGTTTTAACTTCTGCAAAGAAGAGAAAGAATTACTTCGAGTAATTAACGAGCAATTCATGCTATTAGTTCCCGATTTTCAGAAGAAGTAATTACTTGTATTTTTAGCCTTCAATTTTGAACAGGGTTTGCTTTGTTTGGGCAAATTCTCGGTATAGAAAAAGATAGTCATAAGGAAGTACCACTAAACTTGAGAAACTCAAAGAAAGAAAAAAAAAAAAGTGATTTACTTTTACCTTTGCACGTATAAATCTTAAAGAATAAAGAGTTTATTGTTTGGTTTCAATCCCCATATGCATAGACTAAAACATCATACTTGTACAACTAAGAAGAACTTCGTTTGAAATGGCATGGAACGTATGAAACATTACACGGTCTTTGGGAAACGTTACAAGTATATTTCATGGCTCTATTTGCCTAAATGGAAATATTTGGTAGAAGATATTGGCTATCGTGTCTACTTTTAAGCTATATACATGACATTTCATTCAATCTGGTTTAAAAAGCAGCATCGGCATTAATCTATTTTCAACATTTAAGCAATACCTGTAAAATAACCCATATTGCTCAGTAGTGATAATCCTAAGATATCCATGTTTTTCCTGTGTATTAGGGGTACCATACAAGGATATCACCTTAATACATTGATTCAAGGGTATATTTACAAAAGGACACATTGATTTTTCTAGGACATGTTTGTGGCATTTTAATTCTTAAATTTTAGCACTTCATATCATACTGAGTAGATATGTACTTGAGCTTGTGAGTTTAACCTCATTAATGCACAAGAATATATTTTCGAGAAATACAGATTACATGAAGAGATGAAATTCCTTCTTGGTTAAAACATCAAAATATCATAATGTGTATTCATATGATGTAAAACAGTAAAGTCGATATCCATGATTTATAGTAAAATAATCCTGAAAAACATACCTCTTTGGATGGACAATTCCCTTCCACATGGTGCACTGATGTGCTGAATGCAAACCATCTGATGGATAGTAGATGGAAAAACCTCTTTATCAGAAACATGGATTGTTTCATCCTCCACATCATGTTTACTCTATGATGTATTGGTATGGACTCTATGAGTGGCAACCACTGAATAGGGTCCTTCAAATAGTAAAGGGTGGAAAAAACCCTCTTCCATTTTTGGGTAAACAATTGAGCTTCATTTTTACCATAGTTTTCAAGGTACCAAGGCGAAGCTAGGTGACAAGGGAGCGCCTTATTGCTTAGTCATCTGGGCGATGCCTGGGTGCCTGCCTAGGCAATGAGTTTTTGAGAATAAAAAAAATATAAATCCTAGAGTAGTTCCTTAGGTTTCATAGTAATAAGCAGTAATCTTTAACTAATAATTACCATAATCCTCATGAAATAAGTGTAAACCCCATGTGGAAAGATAGAAAATCAACATGTTTATGAAAAAAGAAGATGATGATGAAGAAAAAGTCCTATTGATTGTTCTTGTGTGTGTTAATAGGATAAAATCTTCAAATTATTTCTTACTTGTTAATTTAGGTTTTAAAGTCTGAAAGGGTTCAAGTCTATGTCACTGACTTGTGTGTCAATTGAATCCATGCAAATAAGAAAATAATAAAAAGAAACTAGTATAAAAAATAATATTTTTTATCAGCAGCATAAAAATAATAATATTATTTTACTATAAACCCGCAATATGAATACTTTAGTCTAATAATATCTATTGTACTACTATTAATAACATAAAATAAAATATAAAAATATCATATGGTGTCTTGCATATAAATATGTAGCTGTTTGAGCAAGGCGACCCTCAAAGAGCGCCTTATCGCCTAGGCATAGCCTTGACAACTATGATTTTTACATGACAGCAATCTTATGATTAGAAGTGCCCTTTCATGCAAGACCCCCTTTATTGAGTATAGACTCTTTTAAATTTTTCTATTTTAGAATTTTTTTGGTTCATTCATTGTTGGAAGTATTCTTTTCCTGCATTTTTTTTCATTATATAGTACTGATATATATATTTTCTTCTTTGTTTTTGGCCAATTTATATCCAGGTTGCATTAGATTTAACTGAAGATGAAAAGAATCAGATTCTAGACATGGAGTATGAGGGAGGATGGTATGTAATTCCTTCTTGGCTTTCTAATAAATTATCCTCTCGTTAGGATAGAATGCAAAAATTTATTCTTCCTTTTTCCTCTCTTATTGAAGAGCTAGACCAAAATAAAATGTTGTCATATATTGATCTGTTAGGACTTAATAAAGAAACAGAAAATAAAGAGTTTACATAGAAAGGGCATTGTGGTAACATGTTTTGCTTGTGTCTCAGCACTGTCACAGTGAGTCAGTACTCTCAGGATGGGTTTCTACCTCCTGTCTTCTAAACTAGCCTTAAAATATGTTTTTATGTTATACTCCCATGATACAGATACTCGTGCTGAGATATTGTTTCATATGTAATTTAAATGGATTTCTGAATAATCTCCAAAAGCATTGGTTAAGGAACTAAGATTTGCTGATTTTATTCATCTGCTTCTGCCCCCACCCCATCTCAGTGATAGTAGTTAGATTCCATTTTCAAAGTTTATGCTCAGAAGATCTCTCTCTCTCTCTCTCTCTCTCAGTTTTAACTCAGGTTGAAATAAAGGAAGGGGAATTGAATTGTCAAAGTCAAATTTCTATGTTAACGTAGTGCATCAAAACCCTAAGGTTTCATGTTTGAGTACACAAATGGTAACTATAAGTTGTTTTAGATATACTAAATTGTTGTTGTATATTCTACTTGCCCTCTCCCTTCCATTGATATTTCTTTTCTGGAGTTGTGAAGAAAATTTTACTGGATGAACTTTTTAGTTCGTTTTCCATGTCTCCTGAACAACTTTTTTTTTATCTTCCTATTTTATGTAACTAGGAGTGAACTATCAGACCTGAAACCTCATGGTTGCAGCAGAGAGACCCTCTGTAAGCAACTCACTGCATGTTCAATTCACAATTCATGATTTAAAAGTTGGTTAGTGAATCCAAGTACCAAAGTTCAATTGAACTAAGCCTTGTCCCAACTATATGGTGATGGCTACATGATCCTGTCCCACCATTCCACTCTGTTCAGTGCCATATCCATTGTTAAATTATTGGGCCTCAACTCATTTCTCATTAGTCACTACTTCAACCCATGTCTTTTTTGGACTGTCCCTTGCTCTTCTAGACCCGTCAACTTGCAACAAGTTACTTCTTCACCTATTGGGGCTACTCCTAGGTTCCAATGAATATGCTTATTTCTGATCCCATTCTTTCTAGTTTTCCCACTCACCAAAATTCAATACGCCATTAATTGCCATTAATTTGTTAAGTTAGTGACATCAAAATTCAATTCACCATGTTCAGAATATCAATTTGCTTAATTTATAATAATATGCAACTCTGATTAGTTTGTTTCCCTAAATTCATGGCCAAGCCAAATAATGTGTTTTCAACCATAAGAAAAAGATTATTTATGTGATTTGCTTGACTTTCTGTGATTTGTAAATTGACTTGTAGTCCATCAAGAACCAGTTCAAGGCAAACCAATTAATTATTTGCTGGTAGTTCTGGAGCATAGTACTAAGAACCAGTCAGGATATTTTAGTTCCTGTCAATTATTCAAAACTATACAGGACACAGGGATTATTTCATACCTTACAAAAATAGTAATCAGATACGTTCTATATTTGTAGTAAATCAAGAATCAACTCAAGGTGAATCAATTCACCATTTGTCAGCTGTTCTGGAGAAACTGGTGACTATGGCCCCAAGAACCGTTCATAACATTTTTGTGCCTGTTAGGTTAGCAATGAAGATGGGGCTGTATAAGCATGGAAAGTTACTTAGATATGTTTCATATTCACTAATTGCATGGATACGTGTAATCAATTTATGCTTCCCAAAGAAAGGCTTGCAAAATAAATTCCTGGAGCATTAACAGAACAATCAGTGCTCTAAATGAGCCAAGCTAGCTTAGCTCATTCTTGAGCTAGGCTCATGAACTGACCTCAGTTCATGGAAAGTTACTTAGATATGTATAAGCATGGAAAGTTACTTAGATATGTTTCATATTCACTAATTGCATGGATACGTGTAATCAATTTATGCTTCCCAAAGAGAGGCTTGCAAAATAAATTACCTGGAGCATTAACAGAACAATCAGTGCTCTAAATGAGCCAAGCTAGCTTAGCTCATTCTTGAGCTAGGCTCATGAACTGACCTCAGTTCAATTCTCAGGTGTGCAAACCAAGTGCAGGTGTCAACCTAAGCTCATTTACCTATACAAACCTTAAGGGCCAAATCTCTTATAGGATTAATATATTGCCTAGAAATCTCTTATAGTTTATTATTTTTTTCTTTCTTTTAGTTATATGCACTTAGGTCCTCATTTTATTGGTTCTATTTTTTGGATTGAATGAGACCTGATATGAAAAATGTGAGCCAAACAAGCAGTGCTAACCTGATCCAGGGACAAACTGTTGGTTCCATAGCCTAAGTTAAGATGGGTAAAGCATGGCTTAAATCTGCTTGCATAGGCTGAGCAACAGTGATGACAAGTCAGATAATAAATTGAATTTTCAATAGAAAATTTTATTGGCAGAATGTGTCAAGTTTTCTCCTCTTCTATGCAATAATTCTGTCCATCATAAAAATTTGGGAAAAGGAATTGTTGGCTTGTATTAAATGGCTTTTTCCTATTCTGGCTGTGCACTCTTGAATCCTTTTTGTATTCAGCCACCTTCCTTTTCAGTTGCCTCATTGCTTTTAAATTATAAACTAGGGTGGCTTTGCTAGATTGTATTAGTGTATTCAAGGGATATCAACCAATTGCTTTGTGTCCATTTGGGAGATATGGTCTGTAGATAATCAACATGATTATATCAATTTAATCGCTGTGTTTACTTTCCATTGGTTAAGAATATTTTGAAATGCAGTTAAGCAAAGAATTCTATGAACTAAATGATTGCTACATTTTTCTTGGGGCATTTTTTGAAATTGTGACATCCTAGGTTTGATCTGGAGCATGGAAGTTCAGAACACCCTTCAGTATTAACTACCTATAGGCAATGATGCAATAGCATGTGCATGGATGGACCAATTTTACCTTCTTTGGAAGTCCAAAGGAAAGCCCTCAGATCTGAGAAGAGTGGGTAGAAGTCTTCATAGGAACTCTGGTCTCATTACAAGTGAAAAGACAAAAAATACTTGAATTTATATAATGACAAAAAAGGAACATTTTTGTTTATGAAAACAAGTACCTTTTGATCATTAATTAGGGGTTTGCACTTTGCATGGTTTAGGACCACCATTTAAGTGCTCTGTCTTCAGACAGTAAATGCCATTATTCCCTTTCTGATAAAAATATTTCCGTACTACTGTGTTTTATATGTTCTGTGTTCAACAATTTGGTCTTCTAGCAGGGTTGTATTTTGCCCAATTGTTGGTTGTGGTGCACAGTTGAGTTCTTTGGAGGACTTTGAAGATCACTACCATGCCCGACACACTGCATCTTGTTCAGTTTGTTCAAGGGTTTACCCAACATCACGGTTACTCAGTATACATGTTTCAGAAGCCCATGATTCCTTCTTTCAGGCAAAAGTTGCACGTGGCTTTCCCATGGTATTTCTTCTTCTCCATTGACGGCTTTGTTTTTTTGCAATATTATGCCTTTGGTCAGGTTTCTGCTTTTCATTGCATTCCATCCTTGTATATTTATTTAACCTTTTTTTTTCCAATTCAATTCTCATCTCATTTAGGAACAATGGCTGCTACTTGTTTATTTAATGCGCATATGTTTTGTGAAGCAGCTTGCACATGTGACTATGAAGTCTATGATGTTATGTACACTTAAAAATATCAAAATGCATGTTGTGAAGTACAATTCAGAAAATGAGGAGACCAAGTATTTTCCAAAGCAACTCTTTTTTTCAGCTGTTAAGCTGGGATTGAACTTGTAGGGTTAAAAAATTCTCAACAAAAAGTCAACTAAATTATTGGTTCACCCAACTGGAAGTATAGCTTGATCCCAAGGGGAGAGGACTAAAACCAGGATGGTGGAAACTATATTTCTATAAGACCAGAACATTACAACATACTAAATAGCACTCTTTTTTGCTAACAATAAATAGCATTTAATGTCTTGTTACTATGTCTCCCTATCGTTTCTTGGATCCCGGTTACAAGATTATAACTGAGAACAAAGCTTCTCTTTTTCTATAGCACCGTAATCATCATATTTCATTACTAATTTTTCTATGCATGTATGAAACAGTACGAGTGCCTGGTTGAGGGTTGTGGGATGAAACTAAAGAGCTATAAAAGCCGGCAACAGCACCTTGTAGACAAGCATAAATTCCCCACTTCATTTGAGTTCTTTAAGAAGGCACACCCATCAAAGAAACAGAGGCAGAAGTATCAGCGTAAACAAGCTGACCATAAGAGGGAGGAGGCAATGGAAGAGGAAGAGATGATTACTGGACTGGTTTCGGCAGTCTCAAAATTAAGCATGGACTCTTCTCCTTCGTCTATTAGTTTTGGACATCGCCGCAGCCATGGCCTCAAGTTCACTCCTCGGTCTCTCCAGAAAGGATGAACGGATAGTCAGCATATAGTTTCAACAAAATTACTACCATGATGTACCTGTTGTTGAGGACGACCGATGACAACCTAGTTACAGAGATCTACTTTCATACTTGGGAGGGGTATAAGAAAAAAATTTGAGATGGTTTTAGTCTTTTTTTTTTCCACAAAATCTCCAGCTAATGTCAAAATCTCAGAGGAACTTGGTGTTCTTGCATGTTGATGCAAATCATGCAATCATGGAGCAATTTGACAGGCTTCAATGACTGCAAACTGAATGATGAAGAAATATTTCCATTTAGATCACCCAAGAGGCGGGAGATTGTTATTACAATAACTTTGTCACGTAACTAACGGTGACAAACTGGTTCAGTTGATTGATAAGGTCTCTGGCTGATTCTATTGGAGACTTTGGGACCAAATTCCGCTCTCACCTGGGTTGGGGGGGTGTTATAAGTAGGGGGGTGGGGTCAAGCCCCAAACTCAAGATAAAAATATCTACTGACCTTACTAAGATGAGAAATAACAGCAGTGCTATATTGGGAAGCAATAGATGAACAACATAAAGGAATTAATGCCATTGCTAGTTGAACCCCCAACCTGCCCTAAGAGTCTAACCCAACCTGGTAACATTGGGTTGAATTGGGTTTAGTTGGCTTAATTTCTTCACTTCTTTTGCCTCTGGGTCGTGGGTTCATTGGTTTGACTATTCAGGTCCAATGGGTTAGATCATGTCACGCCATCAAATGGATTGGATCGATTCGAATAAGAGTATATCCGAATCTGATCTGACACTGTTAATTACTGATTTGATCTGATCCAAAGATCCAATTGGATCTGATAGACATGGATCTAAATTCGAATCTGATCGGGAAGTTAGATATTCGGATCTGATCTGATCTGATTTGTTTTCTTTAAAAATTAATAAATTATTAAAAGAAAAATAAAATATACCAATTTAAATAAAGAAAAACAAAAAATATAAGTTTTTTTTATTATTTTCATCATATATATAGATGTTTTTTATAAAAAAAATAAATAATATAACAAATTTACAAAATTATATTATAAATAAATAAATAACATATATCTATTATATATATTTATATAAATAAATATATAGCATATATATCGGATTGGATCCAATCCATTTGCATCCCTATATGAGAGAGAGAGAGAGGTATAAATATACATTTTATCCTTAAAAAATGTATAATTATTTTTTAGATGTAATATATGTATATATAAATATTATTTTATATTCTTTAATTCAGTATTTATTTTTTTATTTATAAAATAATGTTAAAAATTGCAATTTGAGGCCCAAAAAAGGGTTTTGGTGAAAATAGCAGGGTTGGCGCCTTGGGACAAAGATCTTGAAAAGTTACCAAAAAAATGATCACCCAAATTGGGCGTCAGAGTGCAAAGTTATGGCCTTTGGAAGTTTATACATACAATGGGTGTGCAACCCGCAACTAAGTGATTGGGTCAGATGGGATAATGGTTGAACCGTCTGAGTCAAACAGTTTTTTACCAAGTCAACATTTTTATCAAATAACAAATTTCAACAAAACCAGACCTGGAATCAAGGCCGAGTGACGATTCAAATGGTTTAACTGACTAGGTCAATAACAGGTTGAAACACAGGAGTGTTATGAATGAAAAATCTAAAAAGTCCAGATTTACTCCTCACAAAACACACCTCACCAACCTGGCACACATTGCAGCCGTGAATAGGAACATCTTCTGTACTGTATATTATCATTTACAATGCATGGCTGGGATGTATTGTGGTAGGTCGGTGTGAGGAACAGACTCAAATCTAAGCCTTTAAAGCTCAAATATATATATATATATGCAAAATTATGTATTGTAAATATAAATTATCGTGTTCAAATTGGGTCAGGTCTGTCCAGATCTTGATATTCCCAATTATGCTGCAGTGGCTTCTAGGTCGGTGCGGGTAGAAGATCTGAACGGGCCAGGTTTCCCAAAGCCTCAAGCAACTTTTTTTCCAGTTGGATTTTAGATTATCACAAGTTGCATCCCTGATCTCTACATCTGGCAGAAGTAATACTGAGACACATTTAAAATTGGGGCATTTTGGTAGCCCATTCTGCATGAAGAAACTTTCATCCCCAAATTCCAATGCTGTAAGCAAATTACCCTATGCTGCAAAAATTAAGGCCATCAAGTGGTCTTCGAGAGCAGTTCGGATCTGACATGCACAACGTTATAAGCACATTCAATAAGCACATAAAATTTTTTTTAACACTTGTTCCTTAAAATACTTCACCCCATTCTTGACATCTTTAAAAAAAGATTAAAACCCACTTTTAATACTTATTTAATATGCTTAATTATGTTGTACCTATTAGATCCGGTCCCCTTCAGAGCTCAGAGCAATGAATTAATTCCATCCATTCAAGTGATTACCAAATTAAACCAAAGATTGGGTTTGTCAATATGGCACCCATAAATAAGTGACATATCAGAGTTTTCATATGGTAGAAGTAGAATATATCATATTTTCCTTTTCCACTTGCAGACATGTGATGGGAGAGCTGGATAGGCATTGCCCCATAGAATATAACATCAGGTTTAATAGGGAGGACAAAAAATATAGAGGAACCCAACCCAAAGTAGGGATGCAATTTGAATCCAGTTAAGCTCAACCCAGCTTGAAGAAAGTTAGTCTGGGTTTATATCAACTTCATATTGAGTTAGTGTTAAGGATTCGGGCAATCTGATTTCACCCTCATGCATATCCCATATATCTTCAAATGTGTGTGTATATATATATATATATATAATGTATGAGTTAATGAATGAATGTATTTGTTTATGTATATCTATTAATAATTTTAAATTTGAAGACAAAATATTTTAACCTCATTCATTTTTTGGGAAGGAGGAGCGTGTAAATTGGTAGGTCCTACGGACAAGAAATAAATTCATGTTCATTTTTCGGTATTAGTGGGTTTTGCAGAAAAGAACAATTTTCGAACAGCTCATTTATCTATGGAAAGAATACTCTCCACAGATTTAGATAAATTACTTATCCATACGTCCCAAAAATTGTTAATCATGATTCAAGTGCATTTACCCACAAAAGAGGCCTTTTTGAGATAAATGATATATGGCACTTCTAAAACATCACAATTGAACATTTGACAAAAATAAATGAAAATTTGGATCAGCTTCAACCCAGTCCAAGCTCAACTCAACCCAATTCTAGTCTAGCCCAAAGTCATATAATTGGGTTAGGGTTCAACAACTCGGGTTGGTTAGGGTTGCCCTCAACCCGGCCTGACTTACGATCTATGGTCTTATAGTCTTTTACAATTATACTAATGGCTGATGCACAGACAGCAAGTCCGTGCATGTGGCATAAGTTGGTTTCGCTAAATTTAGGGGTGCTCACGGTTCGATCTTTTTCAAACCGAACCGGTGGTATCGGTTCGATTCAAATGTTCGGTTTTTCGGTTTCTTGCTCACCCCAGCTAAATCCTCTCTCTCTCTCTCTCCGACTCTCTTTCCTTTTTCTCGACCTCTTTGAGTTGTATATTTATACAAGTCGCTGACTTCTTCCGCGTCTCCCCTCTTTATCTTCGCGGCTGTTGTTTTTGTTCTCTGAATTTTCAGATCTAGGTTTTCTCTATTCATATTAATCTCTCTCTTTCTTCACCAAACGAAATGGATGCCTTGGATTCGGTTGTTGATCCCTTGAGAGACTTCGCAAAGGACAGTGTTCGCCTCGTCAAGAGGTGCCACAAACCCGATCGCAAGGGTAAATTGATCTTCAACCTCTCTCTGTTTAGTTTTCGGTTTTTTTTTTTTTTTTTTTTGAGGGGGGGGGGTGTTCATTTTCTGCTATCTGGTTTTCCATCAGATCTTCGTAATTTGATGTTTTTTTAGCTGATTTCTTTTTCGGAATCGGTTCTATTTGATTAGAATTCGCGAAGGTTGCATTCCGTACTGCTATTGGGTTCGTTGTGATGGGTTTCGTAGGCTTCTTCGTGAAGTTGATCTTCATCCCTATCAACAACATCATCGTTGGGTCCGGTTAGGTAAATATCGAAACTTGGTTTTATCCATTTCTTAGCTTTCTTTATATAAAACATCTGATGCTTGCGACTCAAATGAAAAAAGGAAAAGAAAAATGTTCGCATGTGTGAATTCCCCTATTAATCTGCGTTACTGCAAGAACTATATTGTCTTTTCCCGTAGTAAAGCTTGCCCCAGATTCTGAGGCTTGGAGAAATTAGAATTGATGTCATTATAGATTTAATGTTGTCCAAAGAAAATACTTATCAAAAAAAATGTCCAAAGAAATAGAAGGTTTTTGTGATGATAAGGAAATCCCTGGAGCCGCCGTTAGCCATGCGGAAGGTAATAGTGACCCTTAAAGAAGGCAGTTGAAATTCATGCATGTTGACAAATATGGAATTTCACTAATCAGGATTTGTGGCTATTGGGGTAAGAAAAATGATAATGGACATATTAAGTTGGATAAGAATTAAGAAATACTATTCTAGGTTATTAGTTCGAGTCTCTTAGAGGAAACCTACTTGAAAACTTTGAAAAGTAAACAAACGAATTATCATTCTTAGCAGGGTATCTTGCCTTGGTTGGTTTTCAGTTGTATGATTGAAGCAGGAATTGGATTCTGGAAGTAGTAGTTATGAGCAGTGTTACATGGACACAGAAACAAGAATCAGAATTGACACATATCTTTGAATCTAACTTTGACTCGATAGCATACTTATGGAAAAGTGTATGGTATTAAAATAGTCTATATATAGCATATGCTTTTCCATTTTAATCCTAATATCCAAATTAATCTTTATTACTTAGGCAATGTTTTATAGGCAAAAAAAGGGTATTCATCATGATCATCCTCATCAACTGTTGATTATGTAAAATAAGAAAGGATAAAATGGAATGTTATGTAGAGGTGTTTGCAATTATCCAGGGAGTATTGGAAACTGGTGTACATCTGATACAGGCATTTCATCCATTTTGGAAAATCTATGCAACACTGGTTCTGAAAGGGGCATTAAGAAGCTGCTAGAAGGCTGCATACATATATATTTTTTTATCAGCAGAAGGCTGCATACATTTTATTTTCTTATAAAAATTTAATCAATTGGCAGTTGAAAAAAATCCTATCTGTGGTAATTAAAGTGTCATTATATTGCTTATGAATAGAAGAGAAAAAAAAAAAAAAAACAAATGGAAATCTGGAACAACTGTAACTTCCTTTTTTTCTTTCTTCTGTTTGTATTAAAATTATTACCGAAGAAAGTATTCAGATTTCTACTTGTACAACTCTCTTTATCGATAAAAGCAGGCAACTTTGTCAAGATTGGAATTCAAGAAAATGTATCCAGAGTCTAATGTACTTAAATTATACTCTTTATATTTTATTGTACAGTAGATTGTCGGTGTTGTATTGAAAACTTTTATAGTTTTTATCCTTGGCAAAAGAGCACATTTATATTGAGGATTTACATACATCTCCAAGTATCCTTGGGAGTTCAGAGTTGTGGTTACATTAGTAGAAAATTGTTCCATCTTCATAGAAGGTTTCCTTGATGTTCAGTCTTATCTGTGAATGGTATCATTAATTGTCCAAAGTTCAAAACAAACAGCCGGACATGGTGATAGATGTGATCTGCTCATAGGCACTTTTATCTATTTTGCCATTATGAACCTGCAGTAGCTGAGGTTTTAGTTATTGCAGCACTATGGAGAGGTATAACCTTATTTCTTATGGTTGAGAAAAGTAACTTCCTTGCAGAATGTGAAAATATTAGTCAAAACATTTTTATTTGATTGGTAACTGTGAAAATGTTTCATTAATTGTGAGAGAAAAAATGATATACAAAAGACTATGTGCCTTGCACCCCATTAAAGGCTAGGCAAGCTCCTGCTGCCTACCCCAAAGCCTTGTGCCTTTTTACATATTTTCCCGCCTTGTGTTCCTAACCCCATGTAATATTTCTCAAACATAGCTCGTCCCTTTATGCTCCTTGCTAGACTAGTCATCAACTAGCCTATTTGCTGATTGTTGAACCCAGTGAAAAGATATCCCCAACCTTCTAGCTAGTTGCTGTACCTCAATACATTTTACACTATTAGCAGCTATAAGCCAATAGAATATGAATGTTATTGAATATGGCTTGGCTTTAAGTGTGACAGCAGGAGTTACAGAACCAAGATGTGTTACTCTGACAATAAAAAGGAAAGAAGAAGAAAGGTATTGTAAATATCAATAAAAGTGGAACATACAAATTATGCAATGCCTGCCATTCTAGTGCATAATGGTAAAAGCTCCAGAATAGGATAGATTCATGTAGCCAAACCCATACGGTTGGAGTTCAGTGTAAATGATTGGTTACATCTTGATTGTAAATTGGGCTTACATGTCTTTGGACTGAAACATGCTAAAATCAAGATTCTGGAAAATATATGATGCCGAAAAGACATGATACTGGAAAAGCATTGACCAATCACAACCCCCAGTGAATTTGATGAAAATCCACCTGATTGGTTACTACTTTTATGATGCCTGTTGATTGGTTGTAAGTTTTGCTGGTGTCATGTCTTTAAATTTGTTAGTCTTTTGGCCATAAATTAGTTTTTGGGACTGTTTTAGTTCTTGAAATATGTTTCTCTTTGGGCCAGAGCTTAATTGACCATATAAATTTTTGTTTCAAAACTGCAGGTGATGGAGATATACAGCGTAACAGCGCATCTCACAATGGTCTATCTTTTTCCTTTTTGAAGAGTTGATATCTCCAAAATCAATTTACATTGTACTCCTGTACTAATGAATTAGGCATTGATTTCTCCCTTTGAATATTTGGTTATCTTTCAACCAATAGCATTGTTTTTCAGTGTTGTTTTAGAAGTACCTCTAAACTGTCATCCACAGATTTCTCTTCCACAGTTTGAAATTACCTCAGACTGGCAACACAACCCTAGGTTGCATACTAGTGTAGACAAATATAAATGCAGAAATAAGAGAGGGTCAAATGTACAAGCTCAGGCTCACCTTGTTGAGACTCATCTGATCGTCTAGCAAGGATAGTTGGTTGAAGTGGTCAGTTATGAGTCTTTGGACCTGATTTTTGGAATTGGTCGATTAAGATGCCAATGATGCTTAGAAAACATAGCTTGGGAAAGTGAACCCTTCAATAAAAGTTAAAATTAACTCAAGTGGATCTGGTTATGTGATGTAGATTTTGGGCAATGGCTGAATGAGAGTGAAGTATTTGAAAACTTGATGTCAAGTTTTTTTGCTCAATAAGCATCCGTCCAGACTCCAGAGTCCAGAATCGAGTTGGCCGGGGTTAGGAAAACTTGATGAAAATGGGTGTTTATAACCATATACTGCTCAACTCAATTTCACGGAAAGATCTCATTTTTCTGAAAGCTGCAGCGATTGGAAGTAACTACATTTTATCATATAAGTGTCCATGATTTATACTGTAAAAGTTGCTAGTTTGAAACCTATAAAAGCACCCCGGCCGGTATTCGAGCTGACCAAACACCAAAGCATATGATCTCAAGACGGTTGAGAAATCTTGAGCAAAAAATGGCTGCGCAGGTGCCATGAGCAACATTGGTATATATTTTCCATCTCCAGGTATCATAAAACGCCAAATCTGAATGCCAATTCTATTTCAGATTACGCGTTCTGCAACGTTGTTGATGTGAAAGGAACAACGGGAAAGATCATCATCTCAGGTTGGAGAATACCGTATATTTGTCTATTCTATACAAGGCAACAACGGGAAAGATTATCATCAACTAAACCACATCATTATCGTCCTCAATCTTCCCGAATCCCTGATCACCATCACCATCATCATTTGGAAGTTGGAACACACCATTAGCATTAGCATCGCTCAGCAGCAGCATAAGAATAGTCCTTGTCGCCACAAGATCATCGATTACAGTGAAAAGCCGAAAAGACAAACTTAAAACAAGGCCAAGAGCCTAGGCCAATATAACTAGGAAAAGTGTCCATAGCGGCGGACATGAAACTTCATCAGTTGCAAAATGATGCTGCCACCTGCGACTGCGAGTCTGCGAGCAACGGGAAGACGAAGAAGAAAAAGAAAAGGATCAAGCCAAAGCAGTCGGGGATGGGTGGAACGCAGTTCCACATGCAATCCACTGTCGCCTCCTCCCGCGTGGGAGCACACAGCCTGGAACTTTCCGCCATTCCCTGCTTGCAACATCGTAGGTAACCAAACGGTTCATTTGCCTCGATCTCAAAGACAGCATGAGCAATCCCTTGTTACCCAAGCAATTCATCCTAACGTGCTTTCCATAAAATTCCAAGCACCAGATATTTGGCATTCTGTCAACCTCCTTCCATAAGAGCGTCATCTTCTGCAGCTCCCATATGCAAACACATGTAGCTGCATTTTTTGTCAGCAATCCAACAAGCAAGATCCGACCCCTGCATTCTGCGAGGGTATGGTCCGTCAGATGCAGTGGTGATGGAATTGAAAACTGCTTCCAAACCCCATTAATCATATCATAAGATACAATCCCTTCTGGGTCAGCACGCATGAAGTATAGTGTGCCATCAATGGATACAGCCTGTGACCGGAAGTTCAGGGCCAGTGGTAGTTTGATGTTTGATGGCATGCTTCCTGGGCGAGTCCAAGTGTTCTCCACCGAATCATAGACCTCATACTCTCCATCACATCCGACCCAGAGGATTTTGTAGCCCTCGCTTGTGGAATTCCCATTCAGAGTCATCCCAACTGCCACACGAGACCAGACACGGACAGATCTTGCTGGCAGCTCCTTGAACGACTGAGTCAAAGGGTTGCATACATAGAAGTTCCTATGACCAATATCTAGGAAACATACGAGACCACCTGCTGAAGCCACTGGGAGTATGATTACCTCCGTGGGCAAAGATGGGATGGAAGGATGGTGCCATTTATTTGTACAAGGATCGTACATGGCTCCACTATTGACATTTTCATGAGTAATGGTATAGAACCACGGGTGGCCTTGTGGAACCTCGGCACAATGTTGAGAGAAACTATGAGAAGTAAGCAAAGAATTCCATTTCCTACAGACTGAACGGAACCGGAAAAATGTAGCTATGGGGAGTCTTGCTATAACAGCTTCAAACAGGTCCTCGGGAAATTCTTTCCAGATATGCTGTTCCATTACCTCGGTTGAACCAGCAGTTTCAGGCAACTTTCCTCGATTACGTTCTCTTCGAGGTTTCTTGGTGGGTGGTGGCTTGTAGTTTTCTACCATTTTGAATTCACTGGACTTTCCTCCCCCCATCATAAGATTGTAGTAACCATCATCCACAGAGCTATTATCAGGATGGAGGAAGCACCATCTGGCAAAAGAAAGTATCACATTTATTTATATTCCTTTTCACAATGCTTTGCTCTATGGATCATCAATGGATATGCGCAAATTGGAACCCAGAAAAATGTACAAAATAAGAAATGTCAGACACTAGTTTGGTGATATGTGCATTTGCACGTACAAGGGAAATGCGCAAGAATGGACTAGTTTTGGAGTGCTCATCTTGACATGAAGCCAAGGCAAGTAATATCAATATATCATCAACATCGTATATAAGGATGAGAGAACAGAAAAGCAAATAAATAAAATATATTCTTAATCAATCTGTTAAGGTGAAACTCTTTGAAACTAAACTGCAGCCACCATATTGTACTTCTCAGAGAAGGTAGAACTGGCACGAGAAAATACTGCTGGCTATAAGTTTCATAAAAATATATACTTACCAAGTCCTGGAAACCTTTTTTTTAGTTTACCAAACCCAACACCTAGTACTTGTTTCAATTCCAACACTCGTACCAACATATCCTTGTAACATGGAAGAAAAGAAACAAATCAGAGGCTTCGAATTGACCAGAAGGGCTTGGAATATTTGAAGTGGGGTGAGCAAGAGGAATCTAGTGACAGAAAAGGGAAGGGAAAAGTTGCTATGGGTGCAGAAACAATTAGAGTGAGGTAGTAAGACAGGAGAAAGAAATGCTAGAAATACTAGACAAGGTAGATGGGACTGCAATAAAGGACCTTGGTCCTCTAACAAAATGGAAACCTTATTCTCTTGTATCAAGTCTAGGGGCTGGGCCATGGTGGTTTAATTGGTTAACTATGATTCTTCTTTTTTTCTTTTTTTACTTTCTGCATGTGTACACATACCCGGAGGGGAGGAGTCTATTGTATATTTTTTATGCAATTGATCCATGTCTTAGTGCAAACACCTGGTTCATTTGTGCTCTTGAAGATGTACTTTTTCACTCCTATACTAACAAGTTCTTAAAAGGTCTATTGTGCTAGTTCCGGTACCCTTGGAGTCCGTAAAATATGTATCATTTCATTTGTTCAATTCTTCCATGTCTGAGACACCTTCGAGAAACACCTAAAAAGACCATGAAATACACATGCAAACATGAAAATTTTCCAAAGGGAGTGTAGCCAAGATGTATAAATATTCTACAATGTAAAAACATGCCAATATGTATAACACACGCACATGAGGAAATTGCTGAGCTATACTATAACTCCATCTCAAACTTAATAGATTTGATGATCACTCGAGGCAAGACCTAGTCACTAGGCCCCTGAAAAGCAGATGATGATGTATCTTGATTTATATCATTCTCAAACTTATATATCAATGGTAAATATCTAAATCATGGAACCATCTTTGCTAAAATTCACTACAGATAGTCATGAAGAAGACGAAACAATATTTTCCTAGAAAGAATCAACACTTTAGACTTACTTCAAAGAAAGAGACCCAACTATTGTCTACTTCCTAATAAATGTGCTCTTTGTAAAGCTGATGGGGAATCTGGCTACCACCTCATGGTCTCTTGTAAGGTTGCTAAAACTGTTTGGGAGTGGGTTTTCTCCCGTTTTGGGTGTTCTTGGTATCCTCCGGAGACTGTCCAAGGTTTGTTTTCTCCTTCTTTTTTCAGTTGGCCTAAGAAGCGAGGGAAGACTATGTGGAGGTGTATTAGGGCAGCGGTATGCTGGTCTTTGTGGGAAGAAAGAAACTCACGCATTTTTTCTGACAAGGAAAAAACTTTGGAAGATTTGTTAGATCGAATCCTTTTAAGAGCTGTCCACTGGGTAAAATCTTTGGAGTTGTTTTCAGATTGTCCTATGGACGACTTGCTAAGAAACTGGAAAGAGATTGCTTCCACTGCTAGATGCAAGAGGACTCTTTGTCCGTTCTGGCCCCCTCCCCCCTCGGGCTTTATAAAGCTGAATTTTGATGGCAGCAGTGTAAGGAATCCAGGGCCCTCTGGGATTGGAGTCTTCAAGAATGAGGAAGGGATTGTTACTGCTTTATTCTCTGGCCCTATTGAAGAAGGTGACTCTCTTAGGGCTGAGATCCTTGCAGCGCTTGAAGGAATTCGAAGAGCAAAAGAATTAAATATTAGCCGCTTGATTCTGGAAGGTGATTCGAAGGTGGTGGTTAATTGGTTGAAGACAGAGGACAGTGGTTTGTGGAACTTTAACAATGAGAAAAAACAGTTCTTATGGCTGGGTAGGGACATTGAGATTCAGTACAGCTGGGTGAAGAGGAGTGCCAACTCATTTGCGGATGGGTTGGCCAAGCAAGGAGTGAATAGGGAGGCTGTTTTTTGGGCTAGTTTTTAATTTTTCTTTGCATTCCCTGTGTTTTCTGTTTTTGGGGAGCCAAGTTATTTTATTTCCCTTTGTATTATTTTCCCTCTCTTCTCTTAATTTAATGAAGATGATGTTATTGATCAAAAAAAAAAAAGGAAGACGAAACAATAGGGACAAATGGCAGAATATATAGTCAGTTCCTCAGCCCACCAACCTCCTACTTCAATCATCCACATACCATGAGACCAAATACCACATACTACCAAAAAAAAATGCCTACAAGGGATGTTTGTAACCAATGCTGTTGAGCAGATATGGCAATCCACCCACTCATCAAGCACCACTATTATTAACAGAAAAGAAATTTAACTACATAGATAAGGAAATATTTGCTGTGCTACTGACCATGCTAAAGCAAGGATAATCTACTCAAACGGGACATACACAAAGAAGCTTTCAATGGGCAAAATAGTGATAAATATCCACTTAAATATAAATATTTGGGTGGAAAGGATGAACAAGTTCCGCTCCTCGGAAGCTGTTCAGCTGTACTTACAAAAAAGAAAACAGAAACATCGTCTTATCTTTTCACCAAAATTCAAAGGAATGTAATTTAAATCTTCTAGCATTCCCAGCAAATTTAAGCCTCATCAAGTTTGGGATACAGGGCACATCTTCCATTTCCACTAGGATCCTCGCCAAATCCATTTTATCCCAGGTTCGATTTTTTGGGTCATAAGTGAGGGACCTTCTGCACCTCTCTCCAATCTCTTGAAACGTCAGCGCACACCACACATGCAGAGGAATCCCAGCCACCACAATCCAGCAGGCGGTTCTGGTGTTTCCATTACCAATCACCCCTGCTGTCGGGTGCCACCTTCCTAGTCGAAGTTCGACCTCACTAGTCTTCGAACGTTCTACTTCCAACACCCAATCTGCTGCTTTCCTGCTGTGAAACATGAACAATATCAGACCCCCACCAAGTTTTCTCACTCCCATCACTCTCTCCCGTCCCTATTCCAAAACCGCCCAAGCTTCCACTTTTCCAGCACCCATCTCCCTTCCTACAAATCTCCCGACTAGGCTGGCGTCTAGGACACTCATTCTCTCCATCTTCCCCACCTTCCTGACATCCACTCGCACCTTCTCCATCCAGCCCCCATGTCCTTTTTGCTCTGCCCTAGCTCTCTTAGACTCATTAAGTTGTAATGAATCACTTTTTCTTTGCACATGGCCCAACCATCTTAGTCTACTTTTCCTCATTTTATCACCTATGGGGACTAGTCCTAGGTTACTAAAAATATGTTTTCATTTGATCTTATCATTCTAGTTTCCCATTCATCTACTTCTCATTGTTATTATCCTCTTTGATATATCTAACATGATCTAAATCTCTGTTTTTCCTTTCTCTTATCTTTAGAAGTTTATAAATTCCATTTTCTCCCTCTTTAGTGCCTACTTATGTTCATCATAGCCTCAATCACTGTCTTACTATTTAAAAAACTGAGGCAAACCAACAGGGACACTCAAATAAGGACCAACTTTTAAAACAACTATAAAGAATAATTTGTAATCCTATTAAAACCAAACACATTAAAAACAATTCTAAGAGAAACCAGAAGAAGAAAAAAGACCAAAATCCATGATTGACTGCAACACCCTATTATAAGATGGCCATAGTTCATTCAAAGTATATTAGATTTACAAGGTCTTGGTCTTGTTAAATAGACAACTTATTTACCTATCTAACAAGACAACACAGAATCATGCAAAATTGACAAATTTTTAACCTAGAAAGTAGGTTGAAGGAAAAGTTATATGATTACATCTCCAACATTTCAAAATTCTAGAAGCTCTAATAAGATTTCTCTTAAACTAATTTTTATAGGTAATATGAAGACCATAATATGACAGAGCATGCCAAGCATTTCTTGGGTATGGGCTTGCCCAAGCACCTCCCCCCTTGCCTTTTAAGCTAGAGTACACTGTAATAAAGTTCCTTGATTTTAATTAGCAAAAAACAACGTTAATTTGATCAATCTTTTTATGATCTATTGTTATCAAAGATGCCTAAAACCAACTTTACACTCTTTAATATATAATTTTTTATTGCAACATTAGTGGCTAGACATTGGTCCTGAATCTCCTGATGATGTTTGATCTAAGGAGCAAAGATAACTGGATAGAAGAGGGAAGGAGATGAGGTTTCGAGGATAAAAGTGAATAAGAACAGGGCAGTGCAGTGCACAAGGCTCCTGCCAATGCGGTGTCTAGGTTGGGACAGATGTACACAGCCCTGCCCCATCATACAGAGAGACTGTTTCCAAGATTGGAACCCTGGTCACCCAGATCGCAATGGAGCAACCCAATTGTTGTGCCAAGGTCCACCCTCATAAAAGTGAATAAGAATATCCAACTACAAATTCAAAGAATAAAATGTGTTAAGAAATATAAAAGAAAATCTCAACTCAACTAAGCCTTGTCCCAACTATATGTTGTCAGTTATATGAATCCTGTTTTGTCGTTATGTCATGAGAAAAAGAACAAAAAAAAGAATCTATTTAACAAAGAAGGAAACTGTTTTTTTTATATGTAAGAGTAGAGGAAAAATCATGAGAAAACGCTCCCTATTATCTAGAAAGATATGTAATAGAAAACAAGAAAAACAGCAACTGTGCCGACAACATCTAGAACCAGACATATATCTAAACAGAAATAGTGTCACAACTAGGGTCTCAAGCAACCTTATAATTCTTTTAACCCCTCTGGTGTGTAAAATCCTATTTAATATCTCATATTGCCATTTAAGTTGGAAGTTGGAACTGAGTCATCAACCACCATCACCAGAAATCACTGCATGAGCAATTTCCCTCTTTGAAATGGTGAAACCGATTAGCATCCCGAACAACAATCTCTCTCTCTGTTATACTAGAGATTAATTTAAGAACTGTATGGCAATCCCCACAAACACGTAGGTTCTTGACAACTCTTATCACTGTTCCTGGGACTGCCTTAAGTAACCCATATGCTACTGCCAACCTCTCACTATGCCAAAACATCTGTTGTTACTTCTCTAGGTGTTCCAGGTCCTGTAGAACAAGGCTAGTATCTGGAATGTAACCTCTCTTCCTCATCTCCATATCCAAATGCTTTAGCAACCCAAGAATCTCGTCCCTGTTTTTGTTTGATGCCTCCCCCGCATAGAATACCTGGCCCTCCTTACCCAATTCAACCCAACTGTAACCAGGTTCTTTTTTAAAATCCATAACCGCCATCTGCTTCCTCACCTTGGACACCATATGCCACATACCAGCACCGGCATAAGTATTAGATAGAAGTATGTAGATGGAAGGATCTTGTGGTTTTAAGCTTAGTAGATTATTAGCAATCCTGACTCCCATTTGAGAATTTCCATGCTGCTTACAAGCACTTAATAAAGCAGCCCAAGTAGGTTCATCAGGTTCAAACGGCATTGTTTTAATCAGATTCTCAGCCTCATCTAGATGTCCAGAACGACTAAGAAGATCCAACAAGCATGTATAATGTTGCAGAGAAGGCTTGATACCATAATCCTTAATCATGGAATCAAAAAGATAACGACCTTTGTCAATTAAGCCAACATGGCTGCAAGCATATATCAGTCCAACAAAGGTGACCTTATTTGGTTTTAGTCCTGTCAAAACCATCTCATCAAATAGACTCAGTGCCTCTTCAGCCTGTCCATGCTGAGCTGCCCCAACTATAATTGAAGTCCATGAAACTACATCTCGTTTATCAATCTTATTGAAGACATCTCGTGCTGCCAAAATATCACTACATTTGGCATACATATCAACAAGTGCATTACTAACAAATACACTAGATTCATAACCAAAAGCTACAATGAGACAATGAATTTGTTTCCCCAAGTCCAATGCCGCTAAATTAGCCGAAGCCCCAACAATACTTGAAAGAACAAAAGGGTCTCTAATTTCAATACCTTCTTTTCTCATCTCAATGAAAAGCCTTAATGCATGGATATCATCTCCACTCTGTACAAGCCCAGAAATCAAAGCTGTCCAAGAAAACAAATCTTTCACTGGCATCATACGTAAAAGTTCAATAGCCTCCAAATTCCTACCATTCCGAGCATACCCATAAGTCATAGCAGTCCAACAAACAGAATTTTTCCAAAAAATTGAGTCAAAAACCTGACGAGCATCACCCAGTAATCTACATTTCGCATAAAAATCAACAAGAGAAGATTTAACGACATCATCATCAGGAAACGAGGACAATATAAACTGGGCATGGACTTGTTTACCAAGATTAACAGCAGCTAAGCTAGAGCAGGCCTTAACAAGAGTGGCAAAAATGAAATTATCAGACTGTAACCCATCGATAGCAAACATATTTGGGAAGATTGACAGGGTTTGGTGAGGGAGATTGGCTTGGTTGTATGCAGTGAGGATTGAGGCCCATGAGACGGGGTCTCTTTGAGGCAATTCCTCAAACAAGTGAAGCGCCTCTTGGAGGAGTCCACATTTGCCGTACATGTCGATGAGGTTGTTGGGAAGGATTCCCCATTGGTCAAGGCCAGCTTTGATGATCTGGGCATGAAGCTTCTTTCCCATAAAATGGTTTTTCGATTTGGCACAGGCTCTGAGTTGGTGAAGAAAGTTAGAGGTCATTCCTTCCCTCTCCACTGAAACGCTGTTACGATTTCCACAAGTGACAGTATTTGGATTATGGGTTATGGTTGAGAAAAGAAAAGAGGGAAAAACAATGAAAACTATTTCTTTGAGGAATGAGGATACAATTGAACGTTGTCTGGGTGGTTTATTTGGTTATCACGCTAGCCCTATCCGACGGAACAGCAACCCGGAAACAGTCATGAAACCCACGTTAAATAACTAAGTAACACAAGATTGCCACAAAACAGACAAAATTCAACTGACAGTTTATTCGATTTTTCAGCAAGGATAAAGGATCCTCTTCTAAGACGACGCCAAAAGGGGATAGAGAGAAAACATCTAACCCACCTAAAGACAGAAAATGAGACCTGAACACTCGAAAGTCAGAAGGAAAGAAAGTGGCAAACAGAAACAGTGAAGGCAAGAGTGCGAAAGGGAAAAAAAAACAATCGGAACCATTTAATTACCGAAGAAAGAAAAACAAAAGGAAAATATAAATAAATGAAGAAAAAAAATGTTTTATACAGAATGCGACTAAAATGGGTAAATTCGTAGTCATCTGAATCAATAATTTACAGCGAACTATGAATTTCCTAAGACATACGAGAGCACAGAAATCAGAGAGCGTATAGAAAGAGAAAAAAGAGAGAAATTTGAAGATGCAGAGAGAGAGAGAGAGAGAGAGAGGAAGACCTTTGATGTTGTTGAGTTTGGTTGTGGTGGTGATGGTAGTGGAGATAATGAGGAGGAGAGCCGTAGAGTTCCCAGAGCTCCTGAACTTGTCCGATTAGCTGCCTCAGCATGACCAGCCCCTCCATTCCATGCTCTGCGCCCGCCAGACTCTCGCCTCTTCCCCCTCTCTTTTCTTTCTCTTTGCTTTTTTTGTGTTTCGTCCCTCCAGACTCCAGTACTCCCTCCCCTCCTCCCTCGTCACTCTTTTTTTCTCTTCCTTTGCCCACTCATCTTTTCCCACGTCATCAGAAGGCCCTTTGTCATAATTGTCATATTCACCACTTCCTAAGTTAATCCTTCTCAACAATTATATTTACGTAAATGCCATGCCGGAAGCCGGACTGCCGGATTCCTTGAAGGAATAAGACCCAATTCCCATAATCACTTTGGCACTATGCTACGGCCCTCTTCCTGTTCCTTCCTGATGCAGCCACGTGTCCGGAGAAATTTCCCTATGCTACGGCATCTACACAAGATTATCTGCGTAATGTCTCTTAATTACGCCACCTACCTACTTAAAATAAACAAAAAAGAATAAATTCTCTTTAAGTTAGCTGTTAGCCATACGTTGGTTACTACGTCCACGTCTACACCCCATCCCAGAAGGCCAGAATAGAATAGTATATCCAAGAAATGGTTTGCTTTTCAAAGCTTCCAGCCTCTGGTCAATGAACGGAACAGACCGAGGTAGGACTCACACACATGATTCTTCTTGTACGGTGATTAATAAAAGCCGAATGAATGGCAATTATGATATTCAAAGTCCAAGGAAGGGCATTTAAGTACGATGAGATCAAAAATACCCCCAATTCAAACAGCATCAGCATGTTTACGTATTTGATCGAGATTCCTTGTTTTTTAATTAAATTATAAAATAAAATAAATAGAGGGATTTTGTTCTATTATCGTCCTGCACGTGTTATGAACGATAACGCGGCAAGTAAGTCAAGTAACACCCAATTGCCTTTTTTTTTGAGACCTTTCTTTCGTCCCATTAATGACTCCGATTCAATCCTCACAGTTTTGCTTTCACTTAAAGCCCCTCGCTTGGCGATGATGTTTATTTTAATGTAATGACTTAAATACCCTTATTACCCCGCATTCACGAATCACGAAATCGAGAGTAACGAGGGACCTACGGACCTACCCTCACTATCGGTCCAAATTCCAAACTCCAACGCGTTTGGCATCCGTAAGAGACCGTTTGGCAACCAACGGACGAAGTGGCTTAATCGAATGACTTATTGTTTGCCTTTCAATAAAAACAAAATAGTAATAAGTATTTCAATTAAGCCATTTTAATTGTTAAGACTATTTAAATTTCAAAGAGACCAGAGCAATCGGATTCTCTGGATCATTGACCACCAGAGTAACATACTCCTCCGGCTCGACTTTGTCCTTCTACACTTTTGCTGGCTTCCTTTTATAATTCCTTTAGCAGTAAACATAATAAACACAATACCTGCAGGCTTTACAATAAAATGCTGGCGTGTACAATTCTGGACGGATGGTTCAAAATTCAAATAAAAATAAAATGAGTTTTGGGGTTCAAAACAATACCAAGAGACATGACCAGATCCCGGGTCAAACGGACTGACTGTCCGGTCTGGTCTGATTTTTAAAACCATGAAAAAAAATACACACACAAATTGTGTTAACATTTCAAGCTGCTGAAAAGGGGAATTGACAATGACAACGATATGAGTGAAAAAACAACTTGGATTGAAAGAATATACCTACTAGTTTGGTCTAGTCTACTAATGCACTCTTTAATCATTTCTATTTCTATGTTTGCCCATCGATTCAAGGGAAGGTCATATCGATTAGTGAAGAGGCCAAACAAGTCCCAGAGAGAAGAAGAAATAGAAAAAGCGTGGTGGGCGAAGGCAGATGGCGTACATCCAAGTTCATCGATTATTATTTAACACACGAAATCTAAAGTTTGGTGAGTAAAAGTCGAAAGCGTGGTCACCATACCATAGAGTTGTGTCTTCAATGAGTTCTAACTTACAAAACCCATCAACTCAACCCCGATTTTTACGAAAAAGCAAAAAACTCAACTCCGATTGGCGGCCCAAAGCCCATCATGTTGTGTGGATTTGTCAAATGATGATCCATACAAACAAAGGAATTAAAATCCTAGAACAGCAGAATTGCTTGAAGGTCAGGGAAGGGAATAGATGGAGCAGATAACGTAACAACCAACCAAAATTAAACACCTCCAGTTAAGGTAAGGAGTGGCAGGGGTGGAGATAAACGGTGAAAAGGGAGGACATTTTCGTACCGTGAAAGTTACGGTGATAAAGAGAGGAGAAGATTGAGTTGAGGAGAGGAGAGGTATTAATGATTAGGTTCCTGGAAACCCAGGGCCGGGGGGGACGCGGTGGGTAATGATTTTTCGGATAGGGAAAAGGGAATCGTCGAATCAAGTCATGGACAAGATGGGTGGGTTGGGCTTTGAGAAGCATTGATGATCATTCTACTTAGATTATGATGATGTCGGCGATAATTGATGGCCATCATGATGATGATGGTGATGATGAAAGCAAAATTCATACTTCTTTCTTCCCCCCTCTTATCTGAGTCATTTTCAAATTGTATGTCGATTACTTGCTTTGTAATTTAGCCCAACGAGTAGCTCGTAGGCCCATGTTCGGCCAGGCTGGCCCATGATGAATACTAACTGTGGGCTGTACACTGGAATTTCCCTAGAACCCACTTGGATGCGTTCATGATGGCTGTCCAGTTTAGCTGTGTCTCACCAAGTCTGCCGGCTTGCGACTATGCAAGAATTGCCCAAAAAATATATGAAATTAATGAAACAATTTGTAATATGGAGTTTTCATATGCCATGGTGGGTTTTTTTTTTTTTCTTTTTGAGAATACGTCATGGTTTAATGCAATAGATATCTTGTTTGATTGATTCAACTAAATAATGGAATGGTTTCCCATATATTAAGAGCTACGGGTTGGCTTTGGGATTAGGTATGAACCAAGCTAGGGTTGGATTAATCCGACCCATCCCAAGCCTTTTGCATGAATTGGGCTTAGGTCGGAAGATCTCAGATCCAAAAAACTTCGACTTTATTGATGTAAAGGCTGCGATTAAGTTGGGGCCATAGGTAGTTCAAGCCAAAATCAGATTCATTCCTCACAAAATCGTTCTCACATCGTGTTTATAATTATTTACAGTTGTGCATTGAAAATATCTTTCTATAAATAAAATTTATAGATACGGAAATGTTCTGGATGATGGCTACAAAACGCTGTAAACACAATATAAAAAGGGCTTTGTGAAGATTGAATCTGGTTTCGCTCAAGCCTAAAACTGACTCAACCTGAACTCACTCAAATATACACGTAAATAAATGTAAAAGAATTATTGGCTGTACCATATTGGAGGAATTGTATCCAATCAAATGTATTTTTCAGTTAAAATTTAGGGTTGAAGGTTAGGTTTTGAAGATTCAGGGTTAAGTTTTATATGTTTGAGATTTAGGATTTAAAATCTAGATTTTTTATATAAAAATCAAGAGATGGTCGGATGTCCGACGATGGTAGAGGGAATATATGATATAGAATCATTATTTATACAATTACAATACGTACTAAAGTATTATTTTGTTGTTTATAATTATAATATGTGCATAATTAACCTGAATTCACGCCCATACATGATACATCCATGTATATTTTTAATTCATCCCACGTGTAAATTAGGCCTTAGAATTCAAAAAAAAAAAAATACGAATAAGCAAGACATTTAAAAGGCTTTTCAAACCCAAATAACTGCCTGAATTATAGGCCCTACGGCCCCAACCTAACCTGAGCTCAACCTGAAATGTGTTGGGTTACGTTAAGGTTGGAGTTAAATTGGTAAATTAGGGTTCGAGCTCAGATTGGGCCAGGCTTGAATCCTAGGTGTAAGTCTTAGAATTGGAATTGGGTTAATTCTCAAGTCTCAATCTAGCAGAATCCACTCAAATTGCACCGCTAGGCTCAGTTTGTATGCAATACAAATTTGGTGTAAATGCAAGGTGGTGCAAATAAGCTGAAAATAGGAAATCCGAACTACTTTGGCTCAAGAAAGATACAAAATTTATACCAAATAAGTGTGTAAAACGTAACCCCCGGAAAGGCTTTATTTTTATGATCGTTATAGTCAATCTCTTACAAATAAATGCATAATTGAATTATATTGAGTGCAGAATTTTTATGTTCAAATTTGAATTGCAAAGGAACATAGGGATGTCAATTGATTGGGCACCGATTACGTCGGTTCAGTATGGCCTTTATATATATATATAACAGGCCGCATTGCCCTCCTCAGGGGATAATTTGGGGTCGGCCCAGTATGGCCCAAGCTCGTGTGGGCCCATGCCATGCCACAGGCCTAGATCGGGCAGGCTGTAAGCCATGTCGAGCTGAGTCACAGGTCGGGCCTTGGGCGTGGGCCGAAATGGGTCAGACTGGTTTTTTTTGTTAAGTAAATTAAAATATTTAACTTTCTTTTGAAAATTATTTGAAAAGAATAAGAAATGAAAAAAAAAAAAAAAACTTAACCAAATAAGAAGCCAAAGAGACAAATACTCAAAGTGAATGACAAATTGGAAGAAAAATAGGAATTTTATTTCATTTAAATTTGAAAAATACAAAGCATATAATGGTTGGATGAATGAAATATGAAAATTGGAAAATGGAATAAATTAATAAAATATAAAAAATACAATATAATTACAATTTGAAAATAAAAAAAATGCATTATTAAAAATTACCAAGTAAACTAAATAAAAATAAAACAAAATTTACAATAATTAAAAAAATTGCTATACAACTATTGAGTATGCAAAAAATATTGACTTCATCATTTTCTCCTATTGTTCGTGACTTTGATCATTGTAGGAATTGAAAATGGTTGAGGGTAGCACTATTTATAGGAATTTTTGAATTGGTGTGATGAGAATGGTGGAGGATAAGGCTATTTATAGGAATTGAAAATAATTCAATTGCCCAAAATACCCTAAAAACTAGTAGTTTTTAGTTGTTGGGAGGGGTATTTTGCTCACTGTAAAATTATTTATCACTTTACCCAAAATGCCCTCCAAACTAGTTGTTGGGGGCATTTGTGTCATTCTTTCTCCCCCCTAACCCAAAATACATAAATTCCCCTTATATAGTTTGGGATGTTGAGGGTATTTCTATAAAATATATATATATATAAGACAATTTCAGTTTAAACGAGTTCTCATCGGAGGCCCATAGAGCACACTTGTCATTTGGAGATGTTCCCAATACAAGGTTTGGGATGTATGGTGGAGTGTATTCTTGAGGTGTAAATCGGGTCATATTGCTCGCAGCCTGGCACGACACAATAGTGTGGGTCGTGTCACCCATAGCCTGTAGTTTAGCACGCGGTCTGGCACAACCCAACTCACCCAAAGAACTAGTCGTTGGGGACCCCCCAACAGCTAGTTTCAACTTTTTGGGGGGCTTTTTACTTAAAAAAAAGGCTTATGGGGGTATTTATGTATTTTGGCGTTGAGGAAGATAAAATGACAATAATGCCCCTAACAACTATATAACAACTAGTTTAGGGGGTATTTAGGTGAAGTGATAAATGACTTTATAATTACCAAAATACCTCTCCCAACAACTAAAAACTAGCTAGTTTTTAGGGTATTTTGGGAGTTAAAATATTTTCAATTCCTATAAATAGCCTTCGACTCAGAGGAATCAAATAGTAAATTAATATTTATTAATAATTTAAGAAGCATATATATATATATTTTATTTATATAACATAAGCAATTTTTTGTATATGTAATAGTATCGGTTCGGGCTTGGGCCTGGGCTGAGCTTATTTGAGAAAGCTCGAGCTCGAGCCCATGGCCTGAAATTTTGTCAAAGCCTGAAAAATAATGAGTTAAGACGGGCTGACCTGTCGGGCTTCTGACCCATGAATAGGTCTAATTGTATATATAAACAATTGTATACATAAAAAAATGATATGAAATAAAAATTTAAACATCTTTTTCAATTTTTTTTAAAAAATGGACCTCTCATTGTTTGGCCTAGTCCGTGGCCTAGCCTAGCCCATAAGCCTAAGGTTTAGCCCATGGACCAACCCGGTCCACGACACAACACGGGGCCATCCAAGGCTCGGGCCATGGGTTGTGCTGAACCAACCGAAACTATCCTAGGGGAGGGGGGCACGGCCCAGGATGCCCCTTGGGCTAGCATGACCCGATTTACACCTATTTGAACTCGCCCAATAATGGGGACGGGGCAAGGAAATTCAAGGATTCTTCATCCTTGATGAGGAGTGGGGTGCCTTGCCCCTAAACTTGCTCGACATTGGGGAGTGGTTGCCTTGCCTTGAACCCACCTGACATTGGGGACAGGGTGGGGATGGGGTAGAGTGTCTTGACTACGGGTAGGGCTATTCACAGGTCGGGATGGGTCGGTTTACTGAGATTTTTCCAACCGACCCGACGTAGTCGGGTTACCTAAAATTGAAACCGAAACCGACCCTGTGTTAAGCAAAACCGACTTGGTCGGTTTAAGTCGGGTTGGGTCGGTTTCCGCTCTAAGTTCAACCATGGTAATAAATTGAAATTTCAAATTTTTTATTCTTGAGAGTCAAATTGTATTAGAAGTTGTGCTTGAGTTGAGGGGCTAAGGGGGGCGGACCAAGTTAGAATAGAAGTTATCAAGAAAATAGAAAGTCAAACTGTATTAGAGAAAGAAGACTGGAATTTGTATATTTCAAGAAACCTTATAATCTAAGTAAAAAAGGACACCTAATTCTAATTGTAATTGGTTGCCTATTTGGTGTAAAAGACCATATACACTAGGATCATTTGATTCTTTTCTTTAAACTTTTACAAAAAAATTCATTGTCTAGTTGTCTTACAATACTTGCCATTAATGTCATTCCTAACTAGAAGACTAGGATAGAGACAACTTAGTTAAGTAGGAACTAAATAGGTTGTAACTACTAACTAAGAACTAACTACTAAGTCGGTTTATGATTTTTGACAACCTGGAACCGACCGGTGCTGAAGAAAACCCGGTTGACTCAAGTTGGGTCGGTCCGGGTTGGTCGGTTTAGTCGGGTTGGGTATTCTTATGAACAGCCCTAACTACGGGGCAAGGATAGGAATGGGTGCCTCGCCCCCACCCCGTTGTTATTCATATATAATTGTTAATTATTAGTAAAACTAATAAAAATGTTAGTTTTTATAATTATTTTTATTTATTTAAATTTAATCAAAATTTCATTTAAATATAATAAAAATAATAACAATTATTAAAATTACTATTGATAAAAAAGAACAATTATTAAAATTACTACAAATTATTAATAAAACTAAATTTATTAAATTAATAATAATTATTTTTTGTAAATCAACATTAAATAAAAAATACAATTATTAAAATTTTAGATATTAACAATAACTTTCAATACTTTTAGTTAATTAACAAAATATTTTGATTATTAATTTAATATTAATTAATAATAAATAAAATTATTAAATCTTTCAGATTTTTCCGTACATCACACGGGTCCCCGCTAGTTGTCATTTAAATTGAAAAATATTGATTCTGATTACTCTTTTACCCCTTACATTCATGCTAACGTGTCATACAAATGAAGCTTAGTTTTCAAACAATTTACATCTGCGCCTGTGCGCCCCATAGAGCGTGCCCCACAGGCGCCCCACTCATATCCCAACCGTGTATGGGGAACATCTCTAATACGGTAGATTCTCTCAATTCACGCTAAGATGTGCATGTGGGTGCAGCTATAGCCACGTGCCGAACCGACGCACACAAGGCAGAGGCACAAAACAGAGATAAGGTTTCATTTGGCCTCTATCGTCTCATTTTCGTTGGAGGGTCAGTAACTGACCTCGAAGGAGAAGGTTTGCTCTCACCGTAACCACTGATACATATTTTCGCTTTCATTCACGAAATCTACTTAAATAAGCAAAGAATCCTTTTTTCTTTCATTTTATTTAATTTATCCGACTTTCAGAGAGATAGAGGCTAAAGGAGAATGTCAGCTACAACGATGAGCTTCAACCTGGTTGGAGCTTTCAGAGGGCTTTCACTAAGTTCGGGCTCATCTTTCCTCAAAGGAGATTTTGGATCCATTTGTGTAGGCAACAAGGTCTCCGTTTCCTTCCCTCTCAAATCTCCATTGACTATCGAGTGCGCACATAAGAAAGGTGCTGGAAGTACCAAGAACGGTCGAGATTCCAGGGGTCAGAGGCTCGGCGTCAAGATCTACGGTGACCAGGTTGCCAAACCCGGCGCCATTATTATTCGGCAGCGTGGCACTAAGGTAATAGCCCTAACTTTAGTCGGAAGCTTTGGAATTTGGACTAGGCTGAAGTTGGAACGTTTTGGTTACCACTTAGAGATTTGATTTAAGTTGTAATGCGTACTGGTTCATTGAATATTTGTTCTGATCCTTGAACGCTTGAATGCCATCAGGTTTTATAAATATCACAATTAGAATTCCATTACCATTATTGGTCCCAGCTATCTCGGGTCTTGAGAGGGGTAGATTGGATACGAAATTATGGACCTAACATTTCTTTTTTGCACAAAGTGAGGTTACATTTCCTGCGACCATCATTGCAAGACAAACCGGAGAACCCATTGATTTTTGAACACGCCAGTGTTTTAATCAAACATCAGTTTGATGTGATATTTTGTCTTTATCGACAAACACCGGCATGTTCAAAAATCATTGGGGTCTCGGGTTCAGAACCCAAGTGAATCAAATAATGTACGTAATTGTTGAACTGGCCCAACTGGGGAAGTCCACTATTTCTTTATGTGCTCATATGCATGTGCCACAGAACTTGTTTCTGTAACCCTCAATCGTGAATTATCTGATTTCATTTAGGCAATGGATTGCCACCATGAACCGCTTTCCATGAGACCGCTGTAAGTCCAAAGGATATTACCATCCTACCTCAAGTTGGAGCTTGATAAGACCCTTGGCAATGAAAGGGGAAACCTTGGGGAAGATTGCAGGGTGTCTGGTAGATTCCTGCTTAATGTGGTAAATCAAATACCTTCAAATATTCTGTTGTTTCTTTCCTTCCACATGCCCTGCATAACAGCATCAATGATGCCTTATCTGATGGATTTTGCAAGATAGAATCTGCATTTGACATTGTTTGTATTGTTGTCTCCAGAAATTTAAGTAGCAATTTTTCCCATTACCAAAACAAAAATTTCACTTCAGTATATTGAGCTGTTATGCATGTGCTATAACATCCTTGTAATTGCCTTTTGAATTTTGTCTTGTAACTTTTCAGTTTCATCCGGGGAAGAATGTTGGGTTGGGCAAAGACCACACCATCTACTCCCTGATTGATGGATTAGTCAAATTTGAGAAGTTTGGACCAGACAGGAAAAAGGTGATGATACAAGTCCAGAGAACTTGCAGCATATTTGTTTTATGATAACTTAAGTTTTCTAGGCTGACAAAATACAAAATTTGTTTTTAATGTATCACTGCAGGTGAGTGTTTATCCACGTGTGGAACAGCCTGAAAATCCGAACAGTTACAAAGCAAGGAAAAGAGAGTACTTCAGAATGCAACGTGAACGCCGAAAAGCAAGAAAGGAGGGCCTTGTTCCCCCACCCCAACTGGTTTTGGCTTCTGTGGACGAAATTCCTGAAGGCAGTCCAAGCTGCTGATGAGTTAGTTGTCCATGTGAGTATGACTTGGAAAGTGATAGTCTGTTCCTGATGTTCTATTCTTTGGGGGTTAAGGAGTAAAGCACAATGTGAAAGGATTTTACATTATCTATGTTTTTAATCTGCAAGTTTCTTATTCAATTTCTTACAAGTGAATATGTTAACCAAAGTGGGTGCATGGAACATTGTATATCCTTTCTATTTCCTGCCTTTAGTCTGCAACTTCTTTAAATTCTTACAAGAAAATATGCTAATCAAAGTGGGTGCATAAAACATGGTATATCCTTTACATTTCCTGTTTTACCTTTACCTCATTATTTTATTCCTTTCATGTTCTTCATGCTTTTAGGTCTAGAGCTATCACCTTGCTCATGCATAATCCATAATTTCTAGGACACGTTTCACCAAGTTTCACGCAACATGGTTGTGTTTTTTATCATCTATAATTAAGGTTAGAACAAGTGTTCAACCCACCAAGTGTTGCACTTATTCCCAGTAAAGCAGGTCTTGAGTTCAATTTGAGGCAATCAAATGAATTCATATGTGAAGTCTGCCAAATGTTGCACAAGTAGTGTCCTTGAGTCACAGCACCTTAGTAATTGGGTTGGCCTGGTCTGGTAGGTATGACTGGGTTGAATTTTTTCAGCACGGTCCAGCTCAACCAGTTTGATCCATGCGTTAATCTAATAGAAAATACAAAAGGGAAAAAAATACACGAGGATCTCATATCTCCCACTCAATAAAGGGATCTGGCTTGTCAACACCTAGTTGCTTGGTACCATGGTCCAATATGTATTCAAATGGTTTAATATGTAGCCTTTAACTTTTGATGTGTGGTGGATGATTTTTTTTTTGAAAGGTGCAAAAGATATATCAAGGAGAAACAATATTTACATAGTCCTCTACCCTTGGTATCCAAATTGGATAAGAAGTATAAGTAAAAGAGGATAAAGAGTGAGTTTTTGCTAATTGGGATACCTTATGGGCAGATATATTAAAGTTCCGATATACAAAAGAGAAGTTTATACATAAAAATTTAACAGATAGCTCCCTAATCCTAATTTAACAGATGTGTGGTGGATGATTGAAGCTGGTCCTAGGATGTGCGAGGTGGAGATGGTGAAGTTTACAAGGAGTTAAAATGGTCTACCTATGATGGGCATGCAACTCTCTGAACAATCAGAATCTTGGCTTAGGATGTTGTGGATCTTGAATCTGTTAATTGGTCTTCTTGAATCAGTTATTCTTTGCAAACATCATTACTGTGGTTAAGGTAGTTTACAGAAGGGAATATAGCCGTATAGGTTGTTCATTGGTGCTCCCATGTAATTTCTTACTTTAGTTGATTACCTCTGGTGGTGCTGTTTGTAGTGACAATATTGAATGTTGGCCAATGAGAGAGAAATAAGATGGGACCATGAATCCCAGTACATTGACCTTGACTTGTTTTCTTCATTGCATTGTTGCAATGAAGAAAAAGCACATGCATTTGGATCAAAGCTAGTTATGGAGGAAACTTGTACCAAAAATTGACTTGGATGGTGAATGTGACAATCATCAAACGAGCATGCATTCCTAATTATAAAACCATTTCTCAGGTGTTCAGCTGGTAGGAAAGTCAAACCACAATTATCAGCCTGAACTGGAGCAGAAACTTCGGGAGTTGGTCTTCTTGCTCGTTTTGCTAAGCTAAGACTCAAAAGACTAACTAATTGGGCTTGGGAGTACTTTATCTTTTTTTTTTTTCCTTTACTTTTAGTTTTTTTATTGGTAACTTTTAATTAATCAATAAGTATAAAAGAAATCTGTTGTACCATTGGTTAAATTGCCTCATATTTTCTTTGACATTTGTGTCCATTTAGCTACTGTGGCTAGAAATAAAACTGCTGAAGTGCTGAGATGCCCAGACTCGTTTTCATGATTTTGTTCCTCAAGGATATGTATTCTGCATTCCTAATTTGCTTCCTGTCAAACTGTCAAACATTTTTCATTATGATATGTCTGATACTGGATCATTTTGTCTTATTGCTACCCCTCCTCCCTATTCTGGTTAGATCCCTTAAGTCAGATGGTACAAACCATTCCAATGCCAGTGCACCAACTTGAAGGTTAAGACTACTATCTTCATTCTTCAATGACCATGTCGTGCCTTAGTCATGGTTGGCAAAACTTAAATCTCCAACTAATTTGTGCAGCCGGATGCAGGGAAGCTTAAATCTCCAACTAATTCTATTGCATTTTTCCTTTGGTAGTTGTTGTGGTATAAGTCAATGTTATATTGCTGAATGTTGATTACTGTTATTCACTTATTTGGAAGGTTGAGAAACCTATAAAGAGTAAAGACAGTGCTAAAATGTTGTTTTGAAATCTTTGGTTCATTTGGCTGAAATTTTCACTTTCATTACTGAAGAGGTAGGTATTCTACCTACAGGAAGTCTTGAACCATTGCTTGAACCAATTGTGAGTAAGCACCTATAACTTTAAACATTCGCAGATTGCCTAGAAACGGAAATTAATTTGGTTTTACATATTGACGCATTAAGGCTCCAAACATATTTTGTGTCTGGTTTCATATTTCTTGTCTTTCTGTGATATCTATGAGCCTCAATGGTTAAATAAATCTGTTGTTGCAATGCTTCCTGCCCATGTCATTTATTATCAGAGCTTGTGCTCCCAAGTCAAAGTTTCATTTACAAGAATAGAAGAGGGAAAAAGGAACAACAAGCTCCCACTCCCAAACATCAGCATAAAAAAAGCCTCTAAAAGTCTATCAACACAATAAGCAATCAAGAATCTAGAGGAAAAAGGAACTATCTTGGATGAACAGAGCCCCGATACGATTTCATCTCAACCCTACCTCTAGCAACATTTTCCACCATCTGAATTAGCTGACATTAAAATCCATCTGATTGATTTTTCACTCTAGATCTAAGGCTCTAGCCTCCATAATGTCATGATGAAAAACCCAGAGCTGTATGTTTTTGGACCCTCAAGAGGTTCACCAGATTGAATCATGCTAGAACTTGAACAGAGACATGGTTTCAAAAATGGTGACAAATGAATGTAAAGCTTGGCTTGAAAAAGTAAGGGAGGTCGAAGTTAAAATGGATGTGATTGAAGCAGAGTTGAAAGAAAACAAGAAATGTCTCAGTGGGTGGTGCCCATGGCTCAACATTTGTTGGTGCAAGAAGGTAGACAGATGTATAGTTCAAGTTCTAGATGATGTTGCAAAGCTGAAGGAGGAATCCAGGTTCCGGGGTGGAGTGGTGGTTGATGCACCTCTAAAGGCAGTTGAGAAGTTACCTTCTTCAATGGCAGAGGGAAACACATCCACTGATCGCACTGTCAGAAAGATATTAGACTGCATAAAAGATGACAGTTCAAAAAATTGGGGTCTGGGGAATGGGTGGGGTTGGCAAGACAAGGGTATTGAAGATTGTGAACAACCTACCTGAAATATGTCAGATGTTTCGAATTGTCATTTGGGTCATTGTTTCCAGCAATTGCAGTCTAAGAAAGGTCCAAAATGAGATTGCACAGCGATCGTCAATTTGTTACTGAATTTGGCTGGTGAGTCAGATGAAAGTGTTGCAAGGAAATTATCGAAGCATTTAGAAACCAAGAAGTACTTGTTATTGTTGGATGACCTTTGGCAGAGAGTAGATTTGGAAGCTGTAGGAGTCCCAAATCCAAGTAAGGAAAATGGGTGCAAGATAGTATTGACATCTCGTTCCTTAGATGTTTGTAATAAGATGGAGACTAATAAGGAAATCAAGGTTGAAGGCATGGAAGCTATTTCATGAAAAAGTTGGTGAAGTAGTGGATTTTCCTGGTATTATGAAAATAGCTCGATGTGTGGTTGATGAGTGCCGTGGTTTGCCACTTGCAATTCTTGTCATTGGAGGTTCCTTGAGGAATGAGAATGATGTTCGTGTATGGAGGAATGCCCTGAAAGAGTTGAGTTCAGCTAAATATGAGATTATTGATGATATAGAAAACTCAGCGTTCAATAAATTGCAGTTCAGTTATGACCAATTAAGCAGTGAAAATGTGAGGAATTGCTTCTTATATGCTGCATTGTAGCCAGAAGACTTTGAAATTCTAGTAGCCGAACTAATAGAAACTGGTTATGGGAAGGATTTATAACTGAAGGTGCAAAAAACATGGAAGAGGCACAAGATAAAGGGCATGCGGTTGTAAATCGCTTGGTAAATGCTTCTTTGTTAGAAAGGATTGAGAGAGAGCATCAATTGAATGTCAAGATGCATGATGTGATTAGAGATCTAGCACCAAGGATTACATCACCATCACCATCATCATCTCTTCATGATGGAAGAAACCATGGTCGTCGCTTCTTGGTGAGAGCAGGTAGGAGAACAGATGACCCACCAGACAGAGAAGAATGGAAGCATGTGCACAAGATCTCATTGATGCAAACTGGGATTTGGAGACTACCTGAGGCACCTGAATGTACCTCCCTCCTTACCTTATTGCTGCAGAACAATTATGATTTAGAGACAATCCCAGAATCATTCTTTGAGCACATGCACAACCTTCGAGTCCTGAATTTATCCCTGACTTCTGTCCAGGAGCTACCATCATCTTTTTGCAAGCTAGAAAGCCTTCAAGTACTGAACCTATCAGGCACTTCTATCCAAGAGCTACCATCATCTTTCTCCAAGCTAGAAAGCCTTGGAGTCCTGAATTTATCAGAAACTGCTATCCATGAGTTGCGACCATCTCTTTTCAAACTATCAAACCTCCAAGTCCTGAACCTATCAATGAGTTGAGACCTCAGCTCGGTACCTCGTCAACTAAGGGAGACCTCAGCTCGACACCTCGCCTACTATGGAAACCTTAGCTCGACACTTCAGCAGCTGAGGGAGTCCCTGACTTGGCACCTCGGCACTTGAGGGAGACCTCAATCTCTTGCCATATGTTCACCTTCTTTCTGTTTTATCCTAGACTTCTTCCTGCCTGACTGGGTTCTAGGTATTCTCTGGTAGTAGGCATGCCCTTTACTCTTCCTCCCTAGATGTCCTTCAGAACTTTCAAGTGGATGGTGTATATAAGAGGAAGCATTTCTATTATTTTTAGTATCCCAAACTTTAGTCCCAGGTGAACCAAGGCCTGTCACACTATTGCTTTCGTCATCATCAGTTTGATAAGAGCTGCTGCTTCCTGATTCAACCTCCTCCAGGCGCATGAGATCATGCTTATCCACTTTTTTATGTGAGGTATTTGGAGCATAAACTAAACTGTTTGCAATAGTATAGGTACATGAGTTTCCTGTTGTAGATTGACCATCATGTCCTGGGAAAACAGTGCTCTTTCGATGTATTTTTTTGAAACTGTCCACCCTTTTGCTTAAATGACACATGTAAGTGATCCAAAGAATCAGAAATCCCCGCTGGTTGGTTTTCTGAAACTTCTTTAGCTGACAGACTTGCCTTTTCCTTATGTAGTTCCGCCCATTGGTCCACATATTTTCAAAATGCTCTGAGCAAGAGCTTGAGTTTTTCTGCGGGAAATTATATCCAACAAATCACCCCATTCTCCCCCTGATCGATGTCGTGTGTCTTTTGCGTCATTGTTTTGGGAATTTGAGGGTAAAGAACTCCAGGAACAGGAGGATTAAGCATCAAGTGAAAGCAAAGGATCCTTAGGTGTTCTATTAAAATTTTCTTTCACAGGTTCACATGAGATAATCCTAGACTGGTTGTGCTTAAACTTCACATGTTCAACACCAATCACAGATTGATCTAGAAACCCAGAAAAAGGAACAGATTGAGTCCTCAACACCAGTCACAGATTTATCAGCCTTTTTGGTATGAGAAAGAACCAAATATTCAATCCTTTCATTAATAAACCTGCCATGAAAAATTGAAGAAGAAATTTGGTAAAGAAATAACCATAAAAAAGGGGTTATTGGGTTGAAAGAGCACTGCACAAGAAATAACCATGAGAAATTTAATAAACCACTGCACAAGCAATAAGCTCTCTGACAGTATTACGGAAGAAAGAGCGCTGCAGCTCTTCAGGCTTGAAAGTGAAAGAGATGAGCCCATCCATAAAATGCTGCAAAACCTGTGAAGATACAAATAAAAAAAATACCATGACCACAATAATCAAATAAATTTCATTTATTCCTATAGACCTTATTGGGTTCACATGGAAACTGAATCAGAAGTCAGTGATGACTTGAAAAAGAAACAACCTTGTGTTCAGCATCAGCAGAAAATAAAGCAGGATGCAACTTATATTCAGCAGCAAGAACTAGCTTTAGTTCTAGATCCCTGCGATCAATAGTTAGCTTTGCCCCTTGTTGCACAACTATCTTGGCTTGACTTGCACGAAAAACCTCCAAGTGAGTGGAAATTAGATTGACAATACCCCTGCATCATCCCCCAACTCCCCTTATAGTCATTTCTTAGTAAGATAGAGGTACAAAGCAAATAAGAAGTTTGAAACTAAAGCCTCGTAAGAAGATCAATAAGATTTATTTCTCTCATACGACAAGCAACTTCTCCATGGACATCATTGATGATTTGCACCAGCTCCTCTGGACCATCTCTGTCAGGTGTTAAATGGGAGTGCTAGAGATCGATTACCCACTCAGAAACTAGATGCCTGGTGAATTGATCAATTGCACCCTCAACAACAGGGGAGTATTGATATTTCTAGCGGCAATCACCAAATAGCCAGATCGAAAAGTGCCGCTAATGATGCATTTTCTTGTAGTATATGAATGTTATTGAATTATGACTTGGCTTTAAGTTTAACAGCAGGAGTTACAGAGCCAAGATATGTTACTATGACAATAATAAGGAAAGAAGAAAGGTATTGTAAACATCAATAAAAGTGGAACATACATATTATGCAATGCCCGCCATTATAGTGCATAAAGGTGAAAGCTCGATTTGATACATCTTGATTGTAAATTGGGTTTACATGTCTTTTTGGAGTGGAACATGCTAAAACCAAGATTCACATGTGTCTGGGGCAGTGGGGCCCCAAGACACATGGAATGGTCTAGGATCCCCACAACTTGCTAGTTTGTTTTCAGAAGATTGGATGGGGTCCTGCCTAAGAGACTAATTGGTGGACCAAGAAACAACTTGAAGATAATATGCTAACGACTAATGTGGCTGAACTGAATGACTTGTTTCTTTGTCATTTAGGTGGTGTTTGATCCATTGGTAGGTTTATGGTAATTCTTTTTGATAAATGCAGGTTTATGGTAAGTTGCTTATCAAAAAGTCACTTATCACACAAGTCACTTATTATCACTCACAAGTGAGTTTCTTTTACTTACCCTAATTTACTTAAATATATGCCAAAGCTGTTTTATGGATGGAAAATCAAACATACTGTTTTACTTTTCTAATGATTGTTAGTTGATGTCAATAGAAAAGTTACTTATCTGTAGTGAACTAAACACTCCCTTGGTGAAATTCATTAGGTAGTTTGCGGGCTCACTTATAGCTGAATGACATGTTGGATTGATTACTACAGCCCTGAATGTGACTATTTTATCCTATGTCCTCTAAAAGACAAATCAATAAGCCATTCAACTGGTTATCAAATGCCCCCTCAATGTATTTATTTGTTTTGACAGCTGGAATGGAAGAATTTGATATTTGTTAATGCTCAAAAAGCTTTAAAGTTAACATATTTATCATGCACGCTGACAAGAGGCAGTTAGTTAACTGGCAAAACTCTTTTATTTGCACTTGATTTTTTGTGTGTGTCTGCGTGTGTTCTTTAGGCCTGATTTTATTTCTTTAATTTTCTTAGTATTTTGGCCAGAAATTAGTTTTTGGGACAGTTTTGTTCATGAAATTTTGTTTATCTTTGGGCCAGTTTTTAATTAAGCATATAAATTTTTGTTTCCAAACTGCTTACATTTGGGGAATGTGTAAAACGGGAAGAAAGTTTAATATTTGCGTGGTATTTTTCAGGATATATACAGCGCATCTTAGAATGGTTAAATCTTTTTCCTTTTTGAAGAGTTATATCTCCAAAATCAGTTTATATTGTACTCCTGTACTAATGAATTAGGCATTGATTTTTCCCTTTGAATATTTTGGTTATCTTTCATCCAATAGCTTTGTTTGTTTGTTTGTTTGTTTTTTTTTTTTTTTTTTTTTTTTTTTGTTTAGTAGTACCTCTAAACTGTCATCCACATATCTCTCTTCCACAGTTGGAAATACCTCAATCTGGCTACGTCTCTCTGGCACAACCCCAGGGTTGGGTTAGGGGACACTGTTTTCATACTGGTCTGGACAAATATAAATGCAGAAATAAGAGAGGGTTAACAGCAAATGTACGAGCTCAGGCTCACCAAGGATTAAAGTATCGATATCGAGTATTATATCGGAAACTTAGATATGGGTACTTGGAGATGTATTGACACGGACGAAAAATATGGATATGCTAGGAAAACACATAAAAAATTCACAATATATTAATAATATTAAATTTAAGGTCAAATAACCATAAATAATGTATAAATACATAAAAATGTATATTTTAATGGTGTATATGAAAAAGATATATTACAATCAATATAATATAACACATAAATATCATACAATTTTATTGATAATGTATCAATCAAGAGTCCAAAATGCAAAACATATTTTTCTATTATATTTTAATTATTATATCAATTATTTTTTATTTTACTATTTTTTCGTTTTTACATTAACAAAGAGGTCAACCAAATATTAAATTCTCTATGTAAATTAAAATATCTACTAATAATTTATAAAATGTATAATCTCAACTTAAAATATATCAAATCTATTAAAATTTCTAAGATACATATTATGTGCAAATTCATAATTTTTAACTTTTAAAATGATTATTCCATTATTATATTTTTATTCCTATAATTTTCTATTTGAAAATCTTTTTTGGTATAAATGTAGAGTAATAGATTTAATAGATTCAACTTAAGATTATATTCTTGAATGTTTTGTAAACAATAATTTTATTTTCTAAATAATAAATATGATTTTATGTAATGTAATGTGTGTGTGTGTGTGTGTATATATATATATATATATATATAATGTGCAAATTTATAAATTTTAAGTATTAAAATAATTATTCTCTTATTAATATTATATTTTTATATTTTTTTTTGAGATCCAAATAATATTTTGATATAAATGTGGATTTGATGTATTATTTATTTCTATTATTTTATAAAATATTAATTTTAAGTATTACATTTTTAATTTTTAATTGGAGTTAATCGTAATTCGAAACACTATTTTCAAAACCGGATCGAATAGGACGGTCGGACCGGAAAAACCGGGAACTGGTCACTTGACCCGTTCCATTTTCCTCCAAAACCGCTTTGTCCTCCAAAACCGTTGAGTTTGGTCAGCAAATTGTTGAACCGACCGGTTAACTATTCGAACCGTTTTTCAATTTTAAAAAAAAAATTTTTAAATTATTTTATTTTTTTTGCTAGAACGGGCCGGCCAATTCAAACCGGTAACTATACCCCTGACCGGTTCATTTTTAAAAACCATGATTCGTAATATGTATTATTTATTTGAATTGCATTTAAGTAATAAAGAAATAAAATCTGTATTCATTCACTCATAAACACAAAAGGTGGAGTGCCATAGTGGCTTATAGGGTGGATGTTAAGCTCTCTCTTAGCTCTTGACGTGGGTTTGAATCTTGCAACTTTTTTTTTTTTTTTTTAATTCCAGTAGAAGAGTGTGCATGTGCATTTGCGTCTCGCGGGTAGCTTATCATTCTATATCAGTCAGTCTGTATCAATATGTATCTAATACAATGTGATACAAACTGATACACACCCATATCAGCCCAATAAGCATAATTGACAAGATACAACTCCAATTATATCGTATCTCGTGCCGGACACTAACAATACTAATACAATATGCCCCGTATCAATATTTCAATCCTTGCGTCTAAGAAGATAATTGATTGAAATGTTGTAAATGTGGAACAGGTGGTGAGTTATGAGTCTTTGGACCTGATTTTTGGAATTGGTCGATAAGATTGCCCAAGAATGCTTAGAAAACATAGCTTGGGAAAGTGAACCCTTGAATAAAAGACAAAGTTAGCTCAAATCCATCTGGTTATGTTATATGTAGATTTTGGGCAATGGCCGCGAATGAGAATGAATAAGTCATTGAAAACTTAAGCTCAAGTTTTTGTGCTTAATGGTCATCCGTCCGGAGTCCAGAATCGAGTTCACCTGGATTGTTGTTTGTTAATGAAAGATGTTTGTTACCCAAAGGAGAGATTTCATAGCTGCAGCGATTCGAAGTAGCTGCATTTAATCATATAAAGTGTCCATGGTTTATACTGGACAAGTTGTTACTTCGAAACCTACAGGCTACAAAACACCTAAAAGCACCCGGTATTGGAGCTGACCAAACACCAAAGCATGATCTCGAGCAGATCAGACGGTTGAGAGCTCTTGAGCAAATGGCTGCGCAGGTGCCATGAGCAACATTGGTATATATATTTTCCATCTCCAGGTATCATAAAACTTCAAATCTGAATTCCAATTCTATTTCAGATTACCCGTTCTGCAACGTCGTTGATGTTGATGTGAAGAGGGAACTATACACCTTGCTTTCCTAAATAAAGTCTCTCAGGTTGGAGAATACCGTATATTTGTCTATTCCATTCAAGAAATCAAAAACGGGAAAGGTTATCATCAACTAAACCACATCATTATCATCCTCAATCCTCCTGAATCCTGATCATCATCATCATCCGTTGGAACTTAAAGTTTCCAAACAAAAATAGTTTAACAGAAGAGAAGGCAAAAAATAGTTGGGATTTTTTCTGTTGAAATAATATTAACATAGGCGGTAGGCCTACCATTATAAGATTGAAGCCTAAGGTAATAGAACTATACAAGTCTTCCTTGCTAAAATGTTTCATTCTTAAACATTAAAGCCAACAGTTTGCAGAGCACTCTGGATCTCCTACACAAACTGTTCGAATATCCATATCCACAAGATATTACCGCCCTGTATTGGGATCCCCGATAATGACAAGGAGAGAGGGACACCATCATGCCTCAAAATTCTACGCACCTAACTGGCAACTTTTAGTGATTTTACATTCAAAACTGGGTCTAACACACGAGTTCAGATTTGCTACTCACCCAGCACTCCCCACACCAACCTTACAATGCGTTTCAGCCGTATATTAAGAACATTTTCCATATTTTGTGTTGTTATTTATAGGGCTGTGAGATCGGTGTGAGGTATCCTATGTGAAGAGTCAATGCCGATTCCTAACACAATGACATAACATGACCACTGGCCTATTTGTCCACCCCAAAAGGAAGATATTTGCATGAAAGAGAAGCACTTTTTGCCGATGGCCCAGACACTGAGATAGTATAATTGCAGGCTTTTCATGATCATTCTCAAGTATTCCTACTCTGCCTACTCCCTATCCCTCGCAGTTGCAGGCTCTCTCCATTTGCAGCCATATTTGAAATTACCGAGTCCGGATGTGCTCTTCACATCATGGCTCCTCAAACTGTTCTCACACAATTTAAGAGTGTCACATGTTTTTTGACTCGTGCATAAGGCTCAGTTTGGAAAGAGTACAAATATAAATATGTACAGTACAAATACATAAAAAATAATATAAATATAAAGTTTTATATTTTACAAATTTGTATTTGTACTCCTTCTAAACTGAGCCTAAAGAATACATGTGCGACGGACAAATTCATCCCGTTGGCTCTTCAAAACCCCCAAATTCAACTTTTATGTTGTATTCTCCCTTCCCACTCGAATATAATCCGTCTCTCTTCCAGAGACAAAATCCTATCCCCCATCGACTGCCTTCCTCTCCTCGTCTCTCTGAAGTTTTGGGAGAAGAGAAAGGTGGAGAAACCTAAGAAGCCGTAGTAGCAAAAGGTGGAGAAATTGCGACAACTGAATAAGTCTCTTGACGAAACCTCTGAAAAGCCCACTTGGAGGAGCTTCGGTTCATCTTAAAATGCTCCCCTTGTTGCACCATCAATGAATTAGTAGGCGGTGGCGGCGGCACCATCGACTGAGCGGGCCAAAATTGGTCGGGCCAACCCCCTAAGTTATCCCATAGAAGGGTGGCATGGGCCGAGGCAGTCCATAGACTGGCATGGCCTGTTTTACATCTCTAAGGAGAGGAAGGCAGTTGACGAGGAGGTATTGGCTCTGGAAGAGAGACGAATTATGTACAGGGAGAAATTGAATTTAGGGGTTTTGAGGTGCCAGTGGGATGAATTTGTCCATCTCACATATGTTCTTTAGGCACGAATCAGAAGCACGTGGCACTCCTAAATTGTGTGAAGACGGTGTGAGGAGCATATCTGGACTGGAAATTTCCTCTTTGTGGGTGGCATTAATATTTAATAATGATGGAGACCGAACCTCGAGTAGGCCTTTGGTGTGTAATAAAGTTGGTTTGAATAAAATGGTTGAAATCCTAATTAATGCTAATATGCTGAAACCGACATATTTTAATTTAAGGGCGTAGAACTAAAGATGTGTGGGAAGAGAATAAATGTGGTGGGTCATGAGTTAGTTCTCGAAATAATTCCTCTACATGCTTTATCAATCCAATTGTGATAAGCATGTTATGGGTTTATTATCCTGTTGTCCCAAGTCTGGAGGACGAGAGACCATTCTCGTCTTCAGGGTGCAAGACCTCCTGAGTCCTGATATTTATTTCTAGTATAATGGCAACACCAACAAGGGATTAATGTTTGAGCTGGATGCGATGTTTTCACTGGGCTACTTGTTGCGCGAAGCTCTGTCTACGTGGATGAGTATATGCGTGGTGATAACCGAGTCCGTGACGCTGGCAGCATCGGATTTCGGAAGCTGGAAGCCTGGAACCCATCAATCAGGCTATGTTTTTGGTTTAAAGTTTGATAGGCCTAGCAAATGCTAGAATTCGTTTCATCTCATTTTCTATCAAACCAAACGTAGCCTCAAGTTTCATCCAAATTGGATTGATTCACACAAATTGAAAACAGAATTAGGAACGATATATTTGTAACTTATTCTTTTGATTTTCAAGATTTCCTGGTAAGTAATAAAATGATATTTTTACTAATAAAAAATTAATATAAAAATGGGCAAAATTGTTTTATTATGTTTTATAAAATTTCCTCTAAAGCTACATATCCACCTGAGAGATGGAGGAGATCCACTACTTATTCCCACATCTCAGCCCACAGGACATAACAGTTTTTTTTTTTCAATTCAAAGAGGCATGCGGTGGGTATAAATGTGGGAACGTAGCAGACTCGAAGTGGTAAGTTTTACTTAGAGAGAAGTAGGATCATTATAAATTTGATTAATGGAAAAAAGATACTCATTCCTCAATTTTCTCAAACTTATTATTCACCAATGGACGTAAATTGTTTTTCTTGTTACCGGTTCTAAAAGTAAATTCAAACCATCTTATTTGAAAATAAATTATTTCTTAAAACAAAAGCACAAAGAAACATGTTCTTACTTATTTTATTTTTCTAACAGAAACAGAAAACATGTTATTCAAATCTGTTTTCAAAAACATGTTTTAATCTGGTTTTTCGAAATCAACTTAAAATTTGTTTTCAAAACCAACTTGTTTTTTCATTTGAAAACCAAAAACGGATTTCAAGAATGATTGTTATGCTTATGTGATAATTCCAAAAACAAATGAAAGCAGAAACATCGAACGCCCCCTTAGTATTTGATGAAACGAATTCATCAATTATAGCAATATTCCGATGACAAGCTTCAAAAAGACCCCCCTCCCCTCCAAAGAACAGCGCAAGACTCAAAACCTCATTCTTGTCCCAACGTCTCTCATTGATGCGTATACAATGAGATCTGGTTATTTTGGTCCATCATACCGTAGTTCCGTCTCTCTCTCTCTCTCTCTGGTAAAGTAGGTATGGAGTTTGATGAGAAAATTAATATGGACTTGGCCCAGAGATGGGTCCTGATAAATGTCAAACATATCGCTAGATATCTCCATTAACAATCCAAAGGAGAATAGAAATTCATTAAACGTAACAAGAAAGAGAGCATATTTGGCGACTAACTATCATATTCCTTACTAAATCTACTGCCTTCATTTTGAATACCAAGAAGAGAAAATGTAGCACAGAATGGCAGGAGTGTGCACCTTCAGCCTCAAGCTCCTGCCTGGAACGAACTACACACAGACACAGTTAGGAAACGTAACCTGTTGGGAACAACCCAGTGAAGACGGCAATAATGACCAAGGCAATAGCAGAAGGAACTGCAAGTTGGGGTCCGTGCATGAATCCGATCGAGGGCATGGTTGTTGCAGAAGTCGTATTGGAAGTATCTGCGCATTCAAAAGTGTAAGTTAAATCGAATTTATTGCTGAGGCACTAAAAGCTAAGATAAAGTAAAGCTCAGAAGTCAGACCTGATAAGGAGGAAGTAGACGAAGAATTTGAAGTGGAATTGAGGAAGATGGCATTGTCTGGAGAATCGCGAGGTAAGTTTAGAAGCCCTGCGCAACAAAAGATTGAATAAGCACATAATGATACAAGTACACCAGAAACAAAAAAACAGGGGCCACTCAGGCTGATCAGAGATCTCACTCAGGCTGCAGGCTGAACCCAAAAATTAATCGAAACCTGGTTATACTTCAGTTAGAACAAGAAACAAACTACCCCCAAAAGAAAACTGCCTGGGTTTTCCTCTCTGCCGGATTTTGATTTATGTCTGGTCAAAGCGGTGACACACTGTACTCATTGAAACAATTTAGATTGATGAGTTTCGTGGATCTACTGGAGCCTGGGTAGGATATGCTTAGGACTGTAAGTGTTCTACAAAAGTAATCACTGTGGCTATGGTAAATACTTTCAACAAACAGTAGCAGCAAGCAGAAAAATAGAAACTGCAAGATCATCAGGGAAAAAAGAAATGAAAAAGAGAACAGGGAGAGAGACTTACGTGGGCATTCGCTAATGCTGGCATTAGTCAACTTGCATGTACCAGAGATCTTAAGCAACCTATCCTCCTTCAGACCTAGTTGCTTGACTTCTGGACGACCATTGTGGGTCTGCTGAATAAGGAAACACAGACAAACTGGGTGTTGATCCCTCATACTAGTAACAGAAGTGCAGCATTCTTTTGTAGGTAACTCTGCCTTTCCTGTGGAGTAATCTAAACAGGGAGACAGCTTAGTAAGAAGCTCATTAGCGCACTGTTGTGCCAGAGCATCTGATGCTGAATCTGCAGCTGAGAAGATTGATGAGGCAAAGAGATATGGGGCAAGGAGTAAACAGAAGAGAACAAATTCAGATCTCATCACCATCTCCATCTTTGGTTCTTCACTTTAACTCTTTCCTCTTCCTCTTCTTAACAATGAACCCAGCTCCCGTTTCTGCAATGGAATGAGGGATGGGGTGAAGAAAAAGCAAGAACAGCTTCATTATTTATCAAAGAAGATGCATTTAATAGGGGAGGGTTGTGCCCATTCACTGACTGCTAGGCTGCGTCGTGGGGTGGGCACTTTTAATAGGGTCAGGTGCAGGGTAGATGGTCGCAGTTAAGCACTTCTCTTTCTCATCGTCATTGGAATTTGGAACTTGGACCGCACAGCCTGGATCCGTCTCCCTGCAACAAAACCCGAACTACCAACTCGATTTAAATTTTAAATTTTAAATTTGGATCGGAGTATATATCGGCCGGTGCAACCCGAAATTATATTCTGTCTTTCTACCAACAAAAATTATTTTTGTCTTGTCTTTTTTTTCCTTTCAACTTATAGTCTTCTACTTTCTACATTCTTTCTAGCTGTCTTTGGACTTTGGTTGGACAGAAAAATAAAAAAAAATGTTAAATGAAATTTCATTGTTTTTTAAATAATTGTTGATGGAAATTGGAAAGTTTTTTTTCTTAAATAATCTTTCCTTCAATTTTCAGTTGTTCTCTTATTTTTATATCAGAACCAAACAAAGCCTGAATTGATCCTAGGGGTAGGGTGCAAATGTGCAATTCCAATTGGCGTTAGCATTTTACACGAATTCAGAGTTGGGCCTTCGGTCCAGGTGCATTCAAATTTTGACAAAAACCCAACACGACCCCAAAATCCGAAATGCTCCACACCCCATTTTCAAGTTCAACCCATTCTGGATGCTTCGGGTCGGTAAACATTGGCACATAAGAGGGCCAAGTCGGACTCGAATCCCGGTTTTGTAAACTTGGGAAGGATACTTATCTCTGTGGCTCTAACAGGGCCACGTTGCCCTATGTTTGATTTGAACCTCCATTTTCTTTTAACACAGTGCCACTGTGGACTGTGGAGATAAAGGACGCAAGCCAAGTAGATAGACTGGGGAAGTAGAGAGTCAACAAATCCCATGTCTGGGCGGGACCCAGCAGGCACCTAAATTAAATACAAGAAGAGAGGATGGATCATGGATGTAACGGTCGATAATGATGACATCACATTTTGATTTCAAAATTCCAAGCACCATACGTCCGTACCATAACATTCTTTGTTGGGCCGATTAATATTTAATATACCCACCCTACCCATGATGGCCATGAATCTCTTCTTATCCATACATAATAATAATACATTAGCATGCTAATAACATTCGGGCACAATTCTTCGGTCACGATTAAACCAATTACAATAATGCTGGAGCTGGACCATATCGGCAAAACGTCGCACCTCATGAGGGAGATTGACATCTGTTCATGGGCTGAAAATGAACTATTCAAGCCCTATTCAGGACCACTCATTAAAATTGCTTAAATGAGAACCAACTTTAAACCCAAGATGAGGGCAACGTTGATAATGATACTTAGGCCCCGTTCAGGACAGTTTTTTGTATTTGGGGCGACCTGCATTAGTTGAGCTGTTTTGGTTGAGCACCCATGTATCTGACTTCGTTATGATTATGGCATTCGAAATAAATGCTCTGTGGGCTCAATTTGAAATGCCAAAAACCACGTTCCGAACATCCTCCCAAATGGGCCCTTACCCAATAGGGAGCAGATAGACATTATCGGAATTCTTCCGGTCACAGCCAAAAGGGTAACTTCTTTCTCATCTTGGGTCGGTTCATTTAAAAGGTGGTGGCCCGATTGAAGCAATTAACCGGTGGAAAGAGAAATGTATAAAAGCATTATGAGGCTAATTTTGGGAGTTCGGATTTTTTTTTTTTTTTTTTTTCATTTCGAAGGGCTACACCAACGTTTTAAAAGCCTAAAGGCGGAGTCAAGGCGGTTGGGTGCTAAAGAGGCGAGGCGTAAGCCTCAAATTAAAAACTTAAAAACTATAAAAAAATAAATAATTGAAAGTTTATATAATTGTTTATGACTTAATGTATGATTCAACAATTGCCGATTGTTCAATCAAGTTAAACATGCCAAAATTTGTATAAAAAATAATTCAAGGATAAATCAACAAAAAAAAGGTAAACATTCAAATGAGAATAGAAAATCTGTAGTCAAATTAATAAAGAACAATATCATGTTCATTGTATGCAACATGTATCATTACAACACTTATCATGCTCATTGAAATAATAAATTAATAAATAAGTAAATAATATATTAACAATATAACAAATTAATATTGATCTAGATTTAATATATTTTTGGAATGCATTTCAGTTTAGGAAATATTGAAATGCATTTTAATATTGAATCTAGATTCGTATAGGAGAAGGAGGAGGAGGCGCTGGAGGATCTATGTACTCTGTAGGCATGATTCGACTTGTCTTTCTCCCTCCAATATTCTCGATCTTGAATCTTGAGTTTGGTCTGTGTGAACTAAAAAGTCTTTTTGAAATCTTGAGTTCGTTGAACAAAAAAGGGGGAATGACAGTTTTGATCAATAGAAACCCACATTTTTTGAGGTTTTCACTTTTAATTTTTTCCAAAATTAGGCATCATAAAATCAAGTTTTCTCCACCCAAAACCTTTTTAATTTAAAGTTACTGCCTCATGTAAACCCAAAGGCTTATACCTCACTAAAACTGAGGCTTACACCCCTTGAGCTGATACTAAGGATACCAAGGCCAGGCGATAATTGCTTGCCTCACCTCAACTGCCTTTTAAAACCATGGGCTACACAACAGGGTATCCCATCCCCCAAATCTACGCTACTAAGAGACCATATCGGCGGCACCTTGGAAGTGTAGGAGATACTTTTTTTGTCGGTGGTAGATTTTTATTGCCAATGTAGTTTACTGTATAAGTGTCTGTATTGCATGGTTTTTTTGGATAAAATATAGGTACCCTGTATTTGGGGTAGTGACAGATACGCATCCTGAAATTTCAATTGCAATACTCGAGTATCCAAATTCATAAAAATAGACATTTGCGTCAATCTGTTAGTATTATTGTATAATGTCAAAAACACCTTTATGAAATTGAGGGAACGCCAGCGCATGTCTCCTTAGTAAAACGGCAGCGGCATGCCTTTTTCAAATTTGAAAAGACACCAGCTATCGCGCCTCCCAAGTGGCGCGCCTTTTTTTGAAATTTCGAAATAATGTGCACGCCGCCACATCTACCAGCGTTTAGACAGGCCGGCGTGCTTCCCGCCTAAATAGACGCTCGAAGAAGCCCAAGAAACCCTGACAAACGCACCTCGCGCCAACAGAACCAAGATTCAAAGTGCAGAACAAATCTACATGACACCTCGCGAACTCCCCGCGCCAGGACAAGACCCTTAGCACGAGGAGTGGGGGAAAATTGATGAAGGAAGATTTGGCCCGACCTCGCAAATCACGCCACGTGGAAAAAAAACAAGTAGCTCGGCACTTAAAACAGCGTATCGAGGGTACAAACACCAAAGGGAAGAGACCAGCGGTCCGAACTCCCTACAAAGTGCCCGAACTCCCTACTTAGAGCTTGAACTCCCTACTTGGAGCTCGAACTCCCTACAAGGAGCCCGAACTCCCAGCAAGGTGCCCGAACTCCCTACTTAGTGCTCGAACTCCCTACGAGGAGCCCGAGCTCTCCCTTCGGCCCCGAGTCGCACAAAGCAGAGACCCGAACTGGCCCGTCCTATGACAGTTCGGGCCCCCCCTTATCCGAACTCAAGACTTCGCCTCACGCACCGCTCCGGGCACTTCGCTTCCGGAGCATTGAACTGGACGAACCACACCGTACCTGACACCGAAGGAGTCCGTATCCAGGGGTGGCGCACCTGACTGACTTGGGATCTGACGCCTGACGACCACATTTCAAACGGCCACCTGCCACCGTCACCTGTCACCGCTACCTCCAGTTACAGAGACGGCTCCGACAAAAAGAGCAGTGACGGTTCTGCCCCAGCAGAGGCGATGACGCCCGAACTGGTAGAAGCACGGAAATACTCATTCCCGACCTGACAGGAGTCTAGGAGTGAGTGCACGAGGTGGTGATAAAAGGCTCTCCACCCCCAAAGAGGAGGTATGCAAACTTTGCGCTATTTGGTTTTACCTTGCATTTGAAGGATTCTAACTTAAGCTTCGGAGCCTTTACACGGGTTCCCCCCGGAGCTTCCCCATCTCCTCCGTTTCAGGTTCTCTGCTACTCAGTTCAGAGGCAAGGTCGTTGACAGCTAAGACCGGTCGGATTGCGCATCCATGTAATCCGGAAGAGAGGCCAGTTCAGGGAACCATCCATGTAATTGTGGGAGGTTCGGTGGTAGCAGGGTGTATCTCGGCAGCAGCCCGGACTTCAGTTCGCGAAGCGGCACTCGAGGAACGGAACCCCCCAAAGAGACCAAAGACCGAAGAACCAATCTTCTTCACGGATGACGACGCGTGAGGGGTCCACTACCCCCACGATGACGCGCTTGTCATTAAACTAAGGATCAACGACTTCGAGGTCAGACGCGTACTCGTAGATTCGGGCAGCTCGGCAGACATCCTCTTTAAATCAGCATTTGACCAGCTGCAGTTACAGAGGAGAGAACTAAAGCCCGCGAACACTCCCCTGGTGGGATTCAACGGAGAGGAAGTCAGGCCCCTCGAAAAAATAACAGTACCTGTGGAAGTCGGCACATGGCCTTGTGCGGTCAGACTCAACCATGATTTCCTGGTGGCCGCGACCCCCTCCCCATACAATGCCATAAGAGGGCGGCCGATCACGCATATCCTACGGGCGGTGGTCTCCACATACTATTTGGCCATGAAGTTCCCAACGGACTTCGGTGTGGAGGTAGCGCGGGGCGACCAGCTCGAGTCCCGCAAGTGTTATGTTGCCGCCCTGAAGGGAAAAACTAAGGCAGCCGACGACCTCGAACTGGAGCGGCCTGTGGAGCAAGGCGAGGAACGAGCTACGCCCACAGGAAACAGTCGCAATCCCAACTTCGGCTACGGACCCAGCTCGCACACTCCAGATCGGTGCTTCCGTCGAGGAGCCCCTACGAACTGAACTGGTGAGTTTTTTACTTCAAAATTTAGATATTTTTGCATGGTCCGCGGCCGATATGCCCGGTATTAACCCTGGCCTCATAACTCACAAACTTAACACTGACCCTCTAGTCAGACCCGTTAGACAGAAGAAACGCGACTTAGCCCCAGAACGCTAGAGGACGGTCGACGAGGAGGTCGAGAAGCTCCTCGCAGCAAACTTCATAAGGGAAGTCCATTACCCGAGCTGGGTGGCCAACCCTGTGCTGGTAAAAAAGGCGAACGGCAAGTGGCACATGTGCGTAGACTACACCGACCTGAACCGAGCTTGCCCGAAAGATTGCTTCCCCCTCCCCAGAATTGACCGCCTAGTGGACGCGACCTCGGGACATGAGTTGCTAAGCTTCCTGGACGCCTACTCAGGCTACAACCAAATCCGGATGGACCAGTCCGACGAGGAAAAATCCAGCTTCACAACCGAGTTCGGCCTGTATTGTTACAAGGTCATGCCCTTCGGATTAAAAAATGCCGGGGCGACCTTCCAAAGACTTGTAAATAGGCTGTTTCGGCCCCTGATTGGCATGAAGATAGTGTTATGTAGACGACATGGTCGTCAAGACTCAGTTTTCACAAGAATTAATACAAGACTTAGATTCTGTCTTCCAAATCCTGTGTCAGTTTAGCGTGAAATTGAACCCCAACAAATGTGTCTTTGGCGTCACCTCGGGCAAATTCCTAGGCTATATTGTCAATCGGCGCGGTATCGTGGCCAACCCGGACAAGATAAAAGCCATCCTAGATATGAGACCACCTCGGAAAGTAAAAGAAGTTCAGAGGCTAAACGACCGCATAGCCGCTCTAAGCCGCTTCATGTCCAAATCAGTAGACTGCTGCCTACCTTTCTTCAAAGCAATCAAAGGCAAAGGGTTCGAATGGACACAAGACTGCCAGCTCGCATTTGACGAGCTAAAAGGTTACCTTGCTAGTGTACCAACCTTAGCCCGGCCCAAGGAGGGCGAGGTCTTAGAACTGTACCTCTCGGCAAGCGACAAGGTAGTCAGTTCGGTACTAATAAAAGAAACAGACCGGGTCCAGCGACCCATATATTATGTTAGTAAAATTTTGCAGGGAGCAGAGACAAGGTACCCGCAGATAGAAAAGCTAGCATACGCACTGGTGATAGCAGCTCGGAAACTCCACCCATACTTCCAGGCTCACACCGTCATCGTCCTGACCGACAATCCTCTGAGACAAGTTTTACTCAAACCTGAGGTTTTCGGTCGACTGACGAAATGGGCCATCGAACTCAGCGAGTACGACCTTCAGTACAAGCCAAGAACTGCTATTAAGGCCCAAGCCTTGGCAGATTTTATCGCCGAATCCACGTTTAGCCTCGAAGCCCCTGAGCCGGTCGAGCCCGAGATCCCCAGTTCGGGCGAGCTCGGAGCTCCCAAGCCAATTGAGTCTGAACCCCGTGAAGTAGCAGCCAATGTAGCATCTCTCCTGGTTAGACCAAGCGCGAACTGGGATGACGAGCCCTGGATCCTTCACGTAGATGGCTCCTCGAACCAGCAGGGCAATGGGGCTGGAATAATGCTACACGGCCCGAGCGGAACAAAGTTGGAATACGTACTCCGCTTTGAGTTCGCGGCATCCAACAACGAGGCGGAGTACGAGGCACTGATAGCCGGGCTGAACCTAGCGCACAAGGTCGGAGCAAAGCACGCAGTTATCTGCAGTGATTCCCAGCTCGTGGTCAACCAAGTTACAGGCGAATACGAAGCACGCGAGCTCACTATGATTGCATATTTGGCAAAAGTAAAGAAGGCTCTGCTCAACTTCAAGTCATACTTCATCAAGCAAATCCCGAGGTCAGAGAACACTGAGGCCGACGCCCTGTCCCGACTAGCCAGCATGAGTCACAATGCCATGGGAACCGTCTACATAGAGGACTTGCCTCGGCCCAGTATTCTTGGTGGGGCAGAAGAGGTCGCTCCCGTCTCTGAAGCAGAGCCGAGCTGGATCGTCCCACTCGCGAGCTTCCTGCTAGACGGAACCCTCCTTGCGGACCGCAATGCAGCCAAGAGGGTGCAGCGCCAGGCAGCCAAATACGTCACAATAGGCGAACGGTTGTACCGACGATCCTACACGCTCCCCTACCTGCGATGCTTGCAACCGTCCGAAGCCGAGCTCGTACTCTGCGACACTCATGAAGGCTTGTGCGGCGGACACCTGGGGGGCAGAGCCCTCACTCAAAAGGCACTTCGACAAGGATACTACTAGCCAACGATGAAGACAGAGGCCGTCGAGCTCGTCAGAGAATGCGACAAATGTCAGAAGCATGCCAATATCCACCATCAGCCTGCTGCCGACCTCAAGTACCTCACTAGTCCAAGGCCCTTTGCACAATGGGGCATCGACCTTCTAGGGCCATTTCCACCAGCGACAGGTGAGAGAAAATTCCTAGTGGTGGCAGTAGATTACTTCACAAAGTGGATAGAAGCTGAACCTCTGGCAACGGTTACAGCCCGAAACTTACAAAACTTCTTTTGTAAGAACATAGTATGTCGCTTCGGGCTACCTCGGGTACTGATCTCCGACAACGGCAAACAGTTCGAGGATATCAAGTTCCAAGAATGGTGCCAAAGTATGGGAATTAGTCAGAACTTCACGTCAGTTGCACACCCGCAGGCAAACGGCCAAACAGAAGTAATGAACAGAGCCATCCTCCGCGGACTGAAAGCACGACTAGACCGAGCTAAAAGGGTTGGGGGCGGACGAGCTACCAAGTGTTCTATGGGCTCACTGAACCACGGAAAAAACCGATACAGGGGAGACCCCCTTTAACCTCACCTATGGCACCAAAGCAGTAATCCCGGCAGAAATCGAAGTACCTACGCTGCGACTAGAAGCATACGACGAGCAGACAAACGAAGACGAGTTACGCACCAACCTCGACCTACTGGACGAGGTGAGAGACCTTGCGCACATCCGAACTGCGGCCTACCAACAAAAGGTAGCTCGGTACTATAACGCCAGAGTAAAGAAGAGGAACTTCCGCGTCGGCGACCTGGTTCTCCGTAAGGTCATGGTACCCGAACCCGGCGTAGGAAAACTCGGACCAAATTGGGAAGGACCCTATAGAGTAAAGAAAGCACTCGGGGGGGGGGGGGGCATACGAGCTCGAAACCCTAGAGGGAAAACAAGTACCCCGAGCATGGAACATTGTCAACCTAAGGTGATACTACCTGTAGACCGCCAAGCAAAGTGGATAAAATCACCACCAAAGCCTACGGGCTAGGATGCCGAACTAACAGGGACATCGACATCTCAGAGCACCAAAATAGGCCACGCGAGTGCGGTAACACGGGTAGAAAACAGACCAGACATATAGTTAGTTCGGCAAATACGTTCAATTCGGCAAATATGCTCAGTTCGGGAGAAAGAATAACCAACACTTAAAACAGTCATTCCATTTCAAAAGTAAGGGAGTACATAAAAAAAAAATTTACAAGCCCGGAGCTATTTCTTCATCATCAGAAGGCACTTCAACAAAACCCGAAGGCCCCGCCTCGCCCTCAGAGTCTGGCTCGGCGTCAGCAGCATTAGCCATCTCCTGAGTTATGCGCGAAGTGGATATGGCGCTAACATCAAGCTCGGGGTACGTATTCCGAATCATCCACCGGCTTAGTTTAAAACCCCTCCTATATGAATCCACCATCAGATCATCAAAGCCCGGCGAAGCAATGTACTCATCAACGACCTTCTTCTTGGCATCTTCGATACCTTGAGAAAAGATCTGCGTCCTCTCCCTGATATCCTCCTGAAGATACTCGACCAGATGCTGCAGATCCAGCCTCAAGTCCGCCATGTGCTTCACCACCACTCCCATGTTCTCGGCATCTCTCTGAGACCTCGCCTGCCTGATCCGTGAAAAACGAGCAGTCTCTTCGGCAGCACGAGCAGCAGCCTCAGTAGCACGAGCAGCCTCCTTGGCAGTGCGACGAGCCTCTTCGGCAGCCCGCCAAAGCGTGAATAGAAGAATTCACCTACCAAAAGAGTCCGAACGATCAAAAGAACCAACAAAACAAAAGCCAAAGAGCTCTAAAAGAGGAGAACACTTACCACCATGGCATGGGTAACGGCACGGCAGGCCACTTGATGCAGAGGGAGATCAGTCCACGCCGCGACCTCCTCGGGGAAGATAGCCTCTTTACTCTTTTGAAGAGCATGGGTCGGCGTCAACACACTCCTGAAATCCCCCGGGGCCCCCGAGTCCGAGGGCACAGCTCGCGTATGAGTAGACCTGTTCATGGCCGGGCTTTGACTCTTTATTAACATAAAACTGTTAGGCCCGAGCTCGAGCCTGGCTCGACCAACGGGCCTACAACTTGGGCCCGAGCCCGGCCCTGATAAAAAGCCCGAAGCCCGACCTAATAAAAGAAATTCAAAATTTTCTGACATTTTTCTATTTTAATTTAAATGTTTTTTCCCCTATTTAAATGAACAATGGATCTACAAGTGAATCAATGACCTCAAATCAAAAAATTTATTCAAATAGACATCACATAGGGTTTTTACTTAGGTTTAACTATAGGTCGGGCCAGGTTTACTTAAGTTTAACTATAGGTCAGGCCGGACCGGGCTCGGGTCGGGCTATTTTGGCAAAGCCCGAGCCCGGCTCGAATTTTATGCGGGCTGGGCTTTTTGGCCCGAGGTTAAGCCCGCGGGCCAAAAATCCTGTTCAAGCCCGTCCGGGGCCGGGCCGGCCCATCGGGCCACCCGGCCCATGAACAGGTCTACCTATGAGCAGACTCGGAGTAAGTAGGAGCACCGGAGTATGTAGGAGCCCCTGTGTATGTAGTCTCAGCATAAGGGCCCCCTGCTGGCTCCTACATCGGAGGGACCATCTCGGGCTCCCTGGATGGATCTTTTGGCTGATAGCCCGGCACTACGGGCTCCGCATCCTGGGGCATCTCGGTGCGAATTCGCTTGGCAACCCGCTTTCTCCTCTTCATACCTTGAAACAAGTGCCCACCCCGGGTCCCTCGCGAATCCATCACACCTGCGAAAAGAAGTTCGCTTTCAGTAAAAAGCAAGAAAGACAGCCAGATAAGAGTATCTAAGTGAAGAACCTACCGAGCTCAGGCTGGCCGCAATGAGCTTGGCCTCTGTCAGATACTGTTGACACTTCAGCCCAAGCCGCGCCCATTGCCGGAGGCCCTTCGCCGTCTCCTTGTCAAGCGTGACCCCTGAGTCAGGAGCGGCCATCCCCAACCCGGTCTGAAAAGGCCACCCCAGCACACTTCGCACCCCGAAATAGTCCCGCTTCCATGCTGGGACCTTGTTGGGGAGCTCGTGTAAAAGCTTAAAGCCCGGGCGAGGAGACAGGTAGTATGCCCGCCTGCGCCCGGGGAGGGGATCCGCTTGCTTCTTAAGCATCAAGATTGAAGAAAAAATCTCCAAGTCCAACGGAAAGCTCTCGTCACAGAAGAAGGAGATTGTCCCCACTAAGTTTTGATTGGAATTCGGGTGAAGCTGACCGACCGTCACACCGAAGTGGTTCAAGACTTCGACAAAGAGGGGATGGAAAGGCAATCGCAGCCCCGCGGCAAGCTGCTCTCGGAATATCATGATCTCATCAGGACCGTGTTCCCAAGGAAAGCTACCCGAAGGTATGAAATAAGCATACTCCCCGGGCAAGTTATAGTAAGTAATGAGGGATTGGAGCCCCTCGGGCGTCATGGTCGAAGGGCCGAACTTGTCTAACATCCGACCCTGACGAGAGGTGGACGCCAAACTACTCGAAGCGCCACAGCCTACGAGTTCGAACTCTTCCTCGAGCTCTACCTCCGGCTCGCTAGGGCTATCGGGGGATGCAACTTGGTTCGTAGAACCTGCATCAGACCCGCTGAAAGGACTATCTGGCCATCCGAGCTAGACATCGAGAATGATGAGATCCAGGAAAGTACTCACCCTAACAAAAGCTGTAGACCATAGGAGCTCGGACGAGCGGAACACCTTGAGCGCGAACTGAAGAAACCTGGACGCGAGCTGAAACTCCGGTGCGAGCTCGAGAGAAATACAAAAGTGACAACTGGGGTCCCCCCCGCTATTTATGCTTACAGTGACCGAAAGGCAACGGCTTAGATCAAAGCCAATCCGACGGCCTACAGCCGCACTAACCGCACGCCCCCCGAGACCGAGACGTGATTGGCGCACGTCTTTCTAAAACTGACGGAATGCCAGCGCATGTCTCCTCAGAAAAAATGGCAGCGGCATGCCTTTTTCAAATTTGAAATGACGCCTGCTATTGCGCCCCCCAAGTGGCGCGCCTTTTTTTGAAATTTCGAAAATAGCGCGCGTGCCGCCACATCTACTAGCATTTAGACAGGCCGGCGCGCTTCCCGCCTAAATGGACGCTCAAAGAAGCCCAAGAAACCCTAACAAACGCACCTCGCGCCAGCAGAACCAAGATTCAAAGTGCAGAACAAATCTACCTGACACCTCGCGAACTCCCCGCGCTAGGGCAAGACCCTTAGCACGAGGAGTGGGGGGCAATTGCTGAAGGAAGATTTGGCCCGACCTCGCAAATCACGCCACGTGGCAAAAAAACAAGTAGCTCGACACTTAAAACAGCGTACCGAGGGTACAAACACCAAAGGGAAGAGACCAGCGGTCCGAGCTCCCTACAAAGTGCCCGAACTCCCTACTTAGAGCTTGAACTCCCTACTTGGAGCTCGAACTCCTTGCAAGGAGCCCGAACTCCCTGCAAGGTGTCCGAACTCTCTACTTAGTGCTCGAACTCCCTACGAGGAGCCCGAGCTCTCCCTTCGGCCCCGAGTCGCACAAAGCAGAGACCCAAACTGGCCCGTCCTATGATAGTTTGGGCCCCCACTTATCCGGACTCAAGACTTCGCCTCACGCACCGCTCCAGGCACTTTGCTTCCGGAGCATTGAACTGGATGAACCACACCGTACCTGACACCGAAGGAGCCTGTATCCAGGGGTGGCGCACCTGACTGACTTGGGATCTGACGCCTGACGGCCACATTTCAAACGGCCACCTGCCACCGTCACCTGTCACCGCTACCTCCAGTTACAGAGACGGCTCCGACAAAAAGAGCAGTGACGGTTCTGCCCCAGCAGAGGCGATGACGCCCGAACTGGCAGAAGCACGGAAATACTCATTCCCGACCTGATAGGAGTCTAGGAGTGAGTGCGCGAGGTGATTATAAATGGCTCTCCACTCCCAAAGAGGAGGTATGCAAACTTTGCGCTATCTGGTTTTACCTTGCCTTTAAAGGATTCTAACTTAAGCTTCGGAACCTTTACACCAGATTCCCCCCGGAGCTTCCTCATCTCCTCCGTTTCAGATTCTCTACTACTCTGTTCAAAGACAAGGTTATTGACAGCTAAGACCGGCCAAATTTTACGGAGTAAAATCATCACTAGAGAATACCATTACCGAAAAATTTATATATGTTATTTGCCATCCATGTGAGAATTTCGTAATGGGGAGACATTCAGTTACTTAATATTTAACTGACGGAATACTAAGGGATGAACCTATGTGTCTATTTTTGAATGTTTAGAATACTCAAAGTATTGTAATTGAAAGTTCCTATTTTTTATTATTTATACCGGAGTTTTCTTTAATTGATGATAATAGCTGTAAAAGTTTTCACAAAAAATTTAGTGGTGAAATTTCCACCATGAATCTGATAGATGGTATGATTGTTTGGGCGCCATGTGTGCAGCAACGTTTAAGGTTCCACAAATGATGCATCTAATTGCTGCTGATAAAAAGAGTTTCGGATCTGCTCTTGTTGTTGGTGCTGCACTTGCGTTCACTCTATGCCCAATATCCTATTACACGTGTGATCTCATGTGCATGAATATATACACGTGTAATGCACAGGGCTTGGTGAGATTATGATGGCCTAAAATCTAAGGGTTTGTGTTGGGAGGGTTTTTGATTGATTTAGCCAGTGTTTGTAATGAGTTCTTTTTTTTGAAAGGTATTTTTTGAGAAAATGGTGGTACACTGGCATTTTTTCTATTAACTCTTCTTGATCATCCACTACTGTTTGCTTAAAATTAGAATAATATGCAGAGGTTTGGATGTAAGTTTTCAACACATGTTCAGAGAAGCTAATAAACTAGGTGACTCCTTGCAAATGCTGGTTCCCTTAACATCTATAATAGCTAGCCTGAGTTATTAGATCACTAGCAGAAAGGGCCCGTGCTCAAATAGGAAGACAAGGAAACAATTTTGAACAATTCTTTATTGACTAATTGGGAGATGAAAAATGAAGGAGAAAGTTAATACAATTTTCAATTAAAAATCTAACTTTGGGATAAATAACTCAATTTATTCATACTTGTTAAAGAATGGATACAGGAGAGAGCCCTTTAAAGTTTAAAATACCAATAAAGTTTTATTGGAGATGGCTCAATAATAAGATCATGCAACATGTCAAACGTGCAAACGGTTTTTTACAATTTAAAAAAAAAAAAAACCTAAAAGCATATATAGATGGTTATTAATTATTGACCAATTCAGGATGACAAAACTTGTTTATCTAATATGGTTTCAGGGTTCAACTCTATGATACTTTTGGCAACATCAATTGTATACAAGTTTTATGGAAAATTGAGAAGTGAGAACTGTGAGCCTTGATCACTTGATCATTATTTTTACGCTAAAATTAAATTGATCAACCAAAATAGAGCACGGACAACTATTTCAAGCAAAAAGAATCTAACATATCTTGCTGTAGTCTTTGTTCTTCTATAGTGTGTTCTTTGGTTTTCAAATGTTAGGGTTTTTGCTCTTTATAGTTCTTTTTGTGTTATTTAGGGTTTCACTTCCAGAAATCCTCTTTTACCATCTTCAATTTGTGAAGCAATGGCCAATTCATTTCAGTACTCGTCGGCCAAAAACAGTTTCCATACGACGATCTCGATGCTCCCTCGTCTATGGATCTCGTTCCAGAGTTGGTTGGCTCGTCCTTATCTCTTTGTCGTCTTCAATTTTGTAATCATCATCATTGCAGCTTTGTCGAACTTCCAACAGAAGCTCTCGGACAAGAGTGGAAGCGAAGAAGATAAGAGTCAACCCGAGAAGCAGAGGCGGAAGGTTTCACAAGGAGTTTGGTTGGAGATTAACGAAATGGAAGAAATGCGGGTGGAGACAGACAAGAAATAGTGGATTTCGTTGAAAAATCTGGTGTCATCGACGGGGGTTGGTCGGACGTTTCCTGCATGACCGATTTTGATGGGAAATCAAGGCTGAACTCCTCGGCCTCTTCTGCCATTGTAAAAAAACCGCCAGAGACACTGCAACGGAGGCGAAGCCTGTGGGACATCTAGGGCGCGTTGTGAAGGCAACGGTGGAGAAGAAGGTGAGAGGTCTAGGGAGTGAGGCAAAGCGGGAGGAGAACGACACGCTGGATGCAATGTGGAAATCGATCGCAGACAAACGGAATCCCGCGACATGATAGTTGAGGAAGAGTGACACGTGGGACACGCTACCTCGAGTGGTGGTCGGAGCAGAGTTGGAATCAATGGCGACAGCTAAGGAAGTCGGAGGCGTTCAACGACATTGCATCGTCGGCGTCATCAGCTTCGTCTGGGTTGGATTCTTCCCGGAGGAGTGGGGGCTGAGGAAGTAAGGGGAAGAGCCGACACTGGGAGAGACTGAGAGATCTGTTAGACATAGCGCCGAATTAGGGCTTGCGGGGGGAGGAAGGAAGGAGTACGTGTCGACTTGAATGGATTCTTGTGATTCGAAGGTTTGAAGAGAGAGAGGAGAGAGCCGAGAATGGGAGAGACTGACAGAGGCGAAATTGGGGCTTACGTCTCTGTTTGTCAGAGATTAGAGACTATCTGTTAGACGAACAGCCCCGAATTGGGCCTTGCAGGGGGAAGAAGGAAGGAGTACCGATCGAGTTGAATGTACGGGAGTTCAGGCTCGATTAACCGAATCATGGGTTTTTTATTGGACCGAATCGGTATTATTAATTTCTGGAAAATCAGTAATTAAAACCAGTCGGTTGACTGGTTTGATTCATCGGTTTTTTTATTTTTTAATTTTTATAATATATTATAAAAATATATAATAAAAAAATATAAATATATATAAAATATTATATTTTAATTAATAAATAATATATCATATATTATAAATATAAATTTATATATAGAAAAATTATCTAAAACTCACCCCAAGTTTTCAGTACTTCTATTAAACTCACTACAATTTTTCAAAATGTTTAAAAGTCATCATATCATTAATTTTACGTTAAACAAATTAACGGATGTTAATATATTACCATTTTAATCTTTATAAAAAATATATTAATAATTAAACATGAAAACAGGAAAAAATTTAAACAAATATTTTTAAATATAAAATACATAAAACACATAAATTTCAAAAACATATAAAAAAGTATAGAAATTATAAACAAAATAAAAAATTGTTTAGCATATAACTAATATGTAAAATAAGACATATATATGGATAAAATGAATTAATTTTATAACTTTCATTTCGTATTAAAATAAAATCTTACATTATTTATTTCAGTTTTCATTTTTTATTAAAGTTAAAAAATAATCCAAAAGTGGTCAATATACATTTTTTGTAAAACCAAGCACTGATATGCTTTCATATTTGTGTGTATCGAACCATATCCATTGATTCGGCATGATATAGAGGCATATTGGCACAATATGCACAACTTGTGGGATACCTATGGCCATAGACACGAATAGATATGTTTCATTTCAGAAGCATTGTATTAATACTTTAAACTTTGGTGCTGAATTAGGAGGAACTTTATATTCATGGGTTCTGGGGGAAGGTGAGCTGACACACTCCCCTGTTATTTCTCTTTTTCCCTTCAAATATGGTTAATAAAATTTAAAGGTGGGCTGCCCAAGTCATTTTTGTGTCTTAAGCACAACATCTTTAGGTTTTCTAGATTTTTCATCAAACATTGCTTATAAACCATCAGTGCCCATGTGGGGAAGAGATAACACCTATAATGGAATCACATCACTTAGAGCGAGTTCAAATCAACCCCCCCACAAGACTGCTTCCTACAATATTTCACAGTACATCCCCGCCGTGTATTAAAAACATCTCTAAATGATAATATCATCATTCCTGATATTACCATCAGGAGATATTCCTAATACATGGAGAAAATGTGTTGTGGGACTTTGTGGGGGGCTGATTCGGTCTCACTTAGAGCAGTCCTTTTGATTCCCATACCATTAATTAATAGATTCCAACAGCTTTTATGCATCCATCTTTAACATACATAAACCCATTAACAGACACCATCGACTTTTCTTCTTTCCATCACCGTTGAACCAGTCATTCTTACTTTTATTTTACTGCAAATAAATATTCATTAACAGACACCGATAGCTTCGTGGAAATTTATTGGCCCAAACCCGAATATGGGTACAGCCTTTAAATTCAAAATTGAAATTTTCATCTACCCAAGACATTATACAGACCCTGGTTAGTTCTGTTTTAATAATTTTTTAGTTGGATAAAATAAATAAAAATGGGGGGTAGTGCAGTGGCAACAAACTCCATTAATGAATATTCCAAGTTCTAACACACTAAAACTAATATTCATAAATTCAAACTAGGAAGAAAGAAAATCACTTCCTCTCCATTCACAAATCTCACTGTCAAGAATAAGACTTGGTAAATAGTCCGGAGTTGGGATTATAAATTTCATTTGGCTTCTGAAAGTTTATTTTAGGTCATTCAAAGAAGAATTATAATCTCCTATAAAAAAAAAGAAGAATTACAATCAACCCTCAACTCATGACAGAAAAATGAGGTTCTTTATTTATTTATTTTTGTGTAGCAGGCGGTTCATTGACGTCTGTTCCTCTCCTCACCTTCTAGCTACAGCCTACAGGTGGCGTTGGCGTTGGCATTGATGTCTTTTGTCCACAAGAATAAAGAAACCTCCATCATTGCAACTTGGTTTTAAATTTCAGAAGTCGAAGAAGTTTAAAAAATGTGGAACTCAGGCTATGTTTAGAGTGCTTAAAAATAAGTGTTTATTTGGGTTATTAAATATTTATTGGTATTTGGGGGAAAAAACTTGAAATAATTGTTTATGTTAAAAATAAGGGCTTATTTTTTAAGTCCAAAATTTCAGTTTTTTTAAGTGCTTATACAATAAGCATTTATTCATTTTTTTTTCATCTAAAATTAACTTTAGTTGAATTTTAAAATACCACTTATAAAATTATGCTTAGTTGAATTTTATAAAAGTGCTTTCACAAAAGGGTTTTTATAAAAGTGTTTTCATAAAAGTACTTTTATAAAAGTTCTTTCATAAAAGTGCTTTTACAAAATACTTTCATAAAAGTGCTTTCATAAAAATACTTTTATAAAAGTACACTTTTATAAAAGTGCTTTCATAAAAATACTTTTATAAGAATGCTTTTGTAAAAATACTTTTATAAAAGTGCTTTTACAAAGTGTTTTCATAAAGGTATATTTTGAAAATTTAAAAAAAAATGAAGGAAAAAATAGTCACAATACTTATTGGAGAAAAAGATAACTTAAAGCACTCCCATATATATATATATATAAAAGAAAGAAAACAAATCTAAGCTGCCAAAAGTAGACTTATTCTATATTTTAGCTAACATGAGTTTATATATAATATTAGTTAAGAAAATCTAGCATTAATTAACATAAATGTTAATGTAATCATTGAACCTAATGTTTTCAAAACATGCTATTTCCCTACTTATTGTTTCAGCCATTAGACATCACTAATTAATTTTACAAGGTCAAGCCTCACTTAACTGAACCTGCCCCCATTTCCCTTTCATGACCCGACGATTTGTAATTGTAAAACACACAGATTCGATTTAACCAATAAGCCAGTCTTTTAAACCACAAAATCTTTTGAGTTGGACTCGGATGGATCAAACAGTCTTGGTCCAGTTTACACATGATCTTTCGGTATGACTGTATTTAGGTGTTGGGCTTGCACCAAAATGCCAGACTACTCAACTAATTAATTCCTGACAATCATTTTTAATCTAAAACTCACCTATCAAGATTTTGCATTAGCATTTTAATTCTGTAACTATCATCTAATTAATAGGACTGGATGTGGACCCACTGAGGCTGAGGCTGGTGGGTCACAGCTTTATGAAATCACATTGCTGACTGCAGCCCTCACCAAAGGGGAATGAAAGAAGGGAAAGTAGAAGCTTAAATTATATATATATATATATATATATATTGTTGAACCACTCTCCACTCCCTCCTCTCCTCCATGATAAATAAAGTAAATGGCAATTTGTTTGATGATAGCAAAGGATTCTCCAGAAGCCTTGACCAAATCCAAGTAATTAAATAATAAACTTAAAAGAGTCAACCAGTTCATACTCAACCAAATAATAAGCAAGAAGAACCTGTCAAATCCTATTATATGAATAATAAACCAACTTTGTTAATTAGGATCGATGTGATGAAATTGGTCAAATATGATGGTGGGTTATGATCTCCTTGATTAAAAATAGTAGGACCAACAAAAGTAGTAGTGGGCAAACGATGGAGTACTTCTAAGTCTGAGCTACAAACCTACAACGGAAATTACAGTAACGAAGGATATAGCTTAATTGCTGGGAAGTGGGAAGTGGGAACTACAACCTTAGACCAAATATACAGATACCCTTTAATTTGGATGGAATAAAATGGCGTGAACTGAGAAATCTTCGTCTTCTTATCATTAATTTATTTCCATTTCTCTACGCGCTATTTCTCCCTATTTAATTCTTTTTTGTTTGTTTACCGTTTCAAAACCAGTCTTTTGCCCACTTGTATATATAAGAAAGTCATGGACTGGGAAGGGATCGATATAGAGAAAAACTGAAGGAGAGGTTGGTAGTAGGTCACCGGCCGGCCGGTTTAAGAGTTTAAGCAATGGAAACCAGAAGATGGTTATATCTGATATTGTTGGTGTTGATGATGATGGCGAGAGGAGAAGGACAATTAGTGGAGAATTTCTATGGCTCTACCTGTCCAAAGGTCGAAGATATTGTTAGCGAGACAGTCAGGACGAAAATAAAGCAGACAAATGTTACTATTCCGGCCACTCTCCGTCTCTTCTTCCACGACTGCTTCGTCGAGGTAGGGATATACAAGTACACATATATGATATTCATCCATATTCCATCCATTCATCCTCAACTGACTTTTGGTTCAGCTGGTTCCTTAATTATCAATTTTTTAGTATAAAACTAGCGTTGCTGTGTCTTGATCAGCAACCCAACATGCTTCTGATTGTATATTTTCATTGTGGTGATTTGATATTATTTTGATGGTTTTAAAAGCATGAATTGTTTGTTGAAACAAATGAATTTCAGTTCACTTTTTGTCTGATAACATGGCAATTATTTGAACCGATTATATATGCTATCCTCCTCATGCATTACTTAGGCCCTTTAATTACTACTGGTCATCGTAGAAATAGATTTGTTAGCTAGTTATTTTAAACTAATAATCTTAGTCATTACTTAGGCTTTGGCTTTTAGAACCCAGTGGAGAATTAAAGACATTCTAATAGAAGAGCAGGAACAGTGTATATGGTAGGCTGAACCAATTTGATGGGGATGAGAGGTGGGAAACAGGGAAAATTAATGTATGAGCGAGTAGGGACTTCAATTTCTTAATTTCTTTTTCCTGTTAATCTCTCCAATATATATTTAAACACCCAAGCTTGATCTTTCCCAATGGATTGCAGATTGCTCCACTTTTTTCTATAGTTATTTAATTCATGAAGTAATAATGGAAGCGTCTACTTTGAAGAAAAAGTGGGTCGTGAAAATGGAAATTCCAACCCATTACCCACCCTCTTCTTAGTCAAACAAATTAAGAAGAAAATATCTGTCAAGCCATCAACCTGCTTTGTTTGTATACTTAAAGAGAACCAACAATACCAACCCCTCGTTAAAGAATATCAAAGGAATATATAGGTCACAAATATCAACGTGGAATAGTATACAATAACAAGTCGATCGTCAGATCTCCATCTAATGTTTATTCTTAATGAATGGATCAATTAATTAAGCAAGGCATGCAAAAGCTGTGTATGAAAGTTGTAAGGAGGCCAGGTCTGTTTTAGATGAAACAACAGGTTGAATGGTTTTTAATTATTGGGGGAATTGGCAGGGTTGTGATGCCTCGGTGTTGATCGCCTCAGCCAATGGAGATGCAGAGAAGGACGCAGAAGATAATTTGTCCCTTGCAGGAGATGGCTTCGACACCGTTGTCAGGGCAAAGCAAGCACTAGAAAAGGAATGCCCAGGTGTAGTCTCTTGTGCTGACATCTTAGCCCTTGCCACCAGAGATGTTGTATTCCAGGTAATTAATTAATCAGAAGTTGTGAACTAGCTACCTTGTTTTTACCTCACTCGATCAACCTACTCTCTGGTAGCATATATAGCAGCCAACAACTCACATTCGTCGTCCTTTCTAATTATTCCCTGAAATTAATAAACGAATCTGCAGGCTGGAGGACCACGTTACCAAGTAGAACTGGGACGTCGTGATGGTCTTGTTTCCCAGAAATCACGAGTAGCCGGAAACCTACCAGAAGCCAAATTCGATCTCGACCAACTCAACTCCATCTTCAGTAGCAACAATCTCAGCCAGATTGACATGATCGCGCTCTCTGGTGCTCATACGGTTGGCTTCTCCCACTGCAAACAATTCGCAAACAGGCTCTACTCCTTTACCCCATCTTCCCCAGTTGACCCTTCCATGGACTCAAACTACGCTTCGGAAATCATGTTATCTTGTCCTCAGAATGTAGACCCCAGTGTGGCTGTTAACATGGACCCTTTAACCCCAGTAGTATTCGACAATGTATATTACCAGAATTTGCTTGCAGGAAAGGGCCTCTTCACATCCGATCAGGTGCTCTTCACAGACCCTGCGTCACGGCCTACCGTCAATGATTTTGCTTCGAATCCTAACAATTTTAACGAAGCCTTTAAAACAGCTATGACAAAGCTGGGAAGAGTGGGTGTGAAGACAGGTACAGAAGGAGAGATCAGGAAAGACTGTACATCTTTCAATCCTGCTAGATGATGATGATGATGATGATACTCTGCAGCTAGCTTTGCAATGGGAAGACATCGATGAATAAGATGCTGCTGGTTGAAGCTACTATTATTCTTTTCAAATAAAGCTTCGGGTTGCTTTGAAACCGATCGATGCTTGTATCGAATCGGTACTTGATATAATATATAGTTATGTATACAATGTTGAAGACTTGAAGTTGCTCAAAGTGGAAATCAACTTCACGTAAAACTGTTTCAGTTTCACAGTGAAATATTAAATTTAAAATAAAAAAAAAAGGCCCCAACACTTCTGAAATGAAACAAACCCGAAGTCCTAACACAAAAGAAAACGCACATAGGGTCCGTGTGGACCCACACCTTATGCATATACATGTTCAGTCCTGAGAAGGTTGCCCAGCCCGTTGCGCATCAATTTATCTCCAGCCATTTATGATTCCAAATTCATTGATTGATATTCTCAATCTACGATTAGATGTTATTCTCTGTTGACTGTTGTGCTTTCACTCTCGGGGCATTTGCATGATTTTTTATTTTAGTAAAGGGTTTTGATTGGTCATATCTTCTTTTAACTCAACTTTTCTTTGATTGGACGTGCCACGTATTTAAGCCCAAATAGATAGCATTATTATTAGTCTAAGGTTTGTGTAACCTAGGACTTAGCCATCAGATGGTCCAATTTAGGAGATCCTAGGGCTGTAATTGAGCTGAGTCGAGTTGGGTATAGTTATTCCAGTTGACTTGACTCAAAAACTTGACGCTTGAAACTAAATTTAGCTTGATACTTGCAAGCCATTCAAGCTTTGCGCAACTAGAGTTGATTATAAATAAATTAATATTAAAAATTATAAATACATTAATATACAAAATTAATACTTATTTAAATTATAAATAAAAATATGTTAAAATTTTAATCTTTTATTATAAGCTCAATTAAACTCACGAACCAAGATCCAATAATCAGAAATTCTATTTTTATGAGGATTTGGACTCGGAGGCCGGTTTTATCATTTTAAACCCATGAAATTTGGGCAGCCCACGCTAAGTGAGAAGGGATGGGCACTCCGCATAGCGCGCCCCACGGCCCATCCCTCCTGTGAATTGGGCTGTGGGCGCGATTTGGCGAGCCCATCAGAACTCAGGCCAAGTGGACTAGAATCCATTGTAGGTAAATGCCCAACGAACATTCTCTAATTATCTATGTTTGTTTTGTCAGCGTTTTAGGTTTGTTGATGTTTTCTTCCTGTTCACATAATCTACTTGACCAACAATTAGAGTAGAGGGTATTGACTATTGACTATTGATGTGATTTAAATCTAATATAATATTGACAGAAAGAAAAAACAAATGGTGAGGAAGTAAGAAAGTATAGATACGAAATCAATGAGAGAAACAGCTATTTTAAATAGTAGGTGAGGTAACAAGGATGCACAATTAATTTGAATTTTGAAGTGATCAAATCTGCAGCCTTTGGACTGGATTTTTGAGCAACACCAGTCCTAATAAAATTAGAAAAAAAAAGGTCGGGCATGCATTAGTTCGACGAGAAAAGGTCTGATTGATGGCCAACCCAGATTAATTAGCCTGTATCTCTTTGCCTTCACTCTGATATTATTCTGCTTATAAACAGGTCAAATTCAATGCCCGTTGTTTACTGACTGCTGTAATGATATATATGGATTGGTCTACCCTCTCTGCAATTGATCAAATTCCTTTCTCGTTCTATAAATGATGAAAAATCAGGCTGGGGGCCATCATAAAACGTTGAATTGGGACGTCGTGAACTCGTGATGGCCTCATCAGTCATCTCCAAGGCATCATCATCATGGGTAAATGGAAGCCTTCCTCAACTCGATTTCCATCTCCACCAACTAAACTCCATGTTTAGTAAGAACAACCTAAGCCAAATTGACATGATCGCACTCTCTGGTGCCCACACAGTTGTCTTCCTCCACTGAGACTGTACTCCTTCTGCCCTATTTCCTCGGTTGGTCCTTTTGATCCAACGTATGCCACGCAGTTGATGTCGTTTTGTCCTCAGAAATCAGAATGTAGACCCTTTTTTTTTATGAATTTTAAAAAAGTAGACCCCGTTTTTGCCATTAAAATGGATCCTGTAACACCACGAATATTAAACAATGCGTATTTACCAGAATTTGGTTGCAGGAAAAGGCCTCTTCACTTCATATTTTTTTTATTTATTTTATGAGATAGAGGTTGCTGTTGTTGGTATTATTGCCACTTCTAATTTCAACATTTTAGGTTAGTCAAAACAAAATTTGAAGAATTTGTCTTGTCACACTATACCAGATAATCATTTCTACTGAAAAAATATGAGCATTGAATTGGGGTGTTGTCATTTAGAGTAGAAACATTAAATTTGAAGTTTACTAAAAAAACAATAATTGATAACTCAAAATATTTGTGATAAAAAATATATTTTCATAAAATTTGTATTAACAAACCTAAAACATTGCAAGTAAAAATGACAATGGCTAACCAGACACAACCATAGCATCCCAGCCTATGGTTAAAGATTTCACATCAAACCCAAAAAACCTTGTCACGGCATTTGCCATGACAATGATAAAGCTGGGGAGAGTATAAGCTAGAGGTGTAAAACGGTCCATGCTGAGCCCACATGGCACGGCCCACAGCCCAAGCCCTGCAGGCCCGTGCCAGGATGGTCTATGGGTCGAGCCTTGGGCCAGGCTGGGCCGTGGATCGGCCGATCGACCGGGCCAAAGTAATTTATTTAAAAATTGAAAAAAACTTCAAATTTTAATTTTATATGAATTTTGATGTATACAATTACTTATATATACAATAATTAAATAAAATAGTATAATAAAATTAAAAACAATTGTTTATTTTATTAATATTATATATATATGGGTTGTATCGGGCCACGAACCATGGGCGACATGGCATGACAGTGTGATCCGGCCCAGCACAGCCCATATAATTGTACAATAACTCATACGGCCCATAAACCATTGAGCCAGATTGACTCAAAATCGTGCTAGACCACAGGCGGCACGGCCTGATTTACACCTCTAGTGAAGCAAAGAGAGGTGTACAAGGAAAAATTAGTGAAGATTGTACAGCTTTCAATTCTTGAGCAACACAATTTAACAAGGCGCCACTAACAGAGCGGCTATTCACGTTTCATTTTATTTGCTGAATTGCTGCTTTTAGTACTATGTTCTACCTAGCAACAAACATAGGTCTTTGGGTCTTTACAATTTTCACATATTACGGTAATTTAGCCTCAGTTTGGAAACAATACAAATGTAAATATGTATAATATAAATATATATAAAATAATATAAAATATAAGATTTTATACTCTACATATTTGCATTCATATTCTCTCTAAACCAAGGTTCTAAATAGCGGCATGGGCCAATATGCCAGTAGGATGTATCGGCATGTGTCGGTATTTTTTTTATGTTTCACTTATTTTTTTTAAAATTGGTTCAGAGGGGCCGGTTTAGAACCCAGCTATCCTCTGAACTAGTGACTGTCCCGATACAACCCCTATAGGGACGTATTAGGAAACCACCAACATGATACATATCATCCAATACAGGTCGATACGTATCAATACTTTGAACCTATTCAAAACTGAGGTTATTAACCAATAATCCATTTAACCCTTCCACTCATTTTGAATATAAGAATTGGTTTGGAGATGGGTCGAAACACCCACCTACTTACTGGATCGATATTATAGATATAAATTTTGGTAAATTTCTGTAACCATCACACCCAAGAGAAGATGTGGCTGAAAAGTGAGATGGCTTTACTGTGTTTACACCAATATTTTAAACCCCCGCACATTTGCAAGCTAATGCTTTTGTTACCCAGCCTGAATCCCCCACTCGTGTGCAATATTAAAAAAGACAAAAAAAAAAGAATTACAGCGGATAAGGGAAATTTTTGGGCCCTGATATCAATAAAAATAATATCTTTAATATAATTTTTAAAATATATTAAGTTTTTAAAAATTATATTAAATAAGGGCAAAAACAATGTTTATCTTCTTCCTCCTACAAATCATCCATCAACGCCGTCGCCCACCGCCATCTTTGGCAACCTCTGGCAACACCTCTGCCCAAAGCTACCACCTCCGGCAACACTGCCTCTACCCACCTCCACACTAGTCTTGTAAATCTCAATGACTACCATCCACTAGCGCCACCACCCACCTTTGGCAACACCACTTCCGCCCACCTCCACCCCAGCCCTGCGAATCTCAATGACTACCATCCACCAGTGCCGCTACCGCTGCCTCTGCCTCCGCCCCAGCCCTACAAATCTCAATGACTATCATCCACCAGAGGTGGGCGAAGGTGTTGCCAGAGGATAGTGGTCATTGAGACTTGCAGGACTGGACTGGGGCAGAAGTGGTTTGGAAGAAAAAGAAGATAAACAGTGTTTTTACCCTTATTTGATATATTTTTTAAAAAATTAACCTATTTTAGAAATTATATTAAAAGTATTTTTTTAATGATATCAGGGCCCAAAAGTTATCATTATCAGCAATAATCCCAAATAACCCAAAACCAACAATCTTAATTGAAAATTTCACATATATGATATATCCCCAATTCTTCGATGAAGTAAAACTATTTTTATTCCAATCTAAAAAACTAAAGACTCAATTTCATTGTATTCTAAAAATCTTACCTCCTATTTTACTATGAGGATTTGAAAAGACGGATGCAAGCACAATGCACAGATTTGAAGGGACATTCTATTCCATATCTAATTTAAAAAAACTAATAAATAGTTTGTGAAAATTAGTATTATTCAAAGTATTATGGAATATAAACTTTTATGTTGTTCATTTGTTCAATATCCCTATTAAATCCATTAAAAAAATAGAACAAGATGGTTTTATTGGCGTCATTCCTGTAAAACCCTTTCAATTTGAATGTATACGAACCCTGCTAAGGTAAAAACGGGTGTTAAGAGTAGATGCATTGTGAGAAATAATTTGGGATTTTTTTCGATAAATCACAGATAGGTACCCCTGTATTTGGGGTAGTAACAGATACGTATCTTGAACTTTCAATTGGAACACCTGAATACCCTGATCTTTCAAAAACAGACATTTAGGTCCATCTGTTAGTATTCCGTCACTTAAATATTATATAACGCCAAAATACTCTTTTTATGTATTTCTGAGATCATTCTCAGGTAACGTCTTCCCATGATGTTCTCATATAGACAAACAAATAATATATTCAAAATTTTCAAAACAGCATTCTCTGAAGATGATTTTACTTTGTAAAATGATCTAAAAAATACAAGAGAAGGGTATTATTATGTAATGTTTAACTGATGAAATTCTACGGATAGATCCAAATGTCTATTTTTGGTAGTTCAGGGTACCAAGTGTTGCAATTGAAATTAGGATACGTATCTATCACTACCCCAAAGTACAGGGTACCTATATATAAATACCCCCTTTTTTTGCTTTGATTTTCATAACTTTTAATGTTTTATAGTGGTGAGAGGAATTCTATTGTGGAGGTGGATGTGGATGTAGAGAGCGACAATAAATGTTTAATCGAAATTGTCCTTGAGAAGAATTCTACTATTCCATGGAGAGGCACATATATCTTACACATTATTTAGAAAGGTAAATACTTCAATGCGAATCACTTCAAATACTAAAATGATATCTTTATTTATTTATTGCATTCAAGTAACAACTACAATCACCCATGTCCACAAGAAAATACTCGTATATTCAGGTAGCACGTTAGAAACTCTACATCTATTCTAATATGGCAAATTCAAGGTACCAAGTAAGTATCACATGGCTTCCTGTTACCCACGCTGCAGACCAATATATTCAAGCCATGCCTCCACTTGTTGCTGTCCGGATTATCTGAAATAAAGCTGTTACGAGTGAAAAGACTACAATTAGTACACTATCACAGTTGTTATGTGATGAACACACAGGATAATCTCACAAAGAAACAAAAGAAATAATCAAGGGTAGAATTTCAATAATATACTGAATTGCTATCATATTTGGGTCCTCTATCAGGATATCTAGACCATGAATGTGAAGAGTGAACCAGTTCGGAGATTGATAGTTTAGCCTGTTGCTACCATCAGGTCCATTACACACACACACGGACTTGATTTCAATTTTTTTAGCTTGTATTAGCTACACTTTTGAAAAGTTGTTAAATATGTAGAAAAATCAGAGGATTATGCCGTCAATAAGTGATCATTTATAGATTAGATTTTCCAGAACCTGACATAACCACATCAATATGGAGACATCCACCAGATCTTTGGATAAAAAACCAATACTAATATGGATTTCCAAGTCCTTATTGCAATAAGCGTTTGGTGGTTCTCCATTTAGATTTATGCACCCTGATGATGAGAAACGTCCACAGTATATGTTGTTTGCTGATGATATGGTATTGACTGATAAAAATAAAGCTGGGATAATTACAAAATTAGAAAAATAGAGGCTTTAAGAAATAAAAGGTTTTAATTAGAAGAAATAGTAAAATCAAAGGGTATAAAATTAAGATTGATGATCAAGAGATACCCAAAATTAAGTGTCTTTGTTACCATGGATCAATCACTTGTAATGAGTGACAAATTAAATAGTACGTTTTTTATGATCAGTAAAATTGTAAATTGAAAATGTTGTTGCCCATAGAGTTAAAGCAAGGTGGAAATTCTTATGTACAGTGTAAATACATACAAAATACAAAGTTCTGCACTCTACATATATATATTTTTTTATCAGCATAAAATCTGAATTTTGGAGCTTTAAGCTACAGGAATAAACTACCATTTTATTACAGCTGGTTGGGATTCGATCCCAAGTCTCCGCTACAGGAATAAACAACCATTTGCACTCTACATATTTATATTTGTACTCTCTCCAAACTGAGCCTATAAGACAGTCACAAGACGAGCAATTCTATATGAAACAAAGTGTTGGGCAATCAAGCAATAACATCTAAAAAAATAATGTAGCTAAAACAATGATAACCATGTGGTTGAGTGGCAAGATTGGAAATATTTTCATATTTGAGAGGATAGTCTTAATAGGTAACATGATGAGGGAAAGCCAGCCGAGATGATTCAACCATGTACTAATTAATGACTGCACCAGTGGAGAGCAAGGTTCAAAATTTCAATATGAGGCATCCCATATATTGTATCATATCGGCAAGACTAGGATACCTCAATGAAAGGCTTTTGGGGTTTTGACCATTCCAAGAGGTAATCAGGCCTAAAGACCAATCTCCCTGAAAAAACAAGAAAAAAAAAAACCTTGTGTAGTTGAAACACCTCATACGCACCATTTGGAGTATCAGGTGCAAGCAGAAGGCTCTAAATAAGAAGAGGATGACCTAAAAAAATCAGGTTTAAGTGGTAAGAAATGATCTAAAGTCATACAGCTTTACAGAAAGCCAGGCTCTTGATGTAACAAGATAACAGGACGGGTTTTATATACAGCCTGTTAGGATCTTCATGTAATGGGAACTTTACAGAAATCAGACTTCTCCAGAATCATGGAAACCATCTTTTGAGTACCCTTGTTGCCATCCAATTATGTCATAACTCAAAAATAGTGCTTAGCCTTAAAGACTACGTTAATGGCTAGAATCATGGATATTGCAATAGTCTGCCATGTCTCTCATGAAAATAAGTAACTATGCAGCTGCTGCTTTGTAGCCAGCAATACCATCTAATAGTAGGGAATGGTCCTTTTAAAACATAGGATTATGGGAATTCTTAATTTACACCAGAAATACAAGGATTGTAAGTAATTCATGCAATGAGTCACATGTCACATTTTATGAGGGACTCCTTTAATCCAAGGGCTTGTTGTTTTAGTTGAGTTGGTTTATTTTGGTGTTCTTATATTTTTCTAGACCTAAAAATCTAGTTTTGGATATTTTAAAAGGAAAGATTACTTATTTTACCAACATATAACTATAATTTAAAATGTTTGCCCATGTTTGGTTCGTAAAATAATCAATCTTTAACATATTGAATAGATGAAAAAAGACACGTCAGTGGTTTCAGATATTCAAAACTTACAGGATCCGATGACAACAAACACAAAGAATCCAAGAACAATGGGCCCAACTGGATAATTACTTCCTTTCTTTGTGGTTGTTTCAGGCACTGCACCTCTCTTAGTAATGTTCTTCTCAAACCTCTCCACCTTCTTATCCGCAAGACGCCTTGAGGTTGTCTGTGCAACAACACAAAATGCAATTTATTAAAAGCAATAATTGAAGAAAGAAGTTGATATTATGTCTAAGACCACGAAGAATGGGACAAAGTCCATGAATGTGGGATGGTAAACGGTAATCCTTCTACCGTGCTTTGGGCATATTGGTTTATATAATGTGCCATGATCTAAAGACCACGATAATCCTTCTACCTAATAAGACCTAGGTTGCATGATACCATGATCTAAAGCTCATTGGCCACATTTTTCCTATATTTAGGTTGGGGTTTTGAATACTTTTTTTTTTTGGAGAAAACAATCTGAATACTTGTTTTTTTTTTCCCGGATACCGCGCTGCAGCTAACAAATTCTTATAAACAACACAAACCTTTCATGATTTGATCTCAAAAACCGAAACCAAAAAGAGCCAACTCATATGATCAACACTCAAATTAGTAGACAAACAGAGATCCCTAAACAAACAAATACAAAGAGGCAAGGCAAACAGAGATGAATACAGACGGCTACACAAAGCAATTTTAGAACTAATAGAACATCCGTTGCATTCTGAAAACAAACAAACTGAGAATCGATTCTTTGAACCTCGAGCCCAAGACAGATCTCCTTGTCTCAGATCTAAACTTAATCTCAAGGGAAGTGATGATTAGACGGAGAACGAAGCAAATAAAAAATATTTTAAGAAAAATAGCAAATATAGATCACATATCTTCAAGACGAAATAAGACGAATAGAAAGAAAATCAAGTGAAAAGATCGATCAACCAATCAAATGCTCAAAAATCTTCAAGAAAATTATACCGAATCAGATGCTATAAAATTCAATCATGATTATACAGTATCAAGAGGGGAAAAAAAAAAAAAAAAAAAAACTAGATTAGTAGATTACCATGGTTTCAGGAGAGATCTGCAGACCGGAATAGAGAAACGAGATTTAGAGAAAGAGGAATGGGTGTTTGTGTGTGTTCTCCTCGTTTCCTTCTCGCTACGGAAGGAAACCGCGTCTCTTTCTCTCTCCCTCTCAACAGTATCAGTATGTATCGGAACAACTACCACGCCGACAAGACAGCTGATTTATATGTATGTACAGGAAAAGGGTTGGCTAATCGGATGAAGCTGGCCCAATACGACCCGAGGTCCCGAATTCGAAATTCACTTTGACTCGTCTTTCCGGATGAGTGTTGCGTCATTCTAGCCAATGGGATAAGCCCTCGTCAAATGATGATCCACGTCAGGTTAAGATCGGAGAGAGCGGATCCGCTCCTCACACATGGCGCCTCACACACTAACCTTACGGCTCAGTGAAGATGTTACCGATGGACGGCTACGATTCAGTGTGAGGTTGATATGAGACGCGGAGCAAATCCAAATTCAGGAAACTAATGGGGCAATCCCACCTCAAAGGGCGACACGTCACTGATCACGAACTCGGACCTTACAGTTACAGTTGTAAATCGGGCCGATATACGTATTTTTTTTAATTCATTTTATCATTGTATACATCAATCTTAAAAATTTTAAGATTTTTCAATTTTTTTGTTTAATTTGTTAATTTAACCTTTCATTATTTTATTCAATTTTTTTTTTTAAATCTACCTCTCGTGGCCAAGGTTTAGGGCGTATCGTATCGTATCTTTTGAAAAAGATACGATTCAAAATGCCTGTTTCTATGTGTTTCGGACCCCCAACTTTTTTTAATAATAAAAAACATCTTATAAACTTTCTAAAAAACCAAACTTTGAAAAAAAACTTAAAAAAAAGTGTCTCGGCCGTTTCTAAGTACCGATACGATACAATCGAAATACGTATCATATCGATACTTTGAACCTTCCTCATGGCTTGGCCCAGTCCGTGGCTCGGCCTAAGGACTAGCCTGGCCCTATTTACACCTCTCTACTCATAGCAGTTCGTATCTTCTATCCCCTTGGTGCAAATGATTTGAGTGTAAATTCTAACCTATTTTTATTTCAAATTTTAGCTTATTTTATTTGATTGCAGTACAAATAAAGTAAATTAAGACATGAAACAGAATAAAGTAAAATTTGATGAGGGGTAATTTGGCCCGACCTGGTAAGCAGAAGACACGTGGACGTGACCTGCCAACTTGACGATGATTCAGCACCTTCGGCCACCTCGACGAATTGAGTCACCTCGGGTGTCCTGGTCACCTCAGATAGCACTGAGGTCTAGGTACCTAGAATAACCAAATCTGTTGAAGATGACACGTAGCAGACTCTAGAAGCCCGCCAGCTACGTCCGAACCATCCGGGATCATACCATGCAACCGTAGTCCTTATCCTTGTCTCGCCTGAATCGAACGGGCACGATAAGCCTTATCAGTTAACACGTTGGTCACCTTTCGAAGTGGAACGGACTCCTACTGCTCGATCCGAAGATCTCGGAGAGGTTTCTTGAGGCTCACGATAGCTTAGTTATATAAAGGCATGAGCCCCCTGTACCCAGGTATGCACGATTAAGTGCATTCTAACTCTCAAGATTAATGATTTTCAGCTCACAATTCATCACTAAGAACTAACTTAAGCATCAGAGCAATCTCGTCAGGTTAGCCACTCCGAATTCTCTGATCCTTTCTCTTGCAGTTTGATCGACCAACTGATCACTAACATCCGAGCCACCTTTCAGCTAGGAACATCCAGATCATGCACAATCAAAATTCAAAACAAAATTAAACAAGAATTTGCATTATTATTTTTATTATTATTATTATTATTATTTTTCTTTTTTTTTTTTTTTTTTTTTTATTTTTACATTTGCACTCCCACGCATTTGAACCATTACAAATAAATTTACACGTTGAGTATTAAGTTAATACAATTACAAACCCAAGAGCCATATATATTATTATTTATGCGCTTCAAAAATTCAATTCAAGTTTCAAATTTAAACAATTGCATACGTCGGATATGCTATCCACAAGCTATTCCCATGTCACCCACAGAAGATTATAGTTGCACATTAAGAATATTTTCTTTGTTTTTTCAAGAGAGGTATTCCCATGAATTCATAGTTTGAATGGTAGACAAATTTATTTCCATGATCCGATAAGCACCCATGCCTCTGCCAATAAATTCATAGTTTGAGTGGTACACAAGTTAACCCACCAAGCAGAAGCATCATTTCAGTTTAAAAGCTTTGGAAAAGGGCTATTTTAAAATTCACATGTGCCTCATCTCTACTATTTATTCAACCCATTAACTAACACTCCTATCAAGTAGTATTTACATATTTAAATTACACCAATTATACTATATTTGTATTTTATTTATTTAATAATAATAATAATTTATTTATTTATTTATTGATAAAAAATAAGGACAAATAGGGTAATTAGTTATTGATATTAAATGAGTTCTATTTTAAGATATTAAATGCATTCAATTATCTCTCATTAAATCCAATATTTAGGTTCAATTTGGTAGGAGTACAAATACAAATGTTGGATTTAACGAGAGAGAATTGAATGCACTGAATATCTTTAAACTACATCTTTTCAACTCATTTAATATCAAGAATCGATTACCCTATTTGCCCTCATTTTTATCAATAAATTTAAATATAGAAGGGTAAATTTTGTCCTTGGAAAATTCCAGATTGGGATGTATAAATCTTGAAAAGTTATTAAAAAAAAAAAGATAACCCCAATTGGACATCGAAGTGCAAAGTTATGGCTTCCAAAAGTTTGCACATAATTAAGTGCGCAACCTGCAACTTGGTTACTAGGTCGAACGGGTCAATGGTTGAATCGCCCAAGTTAGACAGTTTTTAAACAAAAGGGGGAGTTTCAAAAGAACCAAACCTAGAATCAAGGTCGAGTTACAGTTCGAACGGTTCAATTTGCGAGGTCAACAACAAGTTGAAAACATTGATGATAAATAAAAAATATTTTTATTAATGGTGGAAATGAAATATAAAATTTAAAACCAATTGGAACTAAATTATTTTCCTATTATCTCTAATTAAATCCCATATCTAAGGTATATTCTCTTATTAAATCAATAATATTAATTTTAATAATATAAAAATAAATATTTTAAAAAATAATTTGAAAACAAAACTATTTTCTTCCCTCTCGGTGGTAGGTAATCAATTCAACCATTTGAGGTCAAATCCGTTAATAAATAATGCCATAATTAAATAATAAAAAATTAAAATAAAAAAATAAAAAAATAAAAAGAATTGGGCATGTCATTAATATTGTATATTCATTATACTGACTAAAAATAAGTATGAAATGCAAGAAGTATTTTTATAAATGATGAAAATGGATTGCCAAAATTAAAATCAATCTAAAAATGAAACGATGTCATAGTCAAATAATAAAATTTTTAAAAAATAGAAAATATAAAGAAACACAAAAATAAATATTATACATAAGATATAATGTTATATATTTATAAAAAATAAAATATTGGATACATATATAATATTACGCATTCATTATATTGAACAAAAATAAATATTATACATAAGATATGATTTTATCAATAATGGAAACATAATACAATATTTAATGTCAACCTAGAAATCAAACTATTTTTCTTTTTGGGTCATGGGTTAGTGGTTTGGGTCAAATAGATTAATCGATGATATAATAATTAAATAATAAATTTTTAAAAAATAATAAAAAAGTACAAGTAATCAAAAGAATATATAAAAAATTATATATTAATTATGTTAAACAAAAATGAAGTGTGATAAGTAAAAATTATGTGTATAGTGTAGATGAAATATATAATTTAAAATTGATCCGAAAGCAAAGCTATTTTCTTATTTAAATGGTTGGTCAATGGTCCAATTTTTCAAAGAAAGTCATGATGTCATAATTGAATAATAAATATTTAAAAAAAAAAGATAGAACACAAAAGTTAAAAAAGTATAGAGTTTTGTCAAAGACATTTTAAAACATTTCTAATGTTATAATAATAATAATAATAATAATAATAATAATAATAATAATAATAATAATTGATATTGTAATTTAAAATTTCTGTAGGTGCATATTTAGTACAAGTATTTAAGTTTATTTTTAACCATATTATTACTTTTATTAATTTTCAATTTCTATCCTAACTATGATATATCTAAAATTCAAATAGTTAATATGAAAAAAAATATCATACAACACACGTACTTAATTTCTAGTAATTAATAAAAGCCTATATAAGTACCGTAATGCAATCACCCAATCTCAAGGCCAAAGGTGCATTATTAACGCCAAACGATTATAAACATTCCTTTGAATTTACATCTCCCTAGGGGTGTTCACGGGTCGGTTCGGGTCAGTTTCTTGGGATTTTCCCAACCGACCCGACCTGGTCGGATTAGCTAAGGTGGGAATCGAAACCGACCCACTGACAGGCCAAACTGACCAGGTCGGTTTGAGTCGGGTTGGGTCGGTTTGGGTCGGTTTGGTCGGTTTTGCTCCTGTATGTATAAAGCCAAATAAAATCTGATTTATTTGATAATTTGAATATTTGATATTCAAGAGTCCAAAATAAATCTAAATTTAATTCAGGTAAAGAATAAAAAATTAGAAACCTTCTAAATTCTAAATTTTTAATCTAGGTAAAAAACTAAAAAGGGACACCTAATTGAATTCTAATTGTAATTGCCTAATGGGCCTTCTAGAGTTCTAAAAGTAGAAGATTAGTAAGAATTAGGAAACTACTCAAACTAGAAAGTAGGAACTACCAAACTAGTAGATCTCTAGGTCGATTCGGGCGTGAAAACCGAATCTGACCCGAGATGTCGGTTTCGTTTTGTGCCCAACCCGAAATCGACCGGTACGAATGCAAACCCGGACGACTCAGGTTGGGTCGGTCCGGGTTGATCGGTTTGGTCGGGTTGGGCATTCTTTTGAACAGCCCTACATCTCCCCACTAATGATAATAACATGCAAATACAAGTATGAGATGTTTGAGAAGATATTCCATTCTACAGCTGTGGTGAGACATAGATAAGGTTCTTGTGAGTGAGAGATCCAAATTCTGTCGGGGGTAGGGATCTGCTACCAATAAAACGTTGCCAACACTGTCCCAATATGCCACCGGTTATGTGGCCGTATTGGGTTTTGACTCTTGAAAACAAACAAGGCCAATTTATATAGTTCAGTACCCTCAGATATTTTTATTATGCACCAACCAACCCCTCAACTTGTTTTGCATGCTGCCGCCATTCATCCACACCAAGACCATCATGTTATATATAGTGGATTCACATTTCCCAATGAATAATGATATTACTAAAGTACAAGTTTATTGTCTAGTGATCTTCTAGTTTTTTTTATTTTTTTTTTATTTTTGTAATGCAGACCTAATAGATGTTGTAAATACAGGTCGACCAGCGAAGTATTGCTGCTCCTCAATAGATAGTACAATCAAGCTGTTCATCTTTTTGCTTATTACGTATCCAATATGACTCTAGAAGATCTTTCTCATTCAATTGGCTCCGGTTGTGGTGGTGAATGGTGACAATAGTCCAGTGTAGAAGCATGGTTTTAAAAATCAACCCGGTGACCAAACCAGTTAGGGGTCCAGTTATCGGGCCAAACAGTTCGACCATTCGAACAGAATGCTTGAACTGTCCTCACAAAAAAATTTAAAAAAATTCAAAAAAGTAAAAAAAAAAAAACAGTTAAAACCATTCGAACGGTTAATAACCCAATTCAGCGGTTCACTGACCAAAATCAACGGTTTTGGGGGAAAATCCGGTTTTTGGGAAAAACAGAACTAGTCACCTAACCGGTTTCCGATTTTTCCGGTCCAACCGTCCGATCCGATCCAATTTTAAAAACCATGGTTGGAAGCACCGTTTTCTCAAAAAATGGTGCCTTTATTTTTGCCAAGTAGGATGTTTTTTTGGAGAAATAACAACTTTTTGTGTTTGGTACCATTGCTCCAAGAAACATTTCAGCACTAATACCCATTATCCAATGCCACATCACTGCCCTGTTAGCAGCAATAGGCTGCAGCTCCAGGAAACGCCAAATTTGACATTGTTCCAAGCCATGGCTTCCCGATTTCCGAAACGTGACTTAGAGCACCATTTTTTATGAAAAAATGATTCCAAACAAATGCTCATTTCCTAAAACACCGTTTTTTCCAATGTAACGCCATTGCTCCAGAAAACAGCAACGATGCCAAACAACCGCTACGACGACGTCTGTCTGAGCGTCAAAAGCATGTAAATTTGTCTTTAACACACCAACATGAATACCAAAGCAACAAAGATCATAAGCTTTGAATTTCCGAGTACACAACATTATAGGTTAAATATCTTTTTAAAGGTCTTACAGAGATCACACATCAGAAAATGCTCAACACCTCGTGAGGTGGTTATATCAGAGAAATGTTGCTTCATCCACCTGTAATGATATCCATGTTCTGCTCAGCTGATTGCCAATGTTTATGAGAGAGGCATTCTACCTGCATGTTGACAAATTTGACACCACAAACTATTGGCTTAATCCACATTTGTTTTCATATAAAGTTATAAACCTCAGAGAGGCATAAGAAAAAGAACAGCTACGCAGCATGATGAAATTAAAATACCTAACGAGGGATTTAATATGTTATGGGGCAACTACTCGATATTGGTCCTAGCTATCCAGGGTTTTGAGAGGGGAGTAATAGATACAAACCTAACCTCCAACATTCTTCCCACAAGTTGCCTACTCTCAGACTTTGACTTTGAACTCATATTCTCACGCTTGTTAGCCAACATTTTACTATTTCACCAAGCAATGGTTCTTACTATGTTCAAAGCATCGATACTCTCCATTTGCAAGAGAGTGTTTCAATTTTTAAACCCCATCAAAACTCATATTTCTTTTTCATTGTTTTGTCTGATATTTTGTCAGACCTTTTGTCACATCATATAATATTATATTAAACAAATCAAACTTAAAGCTATATGGTATTTCCTCCACTAATTGAGTACAAATCAATGCAATTGTTTTTCTTGTCAATAATCTCATGTGGTCTCTCACTCCTATTTTAAAAGTTTACTAGGGTTGATGCCTAGGAAGCAAGAAAATACCAGCCACCAACAGGAGAATTTCCATATTGGTTAGGTAGACTAATAAAGTCACACATCCTTACACGATTATTAACTAATGTAATTGATACAATCAAAAACAATTCAACTGATTTATTTGACCAGCAATGCACTAATCACTATTTCAACTCCACTCTCCCAGGGGTAGGGGGATCCAAAAATAATGGACCTTTTTGCCAGGAAACATGGATGATTCAAAGCATAAATGCTTTCCACAATTCATTTTTATTGAATAGAGAAGCAATCGAGCAAGGCACTTTTTAGGATAAAAAAATCCACTTTCCTTTTCTTATCCTAATGTCAATGTCATGGTAAGAAGATTCAAATGGTTTAAATTGCAACGGAGAATTAGGCTTTACTAGTAGACACCAAGTCACTCTATGGTCCTTACACATCAATTTCTTGCAAAACAATAATAATAACCAATTAAACATGAGAAACTTGACATGTCCAAGTCTAGGCAGTAAGACCTCCAATAGACATAGGAAGAAGCTCTTCACCCTACATGACATATATGCAGGACAATTAGATATACCATGCAGATGATCTTCAAGAGGACTATATAAAATGAATGATGAAAAGTACTGGATCTACATGCATTGAGGTGACATTATTAAACATAATTCCTCTTTATTTATTGCATTAGAACCATAACATATAAAAAAAAAAAATTAGAAGTGAGCAAGTCCTGTTTAAGAGCAAAGGAGTTGAACATCAAAAAGCTGATTGTTGAGGGAGATTCTAAATTTGTTATAGGCTGGCTGCTAAAGGAGAACAAGATATGGAAATTTGCTAATGAAAAAAGGTTGTATGGGTGGATGTCCCCACCAGCTGCTGGTTTCACTATGCTGAATTTTGATGGAAGTAGTGAAGGTAACCCGGGTCCATCTGGGATATGAGATGTTTTTAGAAATAAGGTAAAGCTATAGCCTTTTATTCAGCTCCTATTGGTGTATGTGAGACCAGGGATATGGTAATAAGTCTAATATGGGTAAATAGGACTGCTAATTCCTTCGTGGATACACTTGCAAAACAAGGGGTGGGAAGAGAAAGTTTATTTTGGGCATTGTTGTAATTGCCATCTGTTTGGAGAGAGTATTTTATCTCTCCCTTTGTACTTTATTGTATCTATCTTTTTACTTTAATGAATTTATCAGTTATCGATAAAAAAAACGGAGAAGTACAGATACACCCGATGCAGAATTCTGAATTCCAGCCCCCCCCCTACTAGTAGCCCTCTCCCCCTATAAACCACATCCTGCCCGTGAATTTGGCATCAATTCACGGTTAGGATACATTCCCCCTGTACTATGGGGCTATAAAATTCTGATCTGGGCAGATTGGTCATTCTCCCTAAAAAAATCATTTGCTATAGATTTTCCACACCCATTCATGTATCTGCCAACTACAATCTATAAGAATGTAGTAGCTGATATCTGTTGAGTATGAATGCTATCATCCTCTAAAGTCTAAACGCAAGCCACATTTAATCATTAATTCATTTATTTTAATCAGTAACATAACTTAAGAATTTACTATTTCAAGATAAAAACTCTTCTTCTGACTTCTAAAGCAGAGACCCAGCATAAAGTGTTGGCTTTGATGGAAGGAGTACAGAGAGCAAGATTGTTGAACATTAGAATATTAGTCGTAGAGGGAGACTAAACTGGTGATGAGGCTACAATGTGATGATCTATGGATGTGGATATACAGCAGTCTAAAAAAAGAAGTTTAAATGGATAACAAATGACATGGAAGTGAAAGATTCAGTGAGTAAAGCACTGTGCTAATTCCATAGCAGATGGATTAGCCAAGTAAGGGGTGGAGAGGGAAACTCCTTTCTGGAGACAGCTGTAAGACAGGAATTTTGTAGGGGAGAGACGAGTTTTTGTCTCTCATTGACTTTGTGTTGTAACTTGTACTATCTGTATCTACCTTTACCTTTTATATTAATAATATTTCTGCAGTTATTGATCAATAAAATGAACCAGCATAAAGGACAGCTCATGGCTGACCCTCAAAGTTTATTTCCACTGTTTTATATATTCCTTCCTGGGCCTGCCATTCTCCAAACCAAATCAGATCTTTTACTCCTCTAGCCAGAGAATCAGAAAGGCTATTGGTCAACTTGGGGGCCCACTAGAACAAGCAGTTCATGTTAGTAGCTAATGCCTTTGCCTCTCTTTTCATGTATATAAAGGTAATCATGCATACAAGAGTCGAAGTGCCTGAAGTAGATGGGATGTACAAGAGATCACCACTTGGCAGTCACCTTCTACAATAAAATCTCAAAGAATTTTATTCCCCATACTGGGCCTGAATAACTTAGTAATATTGTACCTATTACATTTCTTACCTCGTTGACCAGGGTTGCCATAGCTTCAACCACTGAACTTCAGTTTTATCTTAAGTCTTAATCCTTTACACTCCATCTGTTTGGAATTTAGTTTCTTACAGCAACCCCATCAAAGAATTTTGCTCCTCCCCAAATTTGACTTTTTGGCCACAAACTGGATAGCACCTGATATGCACAAATGCAAACCACATTTATGCATGCCTCTTTTCCATAAGACATGGAATCCAGACGGTAGACACTACAAATACATAACCATTTTAAACTTAGGAATATAAAGGTGGACAGTGAGACCTGAGAACAAGAATACAAACCGATTTTCTACTACTGATCAAAGGCTTTTTTTAAAGTCTCTAAGTAGAGCATCTATTAAATTTACAATAAAAGTCAAGAGCCAGATTGCTTCTCATTGAGAGTTTAGCTAATAAGCCATCAGCCATCTACCAATAAATAGGGCTGCAAGTCAGACTGCCCACTTTGTAGAATTTCAACTACATCTGGCTTGGGTTAGGGTCCAGCCTTATTGAAATTTAACACATTCCCAACCCAACCCAACCCATCCCAAGTTGCATCCCTACCAATGAATTTGATTGTTGATTGGTGCTTCCAAAAGTGTGGTTGCATTTAAAAAAGCCTTATAGTCAATTTTTTTTAAAATCATCAACCAACAATCAAAGAGAGTTCATTGATAAAAGACCTATTCCATTCACATAAAGTGAAGGAAACCAAAAATACACAGCTAAAAATCTGACTAACCACATTTCAAAGTGCCATGCAGTGCTGCTGCTGGTCCCCAGGGCTAGGATCCCTCAAAACAAGGTTCTCTCTCAACCCCTTCCCCAGCAAGAGAGTCATCAACGTCATTATCTGATCTGGGCACCCAGCTAAATGAGCTAACAGCCATCCAATCAAAGCCCGGCATGCCCCTTCAATAATCAAATCAGATCCAACTTTAGACCTTAGAGCACTGAAAGTAGTTCTCCTCTAGAAGTTTCCAGAATAAAAAAAAACCATAATAGTTTAATAAAATACTACAAATGTGATCCCTTGGCTGAATAAGCTTAACAAGTGAGTATTTGGCTTGGGAAAAGCTCTTATAGACATCAGTGGAAATAAGCTATTTCTCTATTAAGTTACAAGGAGATTGAAACAATTTCTAACCCCAGTAATCAGTACATCAATGAAATTTGTAAAATATCCATCCATATTGATTTAAATACTATTATATGACCATTAAGACTGTCTTAAATGTTTTGAAGCATTGAAACTATCTTAATACAATTTAGGAATCACATAAGCATCCTTTGATCTTTAAAGAATGGAATTCTATTCACAAATATTATCAATTTAGAAGGCATACCTTCTCCCTTTTCCACAATATTTTGAAGATGCTTAATAAGAAGCTATTAACTAGATTAAACAATTCCAAGTGCTGCCTAGGATTCCCAAGAGAATACTCCTTAAATTCAAACCAAACTTCTAAGGTGCATATACATTTAATGCAAAGAGAATATTCCAAATGCAAGAATCTTATTCTAAAATTTGGAGTGACCTTGTTCAACATCAATGAATATGAGTACATGCTTGTTAGACACAGAAAATCGGTTAGAAGCAGCGTTTCATTGATACAGACAAAGGAGTTTTGAATCAGTTACTGTGTCCAAGGATCTGACACAGCAAACTAAAAAGAAGTGTTGTACAGGCTTTCCTCATGGGCAAAATCTGTGTTGGACATGCATCAGATACCAACACTTCAAAGATTTAGGCAGACACTTTTACATATGATTTTCTCTTTTTCCTTGCTTTAGTTGAGAATACATCTAATAGACATAATGGATTTATCAAAATTTCGCAATGTATCAGCGGGTCACCAATACGCGAAATCCTTGCTGTTTCAGGGCTTTCCCTATTTCAGGGGGTAGGCAGTCCTCATACCGACCCCCCTGAATAGGTTTGGAAAAAAAAAACTAAAAAAAAAAAAAAAATTGTGGTGTTACAAAGCCTGATGCGCCCCATCTGGCATATTGGACTGTATCAATGTTCATACTAGCATTCAATATATTTAGCTGGTTAAACATGACTGGAGAAAGTTTTTTTGTAAAACAATATTTGGACTTAAATTCAATGTAGCTGACTTGCTACTGTAAACTGTTGCTTCACCAATACCAACTTCATATTGGCAGAAGCTTATGCAATGCCTGATAATATTACCAGATGTTCATCAATGCCTGATACTCCACCTCAGCTCAGAGTACTTACTGATCATTCTAACCCCAACAAATTTCAGATAAGAGAGATGATGCAACTCAATATTCTTTCAGGACTATACAATCTACAGAATAGTTAATTAGTGACGAAGTCACCAAAACATTCAGCTTTCTGCTCCATACCCTTGGCTAGCTTTCATTTGAAGCAAAAGCATCGACTTCTAACCTCTCTATGTCAACTTATCAAGTGATTTTTGTTCTTCACCGTTTGATGGAAATTTTCTAACAACTTGCCTCTAAGTTGGGATCCAATGATTTGAACCTAAGACCTCATTTCAGCAACTTAGCATCACAGTTTTCTATCAGTACCCAACCATGCAATTTTATTAACGTGCAAGAGATATGATTCAATGTAAATTAAACAGGTAAGCTGAGACCAGAGAGCTACCCCAACAAACATCATGCCAATAAATGCTTAAGCCTACACTCCCAGGGGCCAAGGCATGATTTTAATACAAATCTTCCCTATTAAGTCCTCTAGCAAGTTAGATGACCTTCATATCTGTATAAACAAGATATACATGGGGGATGCCAAAGACCTCACTTCCCTAATACAAAAACTCATCTCACGTTGAATTTCCATTCCCAATAGAACCAAATTAAATAACCACTACTAAACGTAGTGATTCTCAACTAAACTCTAACAAACACATAATCAGAAAGAAGCTGGTCTTCAGAATGTATTCAAACGTTAGATGCATCTAGCGCACCCCAATGCAAACAAAAACAAAGCACTATTTATGCATCTCCAGCTACACTATCACGTTATCAGTCTTGTAACTCCTAAAGGTAGTGATTCAACTAAACTCTAACAAACACATAATCAGAAAGAAGCTGATCTTCAGAATGTATTCAAATGTTGGATGCATGTAGCGCACCCCAATGCAAACAAAAACAAAGCACTATGCATGCATCATGACTCACCATCAATTACATAAGAAATGCAACTCAACAGCACAATTGGAAACTGCATTGCAATCATCAGATTTACTAAAATAAGCCTAACGATACAACCTCAACGCTTTTCGGGCAAAACCAACAAAACTTAAAAGTTAAAATCACCACATTTCCCAGAAATGTCAAAACTAAAGCCACGGCAATTCATGTTCCGAACTTTTTTGTAACTCGCCTACTAGGAATGAGAAGGATTAGCTACATACCCCTGTCCGTCCAAATTAGCCTGTGTGCTGCCACCTGCACTACCGTACGAAGCATCCTCCGTCTGCCAAACCGACTGCCAAGCCTGTGACGGTGGCTGAACGTAGTCGATCCCCGGCACCGCCGGGCGTCCGATCATAACACCCGGGGCAGCCTGACCCATAGGAGGGTAATAGTAGGGGACCCCACTAGTGGCACCCCCGACGAGCCCCAACCCGGCTTCATCCTTGATCTCATCTCTGGGAACAATATCGACCAAGAAATCGAAAATATCGGTACGTGTGATGGCCGCGGCTATATCGTTCTTCTGAAGGGTTCGCCGCTTGTTCTCCTCGGCGTGAAGCCAAGAGCGGATTGTGAGCTCAAGAATGAAGAGCTCACAAGCCTTAGCGAAGAGGATGGGGGCCTCGGCAGAGATCATGCGGACGTCCTCGTCGGCCTTCATGATCTTCTTGATGCGGGCCAGGGGAAGCTGGTGGTTCTTGAAATCGTTGACCTGTTCGATCTCCTGCCGTTGATAAGTCCAGAACATCTGGAGCTGCTGCTGCTGTTGTTGTAGGAGATGGTGAAATGGGGGTTGAGGTGGGTACGATGAGGACTGCGCTTGCTGATTGTTCTCCATTTTCTTTTGTTTTTCTAAATGGGGTCTTTGATCCAAGCAAATTTGGCTCAAATGGGTGTTTGATTCCGGTGAGATATCAGAGATTGGAGTTTGAATTTCAAAAGGGCAGTTTCAAGGGTTGAAGATGTGTATGTACAATATTAAAAATAATAATAATAATAATAATAAAGGTGGAATAAAGGTGCGAAGGGGAGAGAGGGGAGAGAGGGAGAGATAGAGAAAGTGATAAACGCAGAGGAAGAGAGAGCCTTAGGATAAGGCCGCAGATTCTCATCGATGTGTTCTCAAGCCCTATATCAAAAATACTTTTCAAGGCCCATTTGCTTTCTTTCATAGTTCATTGGCTTATCCTGCGCACCCCAGCCGTAATAATTTTTAGGGAAAATTCCGGATTACTAGCTTATACTTTGGTCATTTTAGTCTCTTAATTTTAAATTGCGATAATTGAGTACGAATTTTAAAATGTGTCAATTTAGTGCCGATCGTTAATTAGCACTTAATCAACTCTTAAGTTACATTTGAAAAAGACATAAATATCTTTCGAATGTTATTTATTTATTCAAATATTGATAAAAATGAACAGTTTTAAATTTTTACCTTTTTTTAAAAAAATTGTAATTATGTCAATTTTTTTGAATAAAAAGAGACAAGAATATGGGATTGTTGATTTTTTATCAAGGTTTAAATAATTGATAAAGAAAATTAAATGATATTTAAAAGGCATTTATGACTTTTTCAAATGCTATTTAACATACTGATTAACAATAGATAGTAAATCACCACATTTTAAGAGTTCCGACACTCAATTGTCACATTTTAAAATTTGGTAATCAAAATGGCACTAGGCCTAAAATACTCTGTAATAATCGGAAATTTTCCCTAGTTTTACTGTTTTGTTTTGTCACTCGAAGTGGAGAGGTAGTGAAGAAGACATTTAGCTTTTACCATGCTGTGTACAAGTGCATCCACCACCACACATCTGGAACAAAACACTAGGGGTAGGATCCATCGTCTTACGGACGGATATATGGGACCCGCTTGCCGACGGGTTGTTCAAGATCTGTGGTTTATGACTTATAAGGCACTATAAAGCGAGTTCAAAAATTCAAATCCTCCCCCGCAACTGATAACAATTGGTTGGGCTTGGGCCCACGCCCAACCCAAGAGACATGGCCTTACCCTGCGGATACAGAAAAGAATAGACACCTTCGTTCATCCTTCTCTTCTCACCAATATTATTTCTATTTTGGATTTTAACTTTTAAAGGTTGGTTTAACCTTATCCTGTACAACTCCGTACTACAAACATCTATATGAGGCTTAGGCTTCTGAATGTAAGAAGTAAGAAAGGATAGCGATGTTCCCCATGGACCCCCCCAACACACCTACTTCTTAGAAACCTTTGATACATCTCTCGCAACCTCTCGTATGTGGCACGTCAGACGTGTATATCCATACCATTATCAAATAGGGTGATGAGCCTCCTATTTTCCGCCATTAATAAGGCCATAACCTCATATTTTCCGTCATTAATAAGGTCATAATTAAGATTTAACAATCTAATCGAGCACTAATCAAATAGTTTAAATTATAGTTCGATTAGATTCAATTTGAGTACGATTCTAATTAGGTTTGAATAGCTTGATTAATTATATATATATATATATATAAAAACTTTTAAGCCAAATTCAATTTCATTAAATATTTAATTGAATTGAAATCGAACCAGAAAATAAAATTTGAATTGAACTCAAATTCAAACTTGAGCCTACAAATGTTTTAGTCAAATGGAACCAAGATATGCAGAAATTCCGTTCGGATTGACTTGATCACACCCCTAGCCACAAGGCCCACAACATCGCTAAAAACGTATTCACTAAAAAGACAAAGCAGAATTCAGCTGTTATCAACGCCCCCTCGTTTAAGAATTAAACCATGGTTTTTAAAAATAAACCGGTGATCAAACCGGTCAGGGGTCCAGTTATCGGTTCGAATGATTTGATCATTCAACCCGAATGACTGGCCCGTTCTGTCAAAAAAAATTAAAAAATTGAAAAACGGATCGAATAGTTAACCAGCCAGTTCAGTAGTTTACTGACTAAAATCAACGATTTTAAAGGAAAAAGTGGTTTTAGAAGAAAACGAAACCAATCGATTCCCGGTTTTTCCGATCCAACCGTCCAATCTGATCCAATTTTGAAAACAGTGAATTAAAAAAAAAACAGAGAAATTTTTCAGATTGACACATGGTAGAATGATTTAGTGAAAATTGATCCAAATTTTTGTGAAAGCAACTTTTTTGTACTAATTGAATCATACCACATTTTTCTAGAATTAGGATTTGGTCCTCACATAGTTTTCTTCACGCAGATTTTACAAATACATTCCGCCATATATTAGGAACATTTTTCAATAATAATAATCTACAACTACGAGAGATATTCCAAATATGCAACTGGGACATGTGAAATCCACCTGAGGGGACTGGATTCCCATTCTTGCAGTAGAGCTTTTCCTTGTGGAGAATCCTGTCAGGCATGTATAAGCACCTATAGGGAGCATCCCTAAGGGTACGTATTATGATCAATTCGAAGTATGAAACTCAGCTGAAGCATGAATATGTTGCTCAAGCTTTAGTAGTAAAACATGCTACTACTAAATTAAGCACCATGGTTGACTATTATTAGGTTATCTGTGGCCTGTAGGGACATTGCGGTTTATTAATTTCTTACTCCTGTACGGGATACTTCTCCAGGCATATTTATTCCTTAGTTCTCTTTTCGGTTCAATTTTCATTTCAAAGGGTATTCTTTTTTGGGATTTTGAAAGGGGGAAGTTGGTCAATGGGATTTTGGTTCTCATTAACTAAGAATCTCATGTTCTTTTTTCTGATAAATGTGGGGAGAGGAAAAAGTTTGTTTTCATTGGTAAGTGATACATATCTCCTACGTGGGAAAATAACTTTCCCACCTAAAGGGAAAATTGCCAATACTTGAATGGGACAAAAATGTCCCTTTTAATAATGAATTTTTATGGCTAAAATGGTTATTTTCTTCTTTACTTGGAAAATAAAAAGAACATGAATAAATACACTTACCTAAAAAAGTGTTTCCTAGAAAAAACTTATCAAGATAATTGCATTTACCCGGATAAATAACTTACTGAAAAGTGAACAAGACCTGATACAATATCTCAACAATTAAAGCGTGTCATCTCAACTCTCTTAATCAAGCCTCACCTCCTCACCTCCCATTGTATAACTTGTAATCCATGTCCTTATAATAATTGTATTCCATAGATGTAAAACAGCAGTCACTTTGGAGATATGCTAGGGTTTCTGCTTCCAATTGCTTTTAAATTGTATCATGAGAAGTTGAACCTACTCCTTTCACTTAACTCTATGTCCTTATCATCTCCATTGATTCTTTAATATCAGACGACTTGGACCTCTACTTAATTTCACTCAATCTTCATCCCAATTCTGAATAAATGACTCAAGTTTGAGTTCATGTGTTCTACAATTGTCCTGTGAAGCATTGTTTTCGCTACAACTCCGATGAGTTTCCTTAACTGAGTTTGAATCTCCTGCCTAAAAGAACTTTATCCACACCTATCCACTCTTCACTATAGCATAACCATTCATAGAGAGATGTTCCTAATGTATAGCTATAGTGTCATCTGGGTAGGTGTGGGTTGGAGATCTGAATTTCCCTTATTCAAACCACTGTCTATGAATTGTCGGTTCATTCTTCAATTCACGTGGTTCTGAGTTCTTCCTACTGTTTAGGAGATTATCTATTGCCCTCCAATGCCTATTCTTCGTTCTGTCATCTTCATCTTCCTCACAAGAAATGTGACATCGATACCACACAGTTGAATTCAAAACTCCAAAGCCTTCTTCTCGCTGGCTCTGGCCAAATTAGAAGAAAAGCTCCAGGAAATTTAAGTGATCCTCCTGAAGAGAATGAAAAAGGAAAGAGTTAGAGCCATGTTGAAGAAATCTCCCAAGGCGATTGAGAGCCCCATGTTAGACAAGGATTTAATTCTGACATGTGATGGATTCTTTTCTGAATTTGATTTTTCTTTTCTTTTATTTATTTATTTTATTAAGTACCGTGGAGGAGCTCAAAAAACTTTAGGGTTTTGATAATAGAGATATAGGACAGGGAACGGGATCTGCTCCTCACACAGGGGTGCCTCACATGCACATCCACCGTGCAATGGGATTATCTCCTGTGAATAATAAACGAAGATGTTCCCCATGCATGGTATGCGCGAGTGAAACACCCTGTGTGAAGAGCAGATCCGGTCTCATAGGACAGGTCATCCTTGCCTACCTTAGCTTTATAAATTGGTGTACTGTATAGCCTTGGGATTGTAGGGGTTCATGTTTCTGTACATGATTCCAAAATCTGTTCCGGAACCAGATTCTAGTAAAGATTCAGAGCATTCCCTTCTACAAAAGTGACGAACTCAACTATAATCTAGCCGGACTCAAAACCCTAACCCAATTTTTATGAGGTTTTGGACATGTAAATTGAACAATGTTTGTTGGAATCTCTGTACTCCATCATCCAAATTAAATCGGATTTCCATTTTCACATGGTTGGATTTTTCTTCCATCCAGATTCCAGACTATAGAACGCTATTAGAATTTAGAAATGGGTGTTTACGTTCATTAAAACCTTTGAACGATGTGATCCAGGGTTCCGTTAGATTAAGATAAAGATTTAAGAAGAATCACATACGACTGAACAGATGGTCAGGCAATAAACAAGGAAATTAAGTCCAATAAAGAACTGTCGTGCATAAATGAGAGAGAGAAATTGGATGAAAAGAATAAAGTTTTGGAACAAAGATGTACGATTCCAGGAATGAATTGAATTCAACTTATAATTTACACAGTTCTTTGGGATATTTCATCAGAACCAATAAAAGTTTGAGCTTTTAAACATTATATTGGTAAAAGATGCTAGAAAATCCCCGCACGTTAATATAATATTTTCTTTTCTGGCAGAGACAAATGCCAGTATAATACAAGAAGGAAAATCAAGTAAAACAATGCAAAGCTCATAGGCAGACTTAATTTAACAAAGTACAGTAATTATACGAGAATATAATCTCGGGGCCTAATTTGTTTGTTATACAATTTCATTTGCAGTGCTGCAAAAAAATACGAGTATGAATGCAAATTTTGATTTATCTTTTCCTAGATTTTACTTTGTTATTTTTTTTATTGCGGTGCAATTTAATTAAGTAAAATCTGAAGTGAACCATAATTTTATACTTTTCTGATTTGTGCTTCAATGCATTTATAATTTTGTACTACTACTACTAGTGTAAAAGAAATTTAGAAATGGAGTCTATAATTAAAATTTAAAAACTAGCGATTACAGACCTCACCAACAGATCTTTGCAAGTTACAGTTGTTGGACTAAAAAAAAGATGGGTGAACTTCGAGCTTTAATTCTACATCCCCACTGAATAATTTCTCATTTGCACCATCTCGGGTGGGGCACCCCTCCTCGTTCTAGCCCTGAAGTCATGATACCTTGCCCCATAAACGGGGCGGGGCATCCATTTCCCATCAGGGATGGAAAATCCCCAAGTTTTTCCCACTTTAAAACAATTACTTAAATATTATCTATTTTATGGACAATTTATACATAGGATATAAGAATTTGGAGATATTTTAAAATTGAGTTATAATACTTTAGGAGTAATTCAAAAATAAAATTATGGGATCCTTAGATTTTAAAATTTTAGGGAATATTTAGAAATATTTTAAATATCAATATTAAACCTAGAGATATTTTACTAATTTACCTTCAGGTTCGGGGTGGGTTCGGGGAATTATATACAAAACCCATCCCCGCCCCATACCCGGTTTGGGGAAAAATTATTTTCCCCATCCCCACCCCGTCCTTGTTTAAGGTCGAGGAAAACCCACCCCATTCGAGGCAGGGCGGGGCCCCAGTTTTATAGGAGAAATTGCCATCCCTACATCTGAAGCACATTCCATGATTCCAAAGTCAACTAGCCGGGTCGATCTTCAGCATTCTCCACCACCTTTCTTTTTCTTCGGAACCGGTTCAGAGGGGTCGGTCTAAGGCTGATCTCCCCTGAACCAGGCCACACCCCAATACGACCCCTGTAAGGGCATATCATGAAGCCACCGATATAATACAATACGCCCGATACAGGATGTATCGTATCAAAATTTGGAACCTTGCTTCTATCTGTTACCGATCACCACTCTCTCTTTCCTTGGTCCATTCAGCATTATTCACTTTCTTCATTCACCTCCATCTCTTTCTCGTGTTTACAGCATCAACCATGATCCACAATCTCTTTTTCACTAATCTCTTATTCTCCACTTCAGAGCAGGAACAACACCCTCTACACCAAAGTTGCCAAGGTAATAGAGGCAATATAAGAGGAAACCAAATCAAGTCCAATAATATGTGCAGAAAATGATAACCAAAATTAAGATAATAAAATATGTCAGCTCTCATTGTCTTGCCATTCTTTGCAACCTGAAATCATTGAAAAGAAAATAAAGAATGAGCAGAACTGCAGGATAAAAGAGCCAAATGCCCAACTCAAACACACCCACAAAAGCCTTGCCCCACACATGGAGCTGGCTACATTAGATAAAAGGTCATATCTAACACAGAAGCACCCAACAAGACACAGGCATCAAACATTAGATCAGAATAGATTATATTCTACACCATTCTTTTGGATTTTCAGTCAGAACCAACAAAAATATAAGTCATGAGACAGAGAAAAACAGATGCTACAATTTCCTCAATGTCCAAAATAAGAAAAAGAAAATAGAAAGAGTTAAATACTGTAAGGTACATTAGGAAGAGGCAGCTCAAAGATAGAGATGCTTGATCAGCTGCAACCGAGATAACTTGTTCTTACAGGTAAAAACTGGCTCTTGCAGGAAACAAATGCAGAGCTCACTTACAGATCCTTGAATACTCGAGTTGTTAAAGAAGATACCAGTGAGAAAATGTTATCTGAACTCTTAACAACCAAAATAATTCCAGCTTGACTATCTTCAAGTTGCAGTCAAAACTGAGGTTAGATTTGGCGCTTACAGCATACACACAACTCTGAAGGAAATGGAATTTGTACCAACAGTAAATAGCCACAGAAACCCCAACAAATGTTGCATAAATCTGACACGAATGTATGCCATATAAGTCAATTGATCCTATTTGAACCAGGACCAGATGGTCCAAAAGTCAACTAGCTGCTTGTACTTTAGTATTCTTCACCATTTTTTCTTCCTTAGCTTCTTTGTTGTTCCCCATCATCTTGTTGTCATCCATTTCTTTAGCATTCTTCATCCTCTCTTCTTCTTTATCTTTGTTACCCTCCACTGTCATCTTTCCCTTGTTTTCTTCAGAAAACTCCATCTTTTCATCCTTAGGTTTTCCAGCATCCTCCACCTCCTCTTCTTCCCTAACATCTGTTATTACCTGAAGCAGTTCTAAAGGAGTGGCAGCTGGATCCAGCTCCCTGCAACCCTTTGGGGCATTTGGAGCTTCTTGACCTGTAAGCAAGTAAGAAGGAACCTGATGTGAGAAGCGGAACATCTCTTCTCTTGGAATCGTCTTGACTTGTCCAGGGTCCAAATGCCGGTGGAAAACTGTCTTAAAACCAGCAACCTTAACTAGAGGAGTAACAGCCACGCCATGTTCCTCCTCATAATCATCAAGCACTTCCACCATGTCATACTTGTGTATCACTTCATCTGGGGTAAGCTCATTCCAATCAGGGGACCAATTTCTATAGATGGCCCAAACATCACCTTTCTTGGGAAAAATTCGAATAGAACCTCGCAAACCTTTGGCCCACCTGACCCTATGTGAGAAAGAATTAAGGGAATCGTTGACTTCATACCTCCCTACCCTAAAATCCCCACAAGTTTTGGAAAAACCACAACCTACCCAATTTAGTGGACCTAGCTCACTATTGGTTTTAGAGTTCAGCCAACTGATCCTCATCTTGAATGGATTCAAAGATATCACATTATGAATCATGGCATAATAACGAGGCATCCCATCATCATCATCATATGCAGCCCAGACCTGGTTTTCTCCAAAGGATCTTTCAGACCTATCCTTGTCAAAATCATGAAAATCAGGATCAGGTACAGAGATTGACATGGGCTCAAGGGCTTCTGTATTTGAATCAGCACCACTGCCAGGAACATCCTTCTTAGCTTGGACATTTTTCTTGATATCTGAAGACTTAGCAGACACATTCTCATCACGCATCTCACCATTTGATGCAGCATGTTCACTGTCCTCTTTTTCTTTCTCCTTATCTTTCTCTTTGTCTGAAACTTTGGCTGCAGCAGCTGAGCTCCACTCATTTAATATCTTGCGAATTTCCAATCGAGCCTTCTCCATCAACATATTTCGAAGTTCCAGCTGTGACAACTCTCTTACACCATTAGGCTTATTAACAGAAGAAACCCCATTAACCCTCTCTGTTTCAAAGCTACCATGCCGGGATCCTGATGCACTTCCTATCCCAGCTCCTCCATTTCCTGTACCCGTCTGATTTGCTGCATCAGTGCCATAACTATTCCCAATATTGTCATCTGTGCCTCTTCTTTTTTTCGCGGGCCTCTCTACTTTGGAAGCAATATTAGAAGAAGAATTAGAGAATGCAGTAGACAAACCACTACCACTCCTTTTTGAAGCATGATTCTTCCTCCTAAGGGCCTCCTCTCTTCTAGCAACTGCCTGTGCCTCCTCACGCTCTCTCTTTGCTCTCTCGTAGGCCTGCTGAACCATGCTTGCAGCTTGAGCAGTGGTAGAAGCAGAGGCAGAAGAACTCCCAACACCAGTTGTTCCAGAGAATGGAGCCCATTGAAAATTCTTCTGGTTATACAAATCAGGACCTGCAAATCCCCCTGCTCCCACATTCTGACCAGAAGAATTTCTTCCTGAATTATAAGTGTTCTTGTTTGTTGAATGATGGTTTGAATTCTGAGACTTCTGAGAGAAAGACCATGGTGTTGATGAATTAGAACCATTTGACGGTGGGGGTGCTGTCTCTATAGCTAAAAAGGGCTCATGGCAATTGGGGCAAAGGAGGTTGTGATTCAGATAAATCCTAAGGTATTCATACTGCATTTTACAACGATGGCATGCAGTCCAAAAAGTATTGGGTTTGGAAGGACGAGATGAAGCAGGAGCTGTTGTATGACCTGAACGATTGGTACTCTTTGGAGGTTTTGCATTTGCAGTCGTACTGCCAGTAAAATTATAAAAACCATTTCCACCAGGTTGTGATGATGGAGCCCCACTAGGAGGTGGATTTTTTTGTTGGAATCCCTTTGAATTCCTCCTTTGGTCATATGCAGTTCTCTTTGTTTTGTCAGACAACAAACTCCAGGCCTCTGAAATGAACTTAAAAGCCCCATCAGCCCCTATAGATTTGTTCTTATCAGGATGTAGCATAAGAGCCAACTTCCTATACTGTTTTTTTACAGTCTCATCATCAGCCAAGGGATCCACACCAAGAATCCCATACCAATCCGCTTCTCCATTTATTTTATTTGCCGCAGAGATATACACATCAAGTGTTGCCAGCATTTGGGGAAGACCATCAAGTGTTGGATACAAATTTTGAGCTTTCAATGCAAACTTCCTTGCACCAGCAATGTCCTTTGCAGAAAACTTCTTCTCAGCAATTTCTTTTGCCCTGGTGGCTTCATCTTTATTGCACTCCATTTCCTTCTGTGTCCAGTTCCGTCTTTCTTCGATTTGTTATTTGCAAGAAACAGCAAAATCAACTTGAAATCAACCACCACAATCTGACTCTACAACTTGAGGTCCTTTCATACTTCAAATAGGTCCAAACTCCAAAACCTAGTGGAGAGGGGAAAGACATCCAAAAGAGGAATAATGAGAAAATTACTTCAATAAAAGGGAAAAAAGCTAGGAAATGTAGAAGGCCGATATGATTGCTCAAACTTAAAAGTCATCAGCAACAAATGCCAGAATAACAAGCCAAACGCACTTAAACTAAAGCTTCCTCTGAAGCATAAAATTTCAGATCTCAAAATCGCTCTCACATTTAAAATTTTCTTCAAAATAAAGTGTATTAGTAATTAAAATAAAACAGTGATTTTAGGAACTCAAATTTCAAAAGCTAAATTGAGTTAACAAGAAAGTTAAAAGAATAATATAATTATGACAATGCAATAAGAGTCATGTGGCATTTGGTGCCACAGCTAGACAAATAAAGAAATGGCAAGAACATTGTTTATGTGAAACATGGAAAATAAACTCCTCAGCACAATGGAGGGGGAAAAATGGAAAGATGGCGAAACAAGATTATTGCAAACGCTTGAACTTATTGATGGCCAAACACATAATAGCAATCCAACGGATTCCTACAGAGAATCAAAATCTCCTTAACTCGGGGACACTTTTAGAATTAAAATCATTCTTCATGAGATAGAAAACTGTGCTAAATTGAAGGGGGAGGAGAACTAATTGAGTTAACGGCAACTCAGAAGAATTCGTCGTACCCGAAACAACGAGACAGACAAACAGAGATAAATTATGTGCAATCTGAAGACCGTAATTTGTTGCACTCTTTTTCAAGTAAACCTTAGAAACGATCTCTGAGCTACCAAGTACTTTAAACGAAAAAGAAGGACCAGAACAGAGAAAGCTTCAACAGAAAATTAAAGAGAGCAAAAAATAACAGAAACCCACTTGGTAAAAGACTTCAAAATTCAACTAAAGAACATTAATGGACATGGATCTGCAGAAACTTAGGTTTTAAACAAGTTTTTAACGTTTAGAATTCCAGAATTGCAGTACGTCGACTGAAACCCTAGATTGTCTGATCTGGATCGTCCGGACCATGATAAGCAGTTAAAAGAAAAACTATTCTGTGTAAAGCGTGATACAAGAGTAAACGTAGGAGAAATTACCCATTTAGAGACAGCCTCTGTGGATGGAGGAATTTGAATCGCAGAGCCGCCATGGAAAGACCTCCATCACCAATTTTTTGCCCCTTTTCCCCCCCAAATCCAAAAAATCCCAAAAACAGGGCCTTTTGTCAAAACCCCTCAAAACCTAAACAGAATTAGATGAAAAAGAAAATAAAAGGTACCAATAGAGATGCAGCATGGGCTTACCTTGTTTTTAAGTATTTTGTTAACCCTTAACCCACCTTTTCTTATTGGTCGAAACCCTAACTAGAGTTAATTGTTTACTCTTGAATTGGGTTTTGTGAGTTTACCTAAATATGGAAATTTATTAGGGTGGAAAGTTTCAAGAAAATTATTATTCATGCCGTTTTTCTTCCTTTTTCATATTTTAAATTTAAAAGTAGAGAAAATCAAATAAATTTATATGCACAGCAGAATCTATTTTTTTTATATATATTTTGCTTTTTTTTATATGAGAACAATCTGTTTTTTTAATGAAATACATCTGTACATTCTTTGTCCAAGTGGGACCCACAAGGCTGCAGTGTATCTAAACCGCACCTGAAGTCAAGTTAAAGCCCATGAGTGACTAGTGGTGACTGGTGAGGATGCTACCTGGTTACCTTCATGTGGTTATATGGTTAGAGACTAAAACCACACTATGAAGGTGTGGGGTGGGGATTATTAACATGGACCACCCAAAAGATCCCCTTTCATCATGAGAGGTGAGGGGGTGCTCAGTGCTCTTGTTATATGGGACCCACTTCCTTGCCACGCATTCTAGAAATATCCACGTCAGATATATTTATTATTAGTAAAACAAAGCAATTCATGTAAATTCACTCATATATTTACTCACCTTCATTAAGTTGATTCCATGACATTTAGTTTAAAAGTATAATAAATTTGATCAGCAATCTTTCATTTTTGCATAAGTGTGTTATATATCCTTTCATTCCTTGTGGAAATTTAGCCAGTTACTTCTTTAGCCTGAGAATATGAGATCACAATGGCACAACACATTAATGATCTCTGTTGTAGAAATACATTGATGAGTTGAGAGTTGTATTCGAGTTTCACACTGTTTGAATCAAATCCAAGGTTGCTTTCAGAGTTTCAGTCAGGCAACCAAAGAATTAACCTTCATATTACAAGATAATTTGTTTTCACGTTATTTACTTGTTGGACATAGTATTGATCAATGTAACATGGCGTGGCTTACAAAGAAACAGATGCATATCAATGTATGAGCTTGTTTTGAGAGCGTGGATAGACTGTCTGCATTTTTTACAATGTTCAATGTTGACAAGTTTGATCTCTACTTCATTATTGGCTAAACCCTACATGAGAAAGCTAATGATGTTCCTCTTTAATTGGCAGAGAATATGTTTACATAAAAACAAGTTCAACTAGCCTGATCAAAGTAACATTGAATTTGATGTAGTGGGTAATTGATGGGTTGCATCTTCATTGTTAAACATTGCAACTCTTCATGTGGAAATGAGTTGTTGACACGTTATAGTATAACAAATTAAAATAGCCATGCTAATACTATTAGGGTTGCAACTTGGGTGAGATTGGGTTGAACATTTGCAAAAATTTGAATGGATAGCCTGGGCTTGATCCTGTGTAAATTCTTCAAGTGGGTATTCATTTTCATCACCATCATCATCCATGTCTTATCCCAACTATATGATTAAATTGCTGAAACCTGTATAAGTTTGAGTATTGGGACAGAAATCGGTTCAAAACTGACACTACTTTTACATAACAGTGGCACATCATATTGAGTTAACTTTGGCTGTTGGGGGCCAACAGATTATGCTGTCGAGAGCGTTTTTAAGCAGGATATGTTCACCAATTCACACTCATATCTATGTTTATAGTTAAAAAGAAATAGGGGCAATTACATTTTACCCCACTCTATGGTAACGTGGCATTCCCAAAAATGTTATAAGCAACATAGGTTGTTGGCGCCCAACAGCCATCTTATCAGCCAAAATGAGGTAGAACCAAGATAGTAGTTAAAAAAAGTCATTTTGTTTGCGATGCTTTTTATTAGCATTAGTACCAATGCATGAGAGTGCAAATGTGGGGTGGCCATGAGCAGAGCTTTTCACGAGCTATTTGAGCTCAGCTAGGCATAATTTAAACCAAACTTCGAGCCAAGCTCGAACCCAATTTACAGGCCCGTTTGTTAATTGAGCCAAGCTCGAGCCTAATAAAACTTGGCTCGTGAGGCTCACAAGCCTAATCAAGCATCAACATACATACAAATAAAAACTAATAAATATGAAAATATTATACATATAAAAATAATATATATAACAAAAATGTTATATATATAATATTTTTATTTTTATAAATAATAATAACTAATTATTATAATTCTTAATTATATATAATTTTTTTTTATTTTATAAAATATTTGACTTATAGTTGAGCTCGAGCTTACAAGTTTTTAATTCGATCCAAACTCGACCTCAAGTCTCTAGATCAAACCGAGCTCAACCTCATACTTTCTTGGCAAGCTGAGCTCAAATAGTTAGTTTAGGGTTTAGGATTCAACTCGACTCGAATCCACCCCTACACACAAGGACATGGGGCAAAAGATGAATAAAAATAAATCAAAATTTGCATTCCCATATTTTGCACCAGTGCACTGCACTGTAAACAAGTTCATTTGCATTGGTATAAATGCATGGAAGTGCAACTAGGCCAAGTGTAAAATCTGGTTAACTTTTGCTTTTTGTGAGAAGTTAATAGAAAATCTATAAATATAATAAAATTGGATGGTCCACGTCACCATGTCTCTCCTTTGAGAGAAGTTATTTATCTATTTTCTTCATTTTTGTATTTTTCCTATTTTCTTTTGTTTTAAAAATATAAAAAAAGTAATCATTGCTTATTTTGATTAGATTAATAAAACTGCACACTATTAGAGACTAGAGAGAGACCTTTGGGTTTTCCAATGACTCTTATTTTAATGAAGGTTATTATTACATTTAAGAGAGAGAGAGAGAGAGAAAGAGTGAGGGAGTAGTAATAATAATGTTATTTTAAAATTTATAGTATTAATAATAATTACAACATTTTTAATAATTAACAACATTTTTATTAATTAACAGTATTAACCGTATTTATTAAAAATAATGTATTTATTAATTAATAGTATTTTTAAATAATTATTAGTATTTGTTCAAGAACAGTATTAAATAATGTATTTATTAATTAATATATGTAAGCTATAATTTATTAAAAAACGGTATTAATAATTATAGTATTTATTAATTAACAATAATTAAATTATTGAAGTATTTTATTAATTAATAGTATTAACTATACTTTTAGATAATATAATATTTTTAATAATTACAATATTATTAATTAATCAAAAGTATTTATTAATTAATAGTAATTTTAAATAATATAGTACCTTTAATAATTACAACATTTTTAATAATTACAGTATTTATTAATTAGTAGTGTTTATTAAAATATTGTATTTTACAGTATTAATATTATTTATTAACCATATATTATATTATTAATATTTTAAAATTGTCAATTAATGTAAGTTATAATTTAAATTTTATTTTAAGTATTATTTAAATTATATTTGAATTTTAAGTAATATAATTGCATTTTTAAACAGTAATTGAAAGTAATTATATTTAAATTATTTATTTAAATATAATTTAAGCTATAAATAGCAGAAATTTACATTTAATGAACCGAAATTATTGAAAAAAAAACAAAAATGGATTAGCATGATTTCCAATAAATATGATAAATTACCAAAAATTAAAAATATAACCATTAAATTACTTTTTGAGAGAAGCTATTTATCTATTTTCTCAATTTTTTGTATTTTTCCTATTTTATTTTTTTAAATAAAGAAGAGTAATCACTGCTTATCTTGATTGGATTAATAAAGCTGCATACTATTGGAGAGAGAGACATTTGGGTTTTCCAAGACTTTTTATTTTAATGCATGTTATTAATACATTTCAAGAAGACATTTAAGAGAGAGAGAGAGAGGAGGTAGTAATAATAGTTACTGTATTTTAAATTTTATAGTATTAATAATAATTACAATATTTATAATAATTAACAGTACTTTTATTAATTAATATAATGTAAGTTATAAATTATTAAAAATAGTATTAACGATTATAGTATTTATTAATTAACAGTAATTAAATAGTTATAGTATTTTATTCATTAACAGTAATTAATAATTGTAGTATTATTAATTATAGTATTTATTAATTAGCAGTGTTTATTGAAATATTGTATTTATTAAAAAATATATATTTTTTATTAATTCATTAATTAACAGTTTTTTTAATTTTTAATAATTACAGTATTATTAATTAATTAAAAGTATTTATTGAAATACTGGATTTAATTAATATAGTACTTTTAATAATTACATTATGTTCAATAATTGTAGTATTATTAATTACAGTATCTATTAATTAGCAGTGTTTATTGAAATATTGTATTTAATAAAAAATATTAATAATTAACAGTTTTTTAAATTTTTAACTAACGCATGTTATAATTTAAATTGTATTTTAATATCATTTAAATTATATTTGAAACCGTAAGTAATATAATTAAATTTTAATCTGTAATTAAAAGTAATTATATTTAAACAAATAATTTAAATATAATTTAAGCTATAAGTAGCAGAAAATTACATTTAATGAACAGAAATTAGCCTAGAAAATAACCAAAAATGGATTAACATGATTTCCAATAAATATGATAAATTACAAAAAATTAAAAAATATAACCAATAACATTACTTTTTGAAAATATGTACTAATTATCAATAATCTTCAAAAAGTAAATGTAATTAGTTCATAGTGTATTTAAAATATATTAGTTTTTTCGTATAAATTATAAATTATATAATTTAAACATTATAAGCCTTGCCTATGATGATATTAGTTCATAGTGTTGCAATGAAAAATAGAAAAAATGTGTTTCCTTTTATGTATTTCCATTATTTCACTTTCACTAATGAACTATATGTGTCCTCACCTCATAAGAAAAAGAATGCTGATAGGAGGAATGCTATTTATTTGAGAATGAGGTAAAAAGCAAGATGATGTGGTCCCCTTCTATATGAAAGAGAATTAATGTGGGAGGAAAGTGCAACTTCTGCATCAATTTTTGCGAAGCAAAATTTGCACTGCCAATGAAACAAAAAGTAGAAATCTTGTATCAAGTTAAAAATGCAAATCATAATTACAAATGAATGGATGCAAAACTGAACTAAATCAGGAGGTGAACAATGGTTGATTTTGTTTTAGAAAACAAAAACAACTGCCACATTAGCAAAAACAGCTGTTATGCTTTTTAATAAAAATAAAACCAATCATGTTGACCAACATCCCCCAAGACAGACTTATGTGTTTGCACTAGCGCAAATGGATAGTCGGAACGGAAGCAACAGAACCATCTTATTTACATTATTTATTTTAAGATTTTGCATACGAGAAATGCAAAGAAGAAGCGGCAATTTTATGTCCTTAGAAGTTCAGATTGTTCACAAATACCAATTAATTGCTCCCTATTTTGACTCATACCAAACGTGATTACTATTTCAACAGGAGACACAGCTACTAGTTCTCCAACATTTATGTCTATATCTTCTTCATTGCTTTATTTGCAGAGACAATGTTAATAATAGTGAGATGTATTTATTATATGTCTTTTATGGTCCCAATCAGTACCTTAAGTAGAAGGATTGACTTACAAGTTATAAGGGGTAAGATGGGCCCGAGTCCAACTCTGGTTGCAGATGCGCCTGGGCTAACCTTTTTATTAAGCTCGAACCTTAGGCCCAAACTGATGTTCATGGATGGGTTAATGTCGTTCACTTGTTTTAGCCCATAACTTATTATAACTTGTTTATGCAAAGGACGATGACCCAATTATGCATAAGCACCGGAGTTAAGCTGTTTGGTAAAAGCTGAGGCGGCTGAATTGAATGATTTATTGCATCTATCTTTTAATGAATAAGCTAATTAAGTTGGTTATGAATAAATTAGTGGGTGAAAGTGAAGTTTTGTTGGTTATTAGCTATATCCTCGAATATTTTATTATTTAATTATTTTATATATTAAAAGACATAATAATAAGTGATTCAGTTCAACCCTTTCAGTCATCATAAATCATGACCAAACTGTATACAATAAAAGCAAAGCACCGTTGTGAATCATGATTTAAGCTTATTTTTGGCCTTATTACGTCGCTCGTCATCGCTAGCACAATTATCAGTAAGGATTTAGAGGAATAAACAAATAAATAACGAGGATGTTAATTAAAGCCAGGCCCTCATGTCAACTCAACTAAGTACTCCCCATCTTGATATCTTATCCTCAGCAAGGTGTATGTATGCTTTAAACTCCTTTTGATTTGATTTTAGGGCATTTATTGGTAGGGTGTCAATTGGATTGGATTTGGTCCAATCCGATCCAGTAAGATGTTAGTCAATTATAAATGGATTAGGTTCAATCCAATCAAATGAATATTTTGGATTATTTTGAACTGGTCTAATTAATTTAATGTATGGACCGTCCAATCTATTCAAATTCATTTTGATTTATATTGAGTTCAATCCAAATCCGGTCCATTGAAAAAGAAATCTATATTTCTTTCTTATCTTATATTAATGGATCAGATATTGACTTAATCCAATCCAATTCAATATAAATTTATTACAAATAGACTAGGTCCAATCCAATTTAATAAATATTTCGGACCGAATTGATTCAATCCAATATGTCTTGTTTCCAAATTGATTTTGGACTGCGGGGTCCATAAACACCCTTAACCCCTACTACTATTATTAGTGAATTTGGATTTTGTTATATCATTCTCACAGCCCTTATAATCGTGCATCGAAAACATTTCTTATAAGTATGAAAATTTCCCAATGAATAACTGCAAAGTTTGAGGACGAAATTTATGTTCTACATTAGTGTTGATTATGGAGACAGTTATCAGAAAGAATTTTCTACTCAAGGTTAATCTTATCTGCTAATATTAACTACACCAAAATCCCCTGCAAATAATCAATAATGAATTCAAGGGACAAAAAGCCTCCTAATTAGATGGTTTTTGTTTTTGATGGATAAACAAAGTTTAACATCCCGTCAATTTGGATTTTAGGCTCACTTTAGGAATAGTATAATACAAATATATACAATATAAATACATATAAAATAATATAAAATACAAAGATATTTGTATTTGCACTCCTTAGTTTGAACCCTTAGTCTCTTAGGCTCAGTTTGGAAAGAATACAAATGCAAATATATACAATACAGATACATACAAAATATATGGTTTTGCATTCTACAAATTTGCATTTCTTTTACTCAACTCTATCACCCCTAATTTGATGATATAATATCAGTTATTATGTCAATAGCGAAATCAACTCTGCACATATTTGGTGTTTCCAGCAAACCAGCTCTCTAATCATCCCTCATATCCTTTTGTCACAAGTATTCTTATATTTTGCTCCCATTCACTCTATTAATTTAACCTTTTTTTTTCATTTTAAGGCAAATTCTAAATTGTATTGTGAAATAACAATTTCATTAATATTGTAAAAGTCTTTAACATGTTTGATAAATATACTTTGTAAAACATGAATCAATGAAAAATAAATAGAACAGGTAACGTCATTTAACACAATTGATTACTTAGTACTGATTATTAGGACTCTTACTTTAATTATTGCATCTAATGTTTGACTTTTTTTACTTGAGTTTACAGTCAGAATCAGAATCAGAATCAGAATCGGAATGGTCCATTTTTATAGTCTGTCTGGTTCAAAAAGAAATAGAAATGAGAATTAGAATCAGCAAGAATGGAATTTTATTCCCAAGGGAAGGACAAGGAATGACCATTTGAGAGAAAATGTCATTCCAACAAAAATAGAAATATAATTCTAATTCCATCCAATCAAACAGTCGAAATCAAAATAACCCATTCTAATTCTAATTTCAGACCCTTATTCCTACGAACCAAATGGAGCCTAAATTTCGACTCAACTTACTAAGTCAAATTAATGATATTCTATTTGCATTAGACTCTCTTGCTCAAAGTCAAAATGAACTTGGAACTGGGAAGGGAACCCTAGAATTTGACATTGCTACTATAAATTTCAATCTTATGGAGCACCCCTAACTAGCATCAGCTGAAACCACTAATAAACTTGTTAATTGCATTTATTTATGCTATTAGCAAATTTCAGACATTTAATACATAATTATAATTTTTCTTTTTCCCTTATAAAGACAAAAGACTTCATGAAAAAGTAAAAGAAAGGAAAGTAATTACTAATTAGGTTGTTGGAAGTAGGAGTGATGTTCATGGGCCTGCCATATGCATCACGCGCTGTTAGGCCTAATCCATTAAAATCCCTGGTTGCTGACATATGGCCCCCTTGATCACATCAGCGATAAATTATTTCAAGGCTTGATTGAAGAAAAGAATTAATGTCCAAATTTATGGTCCAGCTGATAAGCTCCTAGGTGGACCCCTGCCTGAGGGGTCCAAACCATTCTAGAATCTCCCTCGGCAATAATAAACTAATAAAGGGTGATAACATGACCTGACCACATCTTGCTGTCTCATGTTTTTTTATATATATAATATATGTATGATTTATGAACTGACAAAAGCCAAAGACAAAAGAGAACTACACTGTATTAAGCAGCGAAAAAAAAAACTGTTCACAATAAAAAAGCAGCCTACCTATGAATTTCCTGCCGATATGTACATAATATTACCCCGCAATTTCAAATAAATTTACATTGATGTAAAATTATGGCTGTGCAAATGATTTGAGTATAAATTCTGATTAATTTTTGTTTGGAATTTTAATTTATTTTGTTTGATTACAATGCAAATAAAGTATTAAGACATGAAGTAGAATAAATAAAACTCAAAATAAAATTAAACAAGAATTTGCATTTTTTCATTTGCACGCCATGAATTTGTATTAATATAAATAAAATTACACTGCAACCAAGTGCAACCTTAGTCACATATATATAGCAATTGAACAACTCAACTGCTGCGCCAAACCCACCTTAAAATAAATAAATACATACATAAATTGTTTACGACATAAATGTGAATAGAGGGAACAGACCCTATACCAAAAAAATGATGCTTTGAAAAGAGAGACACGCACCTGATACCTTTTCGTTTTCTTCAGGGGAGCGTTTCCTTTATCAAAATTCAAAATTGGGATGTGCTCTAATCATCATTCATAGTATTCTACTGATAAATCTTCACATTAGATTAATTTTATATTCTTGTTCTATAATCTACTTTTAATGTTCTTGTGAGTTTTCTTTTCTCTTATTGTATTTAATGATCCGCTGACCTATTCATCCTTTATTAGAAATAAGAGAAAATTCCCAATTAATAATACTTGTATTTTGAGCAGACAATTATTGTTAAGTGACATTTAAAAAAAAATAAACACAAATCGCAAATCAAATTAGGATCAACAGTGATATGACCCAACTTTCTTGAATAGAAGAGGCAAAGATTTGAAACTTAATTTTTTATTAACATTTAGATGATTTATAAAAAAAAATTAAATAACACTCGAAAGGCGTTTATATCTTTTTAAAATGCCACTTAACAACTAGTTAAGTGTAAATAATGGATTGACACATTTCGAAAATTCGAATACTGAATTGTTGGCTATTGACGCTCAGCATTCAATGGGCTCTTTCCACATTACATGTTAATAGACATAGCCATAAATTAATGCCTCCGGAACTGCTATTGTTGCATGGCATGGAGTAGTTCTTATGAACTAAATAATATATATGATAGAAACACAAACGTTTTCCCAGCATTCTCTGGAAAGAGAATGAAGTTCAGCAGATAAGTAACATATATGAGTTGAAATAGGTCGAGCTGTACTCTGTTTCGTGAAATATTCTCATCATCAGTGACTTAATTAGCCTTTCGTTCCAAACTCAAGTACGAGATTTTCCATAGAGGTTATTGTAGACGATCTTGGTTCGATAAACAAGAACCATACTCAACAACACTGCTACGATACAAAGTCCAGACATTATCATAGAAGTAAGGAAAAAACAAACGGCGCCCTCACACCTAAGTGACTCTTCAACGCCAAGTTCTACATCAGCCGGCATCGTCCTTCCTAGCAGAAACACTGAATTTTGCTTCTGCTGGTGATGGAGCTGCATCTGGCGAGATTGTTTCTCTGCTTCATGATCATAAATATTGCTAGCAATGACACCAGAAAAGATTAGAGATCCCGCAGGATTTGCTAGTGTAAGGAAATTGTACAAGGCCCCAAATTTTTTCAAGCCAAACAGCTCCGTGGCTGCAGCTGGAACAATCGCCCAATGGGCTCCATAACCAAGCCCAATCAACAAAGTACCGCCATACATTGCACCACCAGTCCATCCCATAGCAAAGAGCAAGTGTCCGACTACCATAATAATCTGGGCCACAGCCATGGCCACTGGCCTTGGATATGCGTAATCCCTGCACCAAAATAATAATAATAATAATGGAGGAAATGGGCAAAAAATTAAGTTCGAAATTAAGCAAACTATGGAATATGGATAGATAGATGCATTCAGTGCAATTGGGTCGCACCTTACAATAATCTCAGAGAAGTAGCCACCAGCAATACGGCCGAGGAAATTCCAAATGCTTATCATGGACACAAATATATGGGTATTGTCATACCCCAACGACTCACTCATCTGGCCTAAATTATCTATCACTGTCAATCCAGAACCTGAACCCAATAGCAGGGAGAAAAAGATGAGCCAGAAGTCTGCCTTTATCAGTGCCTGCATCAACGTAAAATCTTCCCCCCTGCGTGGACCCTTCCGTCTCTTGATTCTGATAGCTCCTTCTGCTGCTGCATGGACTAGTTTTGCTTGCAGCTGTGCAATTCGTTTTTCCCTTTCTGATGCAGGAAGCAAGTCTACTTCCACGGGCTTCTCCTCTTCCACCTCACTGAGAATAACCTCATTTGATCCACTCTGTCCAGATTTTCCAGGTCTATCTTTCTCGGTTTCAGGCGGTAAAAGGCTCTCTTCAGCAGGTGGTTTTGAATCTGAGGAAAGACTGATCAGAAGGATGGGAATCACAATAGGAAGCAATACGAGAATGAACAGTATTACTGTAAATAATGTGACCACAGTGTGGTTCACATCATCTATATCTTCGACAAGCATGACCCCCATCAAATAAGCAGCCAAAAGGATGCAGACACTGTAGGTAAACGTGAAGCTCGAACCATCAGATGGCCTGACTTGTCTGTGACCCCCAACTGGCCTAACGATGAACATCAATGCTATAACCACCATTGAGGGCCCAACTGCAACCATGAAAATGATTGCTGCCTGATCTGGAGCATTGATCATCGCATATACCTGGGTTAAGATTGCACCACTCAACCCAGCAAATCCCTTCAGTATACCCACAACAGGACCACGGCTTTTGGGGAAGTTCTGTACACATGAAACAAGTGCTGCCGTATTGAAATAGGTTCCTCCATTTGCTCCCACAAATATTACAACGCACATCTGCACATCTCAAACTGGGTTAATATATATAACAGTTACCAAGGAAACGACAGAACTTAATATGTATGCAGTTATTTAATTTCCACTGCTTTCTAATATTAGGCAGCAAACTTCACTGGTCATCATAAATGAATACAGCTGATTCATAAGGATAATAGCTTTCTCTGGACAGCTTGCATTTCAAAAAGTAATTTCATAAGCTTTAACCATGCAATAAATTCTCCTGAGCTCCTGAATCAAAGCAAGGGAAAATTCTCCAGCTGAGTTCCTTTAAAGGAACTGTTGAAGCATCAGAATTAAGTTCAGAATACTGTTAAAGAAAACCTTCTTGAAGAACCATTCTACTTCCAATTTCAGAAACAACTTTATGGATATAAGATAAAAAGGGTAAGAAAAAACTGAGTTCAAATTAAACTGTAGATAATTGGCTCCTTCCCCAAATTAATCCATTCAGAAGCCAAAATAGAAATAATACTCATCATCAAGTGAATATCAAATTATTAGCTCCTCTTATGAATCTAAGCTATCAAAATTATTTCCATCTGAGGACAACACAAGTGAGGTTATGCTTATCACAGACGGAAGAAAAAAAAAATGAACAGGAAAATAGGAAGCCAGTTATGAAAAAATATTAGCTCCTTTCTTCATCTAAATTTATAACAAAGTCAGACTAATAAATTCTATCTTTAAAGTCACTCAGTTGCTGCTCAAAAGCAGGTATACCACTTTCTTGTAGTTGTACCATTTGGAAAAAAAAAATCACGAAATCCAGTTCAAAAATAATTAGTAAGGTCTCTCGTGCATCAAATTCATTCCTATCGCATATCATTTTATAAACAACTCGTTTCATGAACGTAGATTCTTCAAATCACCTGTAATTCAGTGACTACAAACAAAATATTGCTCAAAAGGGGGGAAAAAGAGAAGTAGTACACAACACTAGCCTCTTTGATATGTCTAAATCATCACAGTTAAGGAAGAGAAATTCAGGGCTCATCCAAAAAAGAAGAAGAAGAAGTTCAGGGAATTCCAATTATGGAAAATATTCACGAAAAGGGAAAGAGCAGGTTGTGGGTGATCAATACAAATTTTGCTTTCCCAACCCAATAAAAGAACTTATTTCAATCGAAGTAAGTTTAGTGCTTAGATGAAGAAGACCAAAAAAAAAAAAAATCAATGTAGTAGCATAGCTGAACTCACCGCCCACAAAGGCAAAGTTGGCACTCTACCAGTAACAATCAGCCAAACCCACCCATACCCAATGAAGTTCTTTAATGCACCGATTAGAAGAGCTCCCCAAATCGGCAGAACCTCACACAAACTCCCAGCCAGAAATCCAACACTATCCCCGAGATCCTTAGCTACACCCAATCTCGCTATCTGTCTCTGGTTATAGTTCAGAGAGCTCTTTATCACCGGCGAAATGCTCCCATATAAATATCCAATCCCAGCGCACGACTGGATCCACATTGCCGCAACGAATACAAGCCATCTATTATTGATAAAATCCCTAAGCTTTCCCTGTAACCGAAACATCTCCCCGAACATCTTAGTTACAAATGAGAAGCTTGAAATAGAAGAAAAATGTTCTAATTAAGATACCATTATATGATCGACTGAAGTAAAGAAGAACAAGTAACAGAGCAACATCTATATATTCTTCAATATAATTCAAGGATTTTGACTTTCTTTTTCTTTCCTTTTTTTTTTTTACATTTCCCCTGCAAAGTGCAAAAGAACAACAGATTGGAGAAGAATGGACGACGCTCTCCGATGGATGACAGAAAAAATCAGTCAGGCCATTTACGAGGAAAAAATCAAACATGAAGAAATGGCAAGGATTATCTATTAAACCACTGGAATGCCACTGCATGGAATGCACAAATGGATGATCTGACGACATCGAGGTTTGAGAATTGAGATGTTGCAATTTGGAGGAGACAGTTAGACACCCAATCGCCAAAATGATGTCTTGTTGCAGACAGTAGCAGTGACAGGAGTCATGCGAAGCGATGATAAGGCGGAAGCACTCTCACTGAGTAATCCGCTACAGCCCCAAATCGCGGTCACGAACCACTGGCTCAGACAGAAACCGAAAGGGAGAGCGCTCCCGCCTCATCATCTAGACGGGTGGATTTGTAGCACGCTTATTTCTTTGTGACGGGTTCGCTCTCCCAGCCACGTATAACGAGACGTGTTATGTTGCGACCCTTCTGAGTTCTGTCAAAGTTTACACGCATTCTCAGAATTTTATCTCTTACGTTATTTTGGGGAAAATGATAGGGGTAATAGCATATAAGGGCAACTTTTAGGGTTTAATATCAATAAAAATAATATATTTAAAAATTTGTAAAAATAGGTTACTTTTTAAAAATAATATAAAAAATAGGTTAATTTTTTAAAAATAATATATTTAAAACTCTTTTTCTTGCCATTTGTCACAAGAGCCATCGCTTGCCGCTATTCGCCACCGCCATCTACTACTACCCGTTGCTGTCGCCACCCACCTCCCCCTCCGATAATGTTGCTGGACTCTGCCCGCCCCATCTCCGGCAACGTTGTAGGAGGTGGCAACGTTGGATAGAGAAACCATCGGTGCCACCACCGCCACTACCTCTGTGGGCAGCAGCAAATGGCGGATCTGGTGAACAAATGGCAAGAAGAAGAAGATGAATAATATATTATTTTTAAAAAGTTAACATATTTTTGATTTTTTTTTAAATATATTACTTTTATTGATATTAAACCCCAAAATTTACCCTTATATGCTAAAACCTTATATTTAAAAAATTTTCAAAAATAGGTTAACTTTTTTAAAAGTATTATCAATAAAGGGCAAAAATACCGCTCATCTTCTTCTTCTTGCCATTTGTTCACCAAAGCCGTCGCTCGTCGCCGTCCGCCGCCACCGCCTTCGCCTCCAGCAACGTTGCCGGAGGTGGCCGAAGGCTGAGGTGTGGCGGCGATAGCGCTAGTGGTCATTCCTTTGCCCGCTGCCACTGCCACCTTTGTCTCCACCCATCTCCAACAATGTTACTGAAGGTGGCGGCATTGGACAGAGAAACCACCAGCACCGCCACCGCCACCTTTGTCTCCACCCACCTTCGTCAACATTGCCAGAGGCGGAGGCGGCGATGGGCTGCAGCGGATGACGATGGCGGGTGGTGGTAGGCGGCGGCGAACGGCAACTCTGATGAACAAATGGCAAGAAGAAGAATATGAATAGTGTTTTTGCCCTTTATTGATATTATTTTTAAAAATTTAATATATTTTTGATTTTTTTAAATATATTAATTTTATTGATATTAAACCCCAAAAGTTGCCTTTTATATGCTAAAAATCCAAAATGATATGAACAATTTAAACAATTAACAGAAGAATAATTAAAATTCGAATATTCTAGTTTGATTCGAATTTGGTTAGTTAATTATTTTAGATAATCATTAATCAATATTCACATATATAAACATTTATTTTATAAAATATATAAATTATTTATATAATTTAAATATTATATATATAATTACTTAAACTATTTAAATATCTTTTTTTTTCATATTAGATATTTATTAGCATAGACATAAAGGGTCGGATACAGAAAGATTTCTGCCCCTCCAATAGCAATCAAATACGTCATTGGTCCCACTTAATATTTCAACTGACCGAGTTCAAAATTAACGCCAGTCGGATTTTTACGATTGTATTTGGAAACGATGCAAATGGAGTGTAAATATGGATTCAAGGTAAATTTGCATTCTGGTTTATTTTTATCTGTGTTTAGCAATATTACATTTATGTATTGATAAATGAAAAATTAAAGCAAATTTACATTAATAATAATATATAAAAATATATCAATAAAAATTAAGTAAATTTACATTTAAATGGGTTTTTGATAAAAAAAAAAGCATATACTTAACTGGAATTCATGTTTACATTCATTATAGCTAAAAATCTGTTTGGTAAAAAAGTAAATTTGTGAGTGCAAAAGTAACCCAATTTTACAATATATTTGAACTATTTTACGCTCTACATATTTACGTTCACACTTATTTACATGTTTTCCAAAGCCTTTGTTTTGATTTAGGCGCACAACTTAGTTCCATTCTTTTTTATTTTCATTTTTCTCCTGTATCCCACCTCTCTCTCATTCAACCAAACCACCGACATTCAACTTTAGTCGTTGAGATCACAAAGAAGCAACTGGAGGCAGCTCTTCTAAATCTAATAGATCCCAGGGAAAACAATTGGTTTCAGATATTCCGATCTATTTATCACATGGTGAAGGAAGTAAACGATATAACCAAACGAAAGAATGAAACAAGTGAAAGAAACTGAGTGTCATTTCTCTCTTAACCCGTTTCTAGATTTCCAAATTCCAGATTCCAGATGCTCTCTGGTTTATTGCAGGACACGCAGTGGCTCTACATAATTGAAATGTATGAAAAGCTATGTACCTTTGAAAAAGCTAATGGCTCCTCATCCTGTTGCCATTTAATAAAACATCTTGTTAGCTTTCATCTTACATAATAATTCTCAATGTGAGGAAACGATTTCTCACTTTTCATTCTTACTAGCGAAGTGAAATATGCAGTCTACAAATAGATTAAAAAGAAAAGATGGTAAATCATATGGATTTTGTTCCTTTACTTTTAAGTGAAAAAAGAAACCTGTATCTGAGCTGAGTTCTGGGTTTTGGGATGAAGATGAGGAAGATCCCCTATTTCATATATGGATACAGTAGTAGATTAATGACCTTGGGGAATTGATTAGGGAAGAAGCTTGTAAGACAAATTCCATGCATTTCTATCACCTGAAAATAAATTCACGCCTAATCCATGGATAATGGAGATTTTGCTTCCTATTTCAGATTTTTTGTTTTTTATTAAGAGAAAATCGATATTTAATTCGAATTTATGAAATTAATTTTGCTGTGTGGAGGAGGAATCCCATTACCATTTCAACTATGTCTTCGTTTTTCTTGAGCTGAAGATTATTCACCGATGGAGGAATCTACTGTTGTCATTTCAGATGAAAAGATTATTCACGGTGAAACTGAACATTAATAAAGGAAAGGCAGAACTGAACATCGGTGGTTGTAGCATGTTCGGTTAAACAAGAGAGGAGAAGTGAGATAGAGCGAAGGAGAAAAATGAAAATAAAAAGAACTGAAGTGGATTGGGCGCCTAAACGAAAAATCACATGAACGATGCCTCCAAGCCCAATGCAATGAAGAAGATTCCATTGACCATTGCCTTGAAATTTTGGTAAGCGCAATTTGGGGCATACCACCTCAAGATTTTTGGCCCGTGCCACAGGAATGAAGCATAAAGAAGTACTTTTAAATGTTGATTGAATATAATAAGGTTAAACTGTCTGTTAGATTAATTCTTGATGTTTGGCGTTAATGATGATTCTTTTCTGTCCATTATCTAGGAATAAGTGATTTTTGAAAATTATTATTTGGTATTATTTATGCCATGTTCAAATTGTATCTAGATCTCCTTCTGGATACAGTTTTTGTTGGAAGCAGATCCCAACTCATCTAAATTAGTTTTGGACCTGCACTTCCACGGCTCAGTCATTGTTTTCAACTTTTCATCATGTAGACTGATAGAATAGGGGTGAGGGGAAGTGACGGGTTCTCAACGTATATAATTATTTGAATCCAGTAGTAGTAGCGTCTCCTCTCAGAGTTAATCTTACGCTTTAAGTGATACGATGAGAGAAGATTTATATGGCTGCATCGCAGCAATTAGGTGAGCATTCCGTATAAATCGAATAAATTAAAATTTTAAAAATCGAATTAAACAAATAAAAATCGAATCGAAAATTAAAATAACTGAAACTGAATTTTTTTTGTTAAAGCCAAATTTTAATAATGTATACTCTATTATATATTATATATTATGAAATCAAATTTATTATGTATTAATATATAATATATATCTTATATATTATATCTTACATATTATATATAATAATAGAAAGTTCAGTTAATTCAGTTAACTGAATTTCTAATTTAAAAACTGAAATTGAAAATCAAATTAATCAAACCGATTTAACCAAAAACTGAAAAACCGAAACCGATCAGTTTTAACCAATGTTTTCAATCCGTTGTTGAACCGGCCAATCAAACCGTTTGAACTGTCACCCGGCCAGGATTTCAAGTCTGGTTCAATCAAGACCCGTCAGACGGTCAAAAACCATTGACGTGGTTAAAAACAATTCAACCCGGCTAGTTCAATTGTTGACCTGGTGATCGGGTCGCAAGTTGCACATTCAATGCATACAAAACTTTTCGAAGGCCATAACTTTGCACTCCAATATCTGATTGGGGTGATTTTTTTTTTGGTAGCTTTTCGAGATCTATGTATCCCAAGGTGTAACAGGTGCCTTGCCTATCTATTTTCGCAAAAAAAAAAAAAAAACTATTTTCAGCTTCAAATAGCAATTTTTAATATTTTTATAAATAAAAAAATTAAAAAATATATATTAAACATAAAATAATACATATAACATATCTGAAACATATTTATACATTATTTATTGCTAATATATATATTTATATACACATATATATAGGTGATAACGTGGTACGGTTTGAACCGTTTGACCTAGACGGTTTAATTGGTGACCAATAACCTAGAGGCAAAAATGGTTCAACCTCCGAATCAGTTTTTAAAACATTGGTTTTAACTGATTAGTATTCACCCTTAGCTATTACTCCTTTCTTAAGGCCCATTTAGAAGGATTTAGCTGAAGATTGAGTTGGGCTGATTCAACTAGTTGAAACACTCCAAATATGTTATTTAAACTTTAAAGAGGTTGAAGCAGACAGTCCTTCAAATGATTGGCCTAAAGCTGATTTGGTCTCTGGATTTTTCGTCAAAACATATACAACTTGTAAGTTTATGGGGCCACCTTAGAAGGTTAGAAGCCAACCCTCCCAAACCATCACTTGATAAATGAAGCTTAGCTTCCTATAAATAAATTAAAAAGAAAAAAAAATAACAGTAAAATTGGGGTAGCCGGGTATGGATCTGTTCCTATGGCTGCGTTTGGTTGTAATGCAAATGCAAATATGGTTGTAATGCAAATGCAAATATGTGCATTATATATTTATCCATTTTTTGGTTCATGAAAGCAAATATAATTCACATTTTTAACCAGTTTTTCATTCATCTTGTTTGTTCGAAATCGGTATTAAAGTGTGGATCCATCATTAAATGCCCCAACTATCTTATGCTCCAATGCATAACTTTGGTCAAAAAGTTAATTACCAAAAAACACAAAATTGTATCCAAAAAATAGAATATAAAAGTATCAGAAAATACATTTTTGCTCTAATAATCATTACTTTTTTATGTTTCAAACAAATATGAACTGAGGTACATAAATATCCTGATTCGGCGTTTATATCACAAACAAACTGACCCTATACACTTAGGCTGTCCCAACATTGAACATGTATAGCGTCCCTCTCGTATACATTGACATGTTCCCAATGTGTGGCTGTAGTGGCAAATTGGGACATATTAGGAGTAATTGGTAGTAGATCTGAACTTATAGAAATGATTGGACTCTTGATTGGACATTATTTTTTATTTTTTTGCAAAATACGAGAACTGTTCATTGTTCATAGAGTAAGGAGTTACACATGGATGACCTACTAACCTTGTTGTATCCATTGCTGTATTATTTACATGCCTTGTAATTTGTAAGCCAGATGATGGGCAGTCATATTCACAGACATATTGTATAGATATATTAACAAAAAAAAACTTAAAAGGTTCAAAACAGTTTCGTTGAGATACTTCACTTGTCATTCTTCATCTTCCATACCTCGGATCAGGGTAAATTTAAATTCGATGCATAGACTAAATGGATCAACTTTTTTAATTCGATTCAATTTATTAGAAACATGAGAGATATCCAAATCCAACTCGTATTGAATCAAATTTGAATTCAAATGAGATATGATCCAACTTATTTGCAGCCCCAACTCCAGGGGACACTGCGGTGGAGAATCTCAATTTTGCAAGAAACAAACAGGAGTCAATTGATTAGAATGATCTTTATAATCCATTATATTGATAATCTGAAGTAGGTGGAAATTGGAAATCAGGCCGGATCTCCCCAGAAGACATTACAGTCGCCCACTGAACATCTCCCTTTTTTTTTTTTTTTGGTAATTGAACATCTATATCTCCCAATGAATGACAATGTATAAAAGAGCAGGAGATGTTTCTGTCCTATAGATAGAGTTACAACTTAAAATATGAGAAATGTTGCCGATGTGCAGCTGTAATGTTGTGTCGGTAGGAGATCTGAATGGGTGGAAACAGTCAAAATGAATTTTTGTCGGATGGTTAGGACAACCCAAGCTCAAACCCAATCAGGATGAGTTTTTGAGTTCTTATATGGTGGGGTTCCGTCTGTGAATTTTTGCCACATGTTGTGGTTCTGCATATCTAGTAGGCTAGTATGAATAACTTCTTTTATGTCTTCAAGTATTCTTTTTTCTGTAAATTTGTTCTTTTCCTTCTCTGTTTTGAATTTGTATGTGATTTTTTTTCTTCTCTGAAACAAAACTTAAACGCTGCATTTAGCTGTGCGGCCTGAAGATTATCTGATTGCAACCAGCTAGCTTGTCAGACCCATCTATCTGCAACTGGAAATGTAATCTTTGGTGCCGGTGCTGTGAGCCCTGTCTATGTCACGGAAAATTGCCACAGGATTTTCGCATACATTCCAAAAAGACATTATTGGTGTGTATATCAATCCCAAATCATCTACATCTACCATGCAGAAAGCGCCAAAATCTATACCAGCTAGTTGCAGCGCATGTAGCTTAGGAGGAGGAGGGATCATCAACCTCCCCAAGCAGCTAGAAAGGGGATTTCCTTTCCTTTGGTGATATCTGATATGACCTCTCCATGGATGCGTTGCAAAGTACTACTTTGTTTTGAGATCGGTTTTGCATATTAAAATGGTTTGTTTGGGTCTTACCAGCCTGTGAACGCGGAAGAACGTTTTAGTACTGTACCTATCACCATTCACCGGATACCTTCAAAGTTCAAACGAGTGATTTTGGTTTTACATGTAATCAGGACAAGTTTTGACAACCCCAAAAGAATCAGGACAAGTTTTTACCCTAGGAACGCAGTGAGACTGGGAAATAAGGGCCGAGTCTCTCTGTTTCTGGAAGGGTTTATTAAACTTGTGGCGGATGTAATTGATGATTATACATTCTTATTACAGAGTGAGAGAGCATAAGATACACGCCGGGGAGACGGTAGTGGATGGGGGACCCCTCTGGCCTTCTTCTTGGAACTTTATCAATATTCTTTGCGTTCGTCTTTGCTCTTAATTCGGCCATGCCCACGACCTGTTCGGTGATTTATCGGAGTCAATATTCCTATCATGGCTATCAACTCCTCCATGGACCATGCCAATTGAAATTTTCCGTCCAATTATTTACTCTACTCGTATCACCATCGTGTCAATTACAATTCACCACGTCAGCGCCTTAGACGTGCATCAGACTGATGTGGCATAACATAATTGGTTCAGTATCTTGCAATTCCCATAGATGATTTCAACTGTCACCCCTTTCAATTTCAGAAAACTCGCTCATCGCTCAACAGAAAAAGGATAAAACGGATGGGAGCCATGCATCGCTCATCAGCCAGGCTTTATTTGGTTGAGGTGGACCCAATCTCTATCCCTGAGTTCTACTCGTAATACTGAATCGATCATGATTCACCACGTTAGTTCCATATACATGGTGTATTATTGATAGCCCAGTAGAGGATCCCAACTCCAACTATGATGTTGGGTGTCAGTCATATTTAACCAATAACCATAATTTTGACAGAGATAAATAATGCTAGTCAAATGCAGGTGGTGAGTGTTGAATTTTCTGCTCTCATCCATGTACAATGTCGGACTTCATGAAAAGATATCTTCGACTTGTAGTGTGTCTTCTCATAGGTGTTCCCGTGTCTGCACTCTGTAGTCTGTACCAAGAAGCATACAAAAGTTGTCTTGGTGGTTGTTTAATTTGCAAATTAAACAGCGTATCAATAAACTTTCTTTTCTTTATCTTTAATATATGAAAACATTTATCATTAGAGAGGAAAAATTTAGGCATTGTTTCAAGTGTCTACACCTGGCATTAGTAGGTTCCAAGCTTAGACTTTAGCTATTTTTTCTTTTAATTGGTTGAAAAAAGATATTTAAGGCAAAACATCATAGAGAAGGTCATGTTCTCCTCTGTCAGCTATCCGATCGGCCACCTAATTTGATTCTCTAAGTCTTTTTCCATATTTTCCTACTGTCCAGTCTGTCCTACCTCATATTCTTCCATAAATTTCACCTTCCCCCAACCCCTTCCCAGTTCCCATGTAGTTGACTTTAAATATGATATTAGATAAGAAATACATATTTTAATAATTTATGTGAAATAAATAAAGATAATAAAAATTTTAATTAATTTACTGGATACCAATCAATTGTGGTGACTTACATTTGTACCAAAAACACATGCCAAACCATCAATACAAACTAATATTCATTATATATCAAAAACTTAAATAATAGATTATACATGTCAGTTATATTTTGAGAGTTCAGATATACTCCCAACACCGTCCCAACAAACCATTACAATCACAGATTGGGAAGTGGGAACATCTCTTCTTTAGTGATGAGAGAGATGTTCCCAGTGTGCGGCTGCAGCGGCCTGACGGGTTATTGGTAGCAGATTCCTACCCATTTGAAGCCAAAAGACCACAAATTAGGGTGTTCATCAAAAATCAAAAAATCAAATCAAATTAAGTAAAGAAAAAAAAATGATTAACTAAAATGATCGACATATCTATTATTTATAATAAAAAAAAAAGATATGTATCATGTATCACCCGATTTCAACCGTATCAATTAAAAGCTTGGGATGGAACCTCTACACAAAGGATAAAAAAGCATAAATTCACTATTCAGGATAAGAAAAAAAAAACGGGGCATATTCCTAAATCCTAATAAAGTAATCATATTCATCACACATAAAAATATACACGTAAAAAGATAAAAATACCCACATCTTTTATTATGGTAATGAAAAACAGAGTAAGGATAAAAGGGTATTTACAAAAGTTCATTCATTCAATATTAAGTATATGTATACATTTAACTTACATTGTAAATATATAGAACCCTGGTAAAGTAGCATAATCATATTACAATGATGGATTTCTTTTTTAATGGGAGAGGGGGGAATTGTACTTTGATGCAATTGCCAAACTATGGATAAAGTGGCCAACCATTAAGATTATTTACCTATTACATTAATAATATAAGTGAGGAACAACTTTGATGAAGGGACTAATCAGTAATCACAAACATGCTCCCTGTATCTTCCCTCTCTCCCCCCTATCATTTTGAGAGTTGGGACCTCTCCCGGCCCTGTTCACATTTTATAGGGTTCCTTTTGGTATTTTCTTGTCAGATCCATACTTTTATATCTGCATTTTCTCCCTTTTTTTAATCTTTTATATCTGCATTTTTTTTAAAGATGTTGGATATTTGAATTTGATCTGATCCAATTTAATTTTTAAATTTTTTTTAGATAGGATAGAGGGTTAATGCATATTCAATCCAATTTTTAATCAGACCCTATTACTTGATCTGATCTAAAATCAAACAAGAGAAATCTTAATCCAACAAAATAAGATCAAATTCAAATTCGAACCAGATCATGATCCGATCCATTTGCACCCCTATATAAAATTAGTTATTTGACACGAGTCAATGGTGTCAAAAGTTGCCACTTGCCTATGCAGAGAAAGGGATACATTCAATTCATTTTTTGGGCAGCTATATTACAACATCATCCACATACAAAAACTGATGCATGGAACAAGCTAGCTTGAAAGGGTCCTACTTCCCTTTGAGCTTCTTACTAACATATCATAGACTTTTTTTTGGTATTCGGTGCTATGCACCATTAATAACTTCCCCTTGTCCCCCTTTTCCCCAAAGTGCTGGTTGCGAGACTTGGTTCCACATCAACGCTGGAACAAACCAGCTAACACACTAACAAGCTAGCCCTCGATCATAGACTTGGGTAGGGGTTGATTTGAGTCGAGCCGAGACGAATAGCTAGCTATTCAAGCTCGATTTGCTAAGACAGCCTGAGGCTCAAACTCTGTTCGAGTCAAAAGCTCATAACGAGCTCAACAGTGAGTCAAATGCTTTATAAAAGTACAAATTATTTTTATTTGATATTTAAAAATTAAAAATTATAATAATTAGTTATTATTATTATATAAATATAAATATAAATATATATATATGTATGTATGTATGTATATATGTATATATGTAGAAGCTCAATTAGCCTCACGAGCCAAGCCAAGATCGAATAGCTCGTGAAAAGTTCAACTCGTTGCCACCCGAAGATTTGGGTCTGTCTTTTAGTCCATCTTCACCTCCTAATAATGATGATGATGATGATAAAAGGGGATCCACTTGAATGATAGGTCTAGTGGATTAATTAGAGATCTTGTTCAATGATTTAGATACTTTGCTAATTGGTCACCCCAAACCAATTAGTACTTTTGGGTCCATAATTAATCCCAATTATCAAGACAATCCATCTTGGATTAAGACTTGATAGGTAGTTGGTTCCAATTTCGAAACACTTTTCGGGTTAATTTCTCATGGTCACTCTACTTGGTCTTTTATCTGCCCCTAGTTCTTCTAATTCCTTTAACTTGTAATAGATAATTTCTCATAGACATTGTACTTGGTCTTTTATGCACGTGATTAATTCTATTTTATCATGGAATGTAGTGGAATGGAGTTACTCATCACATCAACAACTCTGTTCTTTGATAATAGAGGGATTCAAAACCATACCATTGCTAGGACAATTCATCCAGCACACCAACTAGATACCCACTTCATTTCTAACTTGTTCGTTTTAGTTTTTTCATTCATCAATCTTGGTATTTGCATTTTTACCATACATTAATAAATCAATTTTATAATTATATATTATTTGTATTCTCATGGACCTTATTTATTACTAATAGTGAGTAACAAATCGTGTACACAAGCTAGAGATCCAAAATAAGTCCAAATTCAAGACCTCTTCTAAGGCCTTGTTCGCTTTTCGGTAAGTTATTTATCCATGTTCTCTTATTTTCCATGTAAATAAGGTAATGACTATTTTAGCTATAAAAATCTATTAGTAAAATGGACATTTTTCTCCCATTTTAAATATTGGCAACTTTCCCCTATGTGGAAAAGTTATTTACCCACCCAAGAGATACCTAGGAAAATAAACTTTTCCTAGTCTCCACATAAAATTGAAAAAGGAGCATGAGTTTTTCGTCAATGGGAACCAAAATCCCTTTGACCAACTTCCCCCTTTCAAAATAATATGGTAAAATGAAGAGACTTACAATCATAAATATGTAGAGTGCAAAACCTTATATTTTGTATTATTTATATATATTTATAATATACATATGGTAAAATGAATGATTTCTTTTTTATTTTAAACGTTTCAAAATCTTCAACATACTTTAAAATGAAAACAATTATTTTGGCACCTTTTAAGTTAAGCAAAAGAAATATTTTTATGGTAAAGACGGTTAAATATGACTGAAATAATTCAGCATAAATTTTCTTTTGGATCAGTTTGAAAGGAGTACAAATATAAATATGTATAATATAAATACATACAAAATATAAGGTTTACATCTACATATTTATATTCCTTCCAAACTGAACCTTTATTTTTTTCCATTTCACATTACTATGAATTTCTTCTATTTTTTTGGTATCCTAATTGGAAATTAAATAAGAATCTGGGAGAGAGGATTTGACTCTTTGTGTCCGACACCCTTGTGTCGTTTAACTCAATGTTCGTCTCCTTTCCACGTGGCGAACATATGCCCTGCTTTGTCTCTGGGCGTAGACGCGTGTTATTGCAGGGTTTCGAATCTACCACGTGTAATTCAGATATCGGAGAAGATTAGAGAACCGGTGCGGTGATATGGGACATCGCTTTCCGCTGAGCTCCCAGCAGACGACTCCAAAAGAAGGAGTGGCTAGTGATCGGTCTAATCACTTCGATGACTAGGATGAGCCATGCTTCAACTGCCAGTTTCCCCATTCCTCAATGCCATTCGTTTTGTATTTTATTTGCAGTTGTGCCATTGTTGGTCTGCTCGGAATCAAACAAGAGACGAAATATTAGCATGAAGAGTTGTTCGGTACAGTGGCTCAATAATGGGAGAATTGTTTCAATCTGTAGGCCCCATTATGGCATGGTTGAAGCGCGACCACACCTTGGTAAAGCATTTCCTAGTATGGTCTGGATGTTGTACTCCTGTAGATGTATTGAAGGTTTTGACATAGAACCGTTTTGACCACCGGTTCCCGAGTCTGAATGTTGTAATCAAACAGTCTGGATTGAACGGATTAAAATAAATTAAAAAAAATCATTAAAACAAAAAGTCAAATTGTCTAGATCGACGGTTCGATCGAACAGTTTTGGATGAAATGGAATTGATTGTCTAAATAATTTCCGAAACAATCAGTTTGGCCATCTGGTGCGGCCCAATTTCCAAAACCATAGTTTTATTAGACAGAATTTTGAATAAAGTATTTTAACGATTTATTGCAAAACTTGTAAAATTGATTATATCTGCTATGACATAGATTATTTCACTGAAATTTAAAACATGGACTATTCTTTAAATTATCAAATACCCACTTCAATTTACATGAAATTTGTAGATTGAACTGAATTACGCCCCAAATAAATACCTTTTCAACTATAGCATGGATTGGAACCAAACGATCCATGGTATTTACAAATCAGCCATATGTAGAATGCAAAACCTGATATTTTGTAAGTATTTGTATTTGTATTCTTTTCAAACTTAGGTTCAGTTAATATATGCAAAATTCAAGATTTTGTACTCTACATATTTATATTTGTACTATTTCCAATTTGAGTCAAAGGCTTAGTTTGAAAAGAGTATAAATACAAATACGTACAATGCAAATGCATATAAAACAATATAAAATACAAGGTTTTGCACTCTACATATTTGCATTTGTAATCCTTTCAAATTGAGCCAAAGGGCAAACATTGTAGTCATACATAATTTGTTGTCACTTACTATGAGTGGCCTGGTAAGGCTAAGTGATGGTCTCCGGACGAATAAAGGCTAAGAGTAAGGGTATGCTGCAAACTTTTATTGACAGAGGCACGTCTTTGCTATGATTCATGACTCTTTTTATAGGGAGAGATCCCGAGGTTTTGAAGAGAATGAATCAAAAGGATTTGATTCCTATTTGGAAATGAGATCTTTGATTTGGTATCGAATGTAAACGGGACATTGTTAAGGGTTCGCCATGTGTTTCATGAGATATCTCTAAAGCAAAATTTCATTTCGTTCGAGGATTCTCATAATATACATGTGCTATTTCATTTTATAGGTCTCCTAGACTAACGTGGCATGAGTGATGTTAGGAATAATCTAACGTGTCCCACTTAATCCTACTTCATCACCAATTTACGATAGCTTTGAGCTCATTGCAGGCTCGCAATAGCTTTAAGCTCGTATCGAGTTGTAAAATCGTTATGAGTGTCTTATAACATTGGTTTAATACCTTCGTTCCCATTACGGACATGATTAACAATATGTACCTACACTTACTATTTAAAGGTGCATTGGGTAACTTTGGTTCGTGGGCATAAGTACCCGGAATAATGATTCCAACCAAATAAATGGTTGATGAGAATGTGATTCCCATTTTCATTATAGGTAGAATGGGATGGGATTCTCCTCTTAGGCATTTCTTGACAAAAAGATTCTATTTCGTATTTGATCAAAGGCCTGAGCATGTCATAGGCCTTCCTCCATCCAATGCTAGCCACCGGCCATCACCATAAGACGACCACTAGTGGGCCATCCTTCCTATGTAGCCCCTCGCTTCTTACCATTCTCTCTCTTCTTCCTCTTATTTCTTTCCCTCCTCTTCCTCTCTGTCGTCACCGCCTGGTGGTATTAGCATCGGCAGTTTATTTCCTCCCCTCTCATTTCTTATTTCTTCCCTTCTTTTCCTTCTAACGTGGGTAAAATTAAAAATTTTGACTAATTTTAATTTCAACTTCTAATTGAACCAAATAATAACAATCAGAATCCTATTCCAATTCCAGAATGAATCAATACGGGTACAAAGAATACATGATTCCGATTTCAATTCTGGGAATTTCAGTTCTAATCTTCAATGCAAACCCAATGGACCGTTGGTTCAACCCCAATCCTCAAACCAATAAAATCCTTCCAATGAATTTATAAATAGCTCTAGGTTGTAAAATGAAAGAGTTTTAGATTCAGATGATTTTATCATATTTAAAATTTAATTGCACTATGTACTTATATTGAGAATTTAATTATGTAATCAGTGAAAATGCACTTACAACCAAACAAACACTCTTTTCACGAGACAAATGAGCATTCAAGAGAAGCAGAATGGTTAGTACCCACCCTGCGTCTCTCTTGGTTAAACAAGTATGGGCGTCGGCCGTTGGGTCGTGGGCGACGTCGTTTCTTCAATTTTTTTTTCTACACCTACGAGGGTAACGACGTCATTTAACAATCACACAAAAGCGTTAGCGTGTAGAAGTCGTCCGCTTCATGAAAAAAAGTTAAGAGGGAAAAGAAAAAGAAGAGAGAGAATGACGGAGTGAAGCAAAGAAAAGAGGAAAGAGAAGAAAAAAACAAAAGAAAGAAGCAGCAGGGGCAGAGTGGCGGATTACTGCTGAGTGGAAGGAGGATACCTTTTTGGCACTTCATTTTGCTATTTATTTTATAATTTTAATATATTGTATTTTCTTCTCTATAAATTATATTATTTTTATTTTGTTTTATATTGTTTTTGGATAGACGGAGATAATGGTCTCTGCAATCAGACATTTCTCCCACCATATTCTTCTCACCTTTCTTTCTTTCGCTGATTCTGCTTTCTCAGTGTCCATGAACTCAGTCATCTTTGCTTCCTCCTCCCTCTTACTATCATTTTTACTGTTGTTCTGTTGCTTTGCTGACTCGATCTCATCACCCATGGATACTCAATGGTCAACCTTTATCCCTCGCATTTTGTTTTCTTCCTGTTTGATTTCAGGACTCGAAACTCTTGTTTTGCCTCAGGTCTTTGTTGATTTTTTTCTTACGTTGTTCTCCTGATTTGATAACTAGTTGTTGAATCTGGTTGGTGTTTCCAGTCAATCATTTCCTCATTCGAGTGGGTTTTCAGGTGGCAGTTGATACGACATTCGCAACTCTTTATCTGAATAAAAAGGTAATATACAACTATAACTTAGATTCTCGGACTCTTTGGTTCTTTGCTTCTCATGTGAATGTAATAGAGAGGTTTCGGTCATTGATCTACCTAGCTGGTGTGCCTTGTTTTCCTCAAATTTAGTTGGTTTGGGCTCCTGATCTCAAACTAGTTTCGCAGATAACATAGCGTTATCCAGGGAGACTTCCCTCTCTGTGTAGTTCTGAAGTATTCTTGGTAACGGGTTTTCTTTTCTGTTATTCTGATTTTGGACTTTCTTGTTTTGGGTATGATTATTTTGTATGGTGTTGGTTCCTGGTTTTGAGGATAACGGAGACTAGCCAGCAGCGGGGTAGTCATTTCTTCTATTACCTTTTATGGTTAACTTCATAACGTGGCTTGTTACCTGTACTTAATGAGTTATGTCCATGTATTTGGGTTTGATTTGAAGGTGGATCACCTGATTTTGATTCTATGCTGCCGCGTTCTGTCCGAGATACCAATGAATTGGTTCACTAATAGTGGAGTCATGGAGAAGAAGACTGGCTTTCTTCTTGATAAGGGCAAGATATGGCTCAGTTGGTGGGAGAACCTCCTTGCTGCAAGTGGTTGGAAAATTCATCACTACTACCAGTATATCGGGTCCAAGAAGGTCCACGGAACAACATGGTGGAGGAAAGTTTTGGTTGCTTGGGTAGTACTCTGGATTTTGGTTTCCTTTTCCGTCTTCTGGTACATGAGCTCACAGGCGACAGAGAAGAATAAAGAGACCCTTGCCAGTATGTGCGATGAGCGGGCGAGGATGTTGCAAGACCAGTTTAACGTGAGTATGAACCATGTTCAGGCCTTGTCCATCCTGGTTGCAACCTTCCACCATGGCAAGAACCCGTCTGTTATTGATCAGGTACTTCTCTATCTGCTTTTATTTCCTAGAAACATCTGATGCTGAATCAGGAAACTATCTATCAGTCTCCATTTCCAGTTAATCTAACTTCAACCTGAGGCTTGTTTTTGCAAGGGATTTCGCTCTAGAGTATTGGGTTATTCTGCATATAATTTAATTCAGAGCCGGATTTTACTTCCTCTAGCTGATCCCTAGAACTAGTTAATAAGAAGCTGTCTTTTACTCTTTTTTGTCCTGCAGACAACTTTTGCAAGGTATACAGAGAGGACCGCCTTTGAGAGGCCACTTACAAGTGGTGTGGCTTATGCTGTTAGGGTACTCCACTCTGAAAGGGAACAATTCGAAAAGCAACAGGGCTGGACTATTAAAAGGATGGATACACTTGAACAGACCCCTGTTCAAGAGGATGGCAATGCCTTTGAACCCAAGGAGCCATCCCCTGTTCAAGAAGAATATGCTCCGGTTATCTTTGCACAGGATACCATCTCACACGTGGTTTCCCTGGATGTGCTGTCAGGGAAGGTGAATCTCTTGATTTGTTTCCTCTTTATGTTTCTGCACAGATTTACTCATATATAGTAATAGGGGAGCCTTAGCGAGTTTTCCACCAATTCTGCTATAACTTAAAAGTGATAACATATTAAAGAGGTATATTGACCTTATTGGTCTTATATAATCAATTTTGAGAATACTTGTATGTCTAATAGGAAGACCGTGAGAATGTTCTACGTGCAAGAGTATCAGGAAAGGCCGTTCTTAGTGCTCCCTTCAGGCTACTTAAATCAAACCGTCTTGGGGTTATACTGACGTTTGCTGTGTACAAGTCAGAACTCCCATCAAATGCAACCCCAAATGAGCGGATCCAAGCAACAGATGGGTATGGAATCTCTCTCAATGGTTGCATTTAAATGTATAAGTTGGTCAGAAAGATCGAAATTGTGTAAACAAATATTCATCTTGGATTTTCTTCACCAAGGAATTAATTGCACCCAATGAATTAAGCTGGTTCTGATTTCATGATCTTGATTTAATTGGATGGTGAATCCGTGAATGTTGCATGCAGAAAATCCATTGGCAAGTCCTATTCTCTGCTGACATTCTGGAACCATTTTTAGTCACTGGACCACCTCAAACACCTTAAATTCTGCATCATCCAATTTGAGTCACCCAATGTGCAATTTCCACTGATTCTTCCCTCTCTCCCCTTTTCCAAACACACACGTAAACCCAAAAATGGAGTATATCTTATTGTTCAACTTTTTGTTGAGCAGGTATCTAGGTGGAATCTTTGACATAGAATCACTTGTTGAGAAGTTACTTCACCAGCTTGCGAGCAAACAGACAATTATTGTAAATGTGTATGATACAACTAATCTCTCACATCCAATTAGCATGTATGGTCCAAATGTAACCGATGATAGGCTCTACCACATAAGCACTCTTAACTTTGGTGATCCATACAGGAAGCATGAGATGCGCTGCAGGTAATCCATAAACCTCTCTTTTATGGAACCTTTTGGTGCCTAGAGTAGAACATAGTTGGAATGGGTTCTCAGATCTCTCTCTCTCTGAACACAGATTCAAGCAGAAGCCACCATGGCCATGGCTTGCAATAACGACATCAGTTGGAATCCTTGTCATTGCATTACTTGTGGGGCACATATTCCATGCAACAGTGAATAGGATAGCAAAGGTTGAAGATGATTACCGCAAAATGATGGAGCTCAAAAAAAGGGCCGAGGCAGCAGATGTTGCAAAATCTCAGGTAGATAGTACTTCGTTTTTATTCATCAAGTTTCACTTGTCTTGTTTTCATGTTATATTCTAATTGAGATATTTTATCTGTTGCAGTTCCTTGCTACTGTTTCCCATGAAATTAGAACCCCAATGAATGGCGTTTTAGGTGAGTAGTAGATATGTAGTATTTGCAATTACCCCATTCAAATTCTTTCTACGTCTTGTTTGGGCTTCAGACTATTTGACAGAGGAAAGCTTAACTATGTTAGCTTTTCAGGTATGATGCAGATGCTCATGGATACAGATCTAGATATAATTCAACAAGATCATGTCAGAACTGCCCAGGCCAGTGGAAAGGCTCTAGTTTCACTTATAAATGAGGTTTTAGACCAAGCCAAGATTGAATCTGGTAAACTTGAGCTTGAAGCCGTTCGATTTGATATACGTGCAATTCTGGATGATGTTTTGTCATTGTTCTCAGGAAAATCTCAAGATAAAGGATTGGAGGTAACAAATCATATAAATCTTTGTTTGTAATCCATTTTGGCGTTTAATGCTCTAATTCAGTCTCTTTGTCACATGAATTTTTGGAATTTTCATCTTCAAATTCATTGGGAGAATAGTTGGCAGTGTACATCTCTGATCAAGTTCCTGAAGTTCTAATTGGCGATCCGGGACGGTTTCGGCAGATAATGGCAAATCTCGTTGGTAATTCAATCAAAGTAAGTGTTTAGTAGGTTAAATCTATTAGGTAATGGTAGGCTGTTGGGGGTTGAGAAATATGATTTGTTTGTAACTCCTCAGCTCTAGGGAAAAAAAGAGGAGAAGAGCATTATAACAAAATTACATTCTTTATGACATAATGAGCCAAAGTTAAGCACTGTATTGTGCTGATCAAAATAAAAGCTTATCCTTGTATATAGGACAGTGAGTTGGGTGCACCCTAATTTTGACAGGTCCCTCTTTCTAAAATAAATAATTAAGTAGGTGGATGATAACTACCTCCAAAAATATCCATTACATGTTTTTTTTAGTACTAGGAGCTCCCCATTATTAAACAGGGGGCAGGGGGCTGAATCACTATCTTTTATTCGAATTTCATGACCTTTTATCTTTCTTTCATTTTTTCCTGATAAAACTAAAGAATGATTCGAAGTTATTTTTAAGTTTTCAGATGGTTCCATAAAATGATCTATTCTTTGTTAAGCTTCCCCTTTATGCTACTTCCTCTATGTTTTGATATCATTAGCATAACCCATTGTTGGGCTAACATAGAACCTTTTCCTCCATTCCACCCATTCAGGGTTCTTCCTTTTGTTAAAAATAGATGTTAAAATATGTTCTGTACCCATCCATGTATGCCTTTTTTAGCTTTATCTTATCCTTTTAGAGCTTTCACCTTGCACTGGATTACTTCTATTTGTTACAACAGCAGAGCTTCATCTGAGATGACCAATCCATCTGTAGACTTTCTCATATCTTGTTGGCAGACTGAATCTACCCCAAAAGTTCCCTTGATTCCACTAATTTTTTATGGTGTACCTCTTAGACAAATTTGCTCTTTTTTACAAAAATATCCAAACCTGTTTGACTATATCCTCGCATTATTAGTATAAACACCTGATATATGCAAAGTAGTGAAGGAGTCTAATACCTTTTTTTTTTTTTAAGAAATCATTATCATCGTCATCCATGCCTTATCCCAACTATATACACCCTCACCTAATTATGGCTGTTATTTTTTATAAATAATAGTCATAATTTCTTTTACTTGAAAAAAGGAGGGAGAAATTCCCTCAAACAAAGAATAGGTATCAGGAACACAGGAGAGAAACAAAACTAGGAAAAAAAGAACATAATACCCCTTGCATGCACATGGGGGTTAGCCAGAAATTATGCAATCCCACTGACTCCTAAACTTAGCCTATTGCACCTTTGTGAAAGCTTCAAGGGTCCCAGTCCACATAATGATATGAACCAACATAATGCAAACAGCAGCATTTCCCATAACATTTTCCTTTCTTGCTGGAACCTGCCACTGGCCATACCTGTTTGGAAATTCTTATAATTTCTTTATTTTGCAGTTTACTGAGAGAGGACATATCTTTGTGACTGTCCATTGTGCTGAGGAGGTGATGGGCTCAATAGAAGTTGAGACGGAAACATCATCAAAGAACACCTTGAGTGGGTTTCCCGTGGCTGATAGATGTTGCAGTTGGAGGGCCTTCAAGACCTTCAGTCAAGAGAGACCTCCATCTCCACAGACTTTTTTGTCAACCTCCTCTGAACTCATCAATCTAATTGTCTCAGTTGAGGACACAGGTGTAGGAATCCCTCTAGAAGCCCAATCTCGTATTTTTACCCCCTTTATGCAGGTAGGTCCATCCATTTCACGTACCCATGGAGGTACAGGTATTGGACTAAGTATAAGCAAGTGTTTGGTTGGTCTTATGAATGGGGAGATAGGATTTGCTAGTAAGCCCCAGGTTGGTTCCACCTTTACCTTCACTGCTGTCTTTGCCAATGGTTGTTCCAACTTAAAAGAGTACAATAACCAGCAAATTGACAACCACTCCAAGCCTTTATCCTCAGAATTTCAGGGGATGACAGCATTGGTTGTGGACCCCAGACCTGTTCGTGCCAAGGTGACCAGATATCATCTCCAACGGCTTGGAATTCAAGTGGAGGTGGTCTCTAATCTGAATGAAAGCCTTTCTAGCATAAGCAGTGGGACCACAGTTATCAAGATGATTCTTGTTGAGAAAGAAGCTTGGATTAAGGATACAGATCTCTCAAATATATTTATTAACAAGTTGAGGAAGGATTACAAAGTGGATCCTCCAAAACTGTTTCTTCTAGCTAATTCCATCAGTTCTACCAAAACTATTGCTGTGAAGTGTAGTGGATATACACTGAATGTCATCATGAAGCCCTTGAGGGTCAGTATGTTGGCCGTCTCTCTGCAACGAGCCATGGGTGTTGTTAACAAGGGGAATTGCCTAAATAGGGAACTCCCTATATTGTCTCTTTGCAATCTTCTTCATGGGAAAAGGATTTTGGTTGTAGATGACAATTATGTGAACCTCAGAGTGGCTGCTGGTGCTTTGAAGAAGTATGGTGCTGATGTGATCTGCACAGACAGCGGGAAGAAGGCAATTAAAATGCTTAAGCCACCCCATAACTTCGATGCCTGCTTCATGGATATCCAAATGCCAGAAATGGATGGGTATGTTTTGTCCTGTTGTTCTAGAAGCTCTAATTCAGTTATAGCTTAGATTCGCACATTGGGTACTGAGCTTTATAACTATATCTGAAGAGTCAATGCCCTACATGTGTTATGCCTATCATCATATATTGTCCAATATGACGCCATTTTATTGATAAATGGGCCACCATTAGACATGCTGTTTGGAAAATGTACAAACTGCCCATACCATGGTTTATATTCTCAAATATTATCCTAATTTTACTCTTTCCTTTCATATCTTAGCTCTAGATAGGATGGTTAAGATACTCCATTATGAGTCCATTAAAAAATGATACTTCATTATGAGTTTTGGAATGTTTTGACCATGATATAGTTCATCAGCTGATTATGCTAAATTAACAAATTATGAGCCACTTTCATGGTATAAAATAAATAGGTTTTATTTCATCAGATGATATCTGGCTATATTACATATTTTATTGATTGTTTCTTGCATGTATATTATATAGTGGGCTTACATAAAGTGCATAATTAGTCATAACATGCTTCAGGATTGCCATGCTGAGAAGCCTACGTTCTCAGAAGTTTGGATGGCTTAGATGCTAGGGGTGAGAGTGATGGGATGGGTGGACTGGATATGGACCTAACCCTTGGCATTTAACATGCTTGTTAGCCCAAGATTTTACCATTATACCAAGAAATTGCCCCACCCCACTCTCTTTCTGTCTTGTTTTTTAATGGGTATCATATTTTTCCATGCATTTTAATTGCACCAAAAAATGGCTCCTGCTTGCTTTGATACAGATGCTTTATGACTTACAGCTTTCCTGTTACAATTTGTTTCCTTTTGAAATGAGTATGAGCTCAGATGCCAGGGCAACCCCCTAGAGACATTTGGGGACCTGTAAAAATGTCTTTGGATCTTGTCATTATTCCAAGGTTTCTATTGTGGAGCTTCCCAGGTTGCTGAATTGCCTGTGAGCGTTTCTATTTTTCCTTACATGTAACTATTCCTCATTTTATTTATTTTTTTCTCAGGTTTGAAGCTACAAGAAGGATTCGGAACTTAGAACATGCAATCAATGATCGTATTCGACATGGAATAGTGACCATGGAAACTTGTCGAAACATTTTAAACTGGCATGTACCCATATTGGCCATGACGGCAGATGTTATCCAGGCTACACATGAGGAATGCTTGAAGTGTGGTATGGATGGTTATGTGTCTAAACCCTTTGAAGGAGAACAACTTTATCAGGAAGTTTCACGGTTTTTCAGATCTACTCCAACTTGTAACCAATAAAGAGCAGTAGAGCGAGCTTGATGAGAGTATTTGCACAAGGGGTTCTCCAGGACTCATTGGAATGCTTAATTGGGTTAGGTTGTTCCCAATAGTAAGTTCTCCATGGAACTCTTCTTCCTCCAATTTAAATGCTCCTTTATCAAAGAAGAAAGTTATAAAATACTGGAATGCATTTATATCATGTCACGGGAAGAAACCTTCTTGACCTGCCCATCTGCAGAAGTGCAGATATCATGTTAGTGGTGGACTTGGGTATCATTTGGAAAATCTTTGGCCATCCTAATCATCCCATCCTAGCCATACAATATATAGGCTTTTCTCTTTTGATTATCTGTATTTTTCATCATCAAAGAGTCTAGGTTGAATTGTTAGGATCATCCAATTTTGGCATGATAGATCTGGTTACATTATTTCATAGAATGGTAATCTTGACCCCCATGTTTGTACGTAGCATTATCCATTCAGGAGAAGATTTGGTTGAGGAGATTTTCTGGTAGTAATTCACAAGATGGTGGTCTTGATTCAACCCAGATTTACTGAATTTGGTTGTTGTGTTACTGGATTCCTTTTGCTTCTTTCCACACCCAAATCTAGATTCACTCCGTGTTCTGAATTTTCATTCTGTAATATTAGTTGTTACCTTGTGAATGGGGTCTGATGTTCTCATATGATGCCCAATGGTAAGTTTTTGAGCTGTCTGAGTGTTGACTTCTTTATCTCTATTTTGGGATTCTACCAGGGGAAAAAATAGCCATGAGTGTGTGTGTCCATGTGTTCATGTCTTCTGGGTTGGTAATCAGTGGCCCTACAACTGTCTTCCAAGCAGATAGCAGAACCAATTCTTCCGTTTCTCATCATGTTGGATTTGAATCAGGCTTGATGGATTAAGATCTAAATCAAGAGCTCCTCAAAGACTGAACACACTCACATTTGAGGTTGTCTAAGGTTTGAAATACAGCCCTTGAAGTTGAGGATGAAATAAGAGTTTTGTGGTGCAGAGGATATCTCTAATTCGTTTTGTTTGCCCTCAGAAAATCAGAACAGGTATGGTAATATTTTTTCCCTGGCAAAGCAAGGATGGTGACTTAATTTGTATCATATATCCTGCCCAATAAAGTGGATGAATGTCTAGTACTCCTTTTTTGGCCTTTTTTTTTTAAAGTTTATTCCTTTCTTGTATATGTTTTTCTAAATCTGGCTTCCCTAAGAAATGTTGTGACCATTACTTGCTGTATCCTAGTGATCAATGAAATGAATAATTTGCAGAAAGAAGCTTACATGTTGTACAGAATCTAAAAATTATAAATTTATGATTTATCTTGATAAAGCTCAATGTAGTCAACCAATTACCATTATTAACAAGGCACTATGCTTAACATAAAGTGAAAAAAGGGCACTTCAACGTCATAGGTTCTCGCTCTCCACGCCACGATAATAAAGAAAAGGGAAGAGCAAAAATAAAACAAAGCAGAAACTGGTTTTTGAAATCTTCTATTCAATGCTGGATTTTGATTTACTATTGAACTACAATGAGGGTAACCTTCGTGTCTTTATCCAGTGTCTTAGGTTCAGTTTGGAAGGAGTACAAATGCAAATATGTGGAATGTAAAACCTTGTATTTTGTTTTAATTTATATGCATTTGCATTGTACATTATTTGTATTTGTACTCTTTCCAAATTGAACTTTAGGCTTGGTTTGGAAGGAGTACAAATGCAAATATGTACGGTGCAAAACCTTGTATCTTGTATTTGTACTCCTTCCAAATTGAGCCTTAAATCAGGCAGGACCCGAAATGGACATTGGTTCCTGACTTCCCGGTTTTCATGGTCTGATTGTTCGGATAGGGCCAAATCTTAAAACACTAGCTTTATCGTAAAACTAAAATAAATACAAGAATGGGCTGCATTCTCTTCGATTGCAATTAGTCTTTGCATATGATTTAGGCCAAGTTTGGGTCAAGACTATACCATTAAGCACTTATTGGTGTTTGGAAAATTAGTTTAAAATAAGTGTTTATTTTAAAAATAAGGTTTATTTTTTAGGGAAAATGACTGACCAGTTCAGATTAGAATTTTTTAGCCCCACCGTACAGGAGGATGAATACTGACTATGGATCGATGCTAAATCCACGGGCAGGATGCAGTTTATAGGTGGGGTGGGGGTGGCTACTAATACAATATGGGGGGTTGTAATTCAGAATTCTGCATTGAGCTGCAGTGTATTTCATCCTATTTTTATGTCTAAATTTTTATTTTTTTAAGTGTTTAAACAATAAGTACCTTTACGATTTTTTTTTTCTATAAACCAATATTTTTGAACTGTCATTTATCTTGGTTGGACCGTTAGGACCGGAAATCGTCCAGGCGGATGGTTCCATTTTGCCCCAAACCTGGTTCTTGATAAAAAAAAACCTGTTGAATTGGTCAACGAATTGTTGACTCAGATGGTTTTACCACTAAACTGTTTGATCCAAGGAACAGTTTGTGATTTATTATTTATGACAAGAATGGAAAGAGAAAATCTCTCAGATATGAGATCTACTAGAGAGAAAGACCAATTGAGAGATGTGTGAGAGAGATCTGGGAGAGCAGTCAAGATGAGAGATCTGCGACAGAGAGTGACTCAAATCTACTTTCATTACCATCGTGCCACTGTAGTTCGTCATCACCATTGTCGTTGTCGTTACAAGTGATCTCCTCCTCTTTCTTCTTCTTCTCTCTATCTTCTTTTTCTTCTAAACTCTCTTAGCCGACAGCTTCTCAAATCTCACTCTCATTTTCAAACCTTATTTCTCATGATATTTATATACATCTTACCCTAATATTCTAATCTAATGGATAAAATGATATATCATCTTAAAGTATTTAAACCGTTAAACCCGGATGGTCAAACTACTGACCCAGAAACCGGTGACCAAAACAGTTCTGTTTCCGTATCGATTTTTAAAACCTTAATCAAAACTGTCCCAATTTAATTTTTATAATTTTATTTATGCCCTTCGAATGTAAAATCATAAGGTTTTTTATCCATTGAGTATTTCCCCTCCACTTGGCCGGATTTCTCACCGGTAACACCATTCATGTGATCGTGTCTAAGGTGAAGCTGTAAACTTGCATAACTGCGTGACACCCCGCATGGGCGGATTTTTCACCGGTAACGCCATCAATGCCTTTTCCTTCCATTTCCCAAAAACCATATCTGCGTTTCAGCTGACACAGACATGCCGGGTGACACCCCACCAAACAGCCGAACATTTTCCATTTCGAGCCTATTTTCATCCATGACTCCTAACACAAGACAAACCCATCATCAACCCAGTTGGAGTTGGAGAGAACTCTCGAATTTAATGAGGTCATATCTCCGAAAGAGACGTTATAAGCTTTTGGGTAAACGTGTCAATACACAAATGTCTTTTAAATATCATTTAATTTTCATTATAAACTATCCAAACGTTTACAAAAAATTAAAAGTTCTAAATCATTGTCTTTTCTATTTAAGAAAGTTAGGGTCATAATGCCCATTGAGACATGGCCCCAACCTTTTTAAATAAAAGAGGCAAGGTTTTTAAAACTAAACCGGTCAGGGGTCCGGTTCCCGGGTCAAATGATCTGATTGTTCGAATCAAACGGATGGCCCTTTCTGATAAAAAATAAAAAAAATAAAAACAGCCAAAACCTTTGGACGGTTCGAACAGTTTGACCGTTTGGGTCAACGGTTTGCTAACCAAATCAATGGTTTTTGGCAAAATAACGGTTCTAGGGTAAAATAGAACCAATCACCTGACCGGTTCCTAGTTTTTCTAGTCTGACCATTTGGTCTGGTCCGGTTTTGAAAACCATGAAAAGAGGCAAGGATTTGGGACAGTTAATTTTTTGTCAATGTTTGGATGGTTTATAGACCTGTTCATGGGCCGGGTCGGGCCGGGCTCGGGTCGGGCTTTTAGTCCCCATTAATGAAAATATGCTAGGCCCGAACCCGAGCCTAGCCCGACCTACGGGCCTATAACTTGGGCCCGAGCCCAAGCCCGAAGTCCGACCTAATAAATTTCGCAAAGAGAGAGAGAGAGAGAGAGAGAGAGAGAGAACTCACTGTCGCACTTTGACAAAGATCCCTCATCAGTTCGCAACTTCGCATCAGAGAGAGAGAGAGAGAGAGAAAACTCACCGTTGTTGCCGGTGTATGTTCGCCGCCTCACTGTGGAGTGTGGAGGATGTTGAGGTTGGAGAAGAAGGGTTCGACTGGAAAAAGAAGAGGGAAAGAGGCAAAAAGATAATAAAAAGATGGGGCTATTCGATTAGGGTTTTTTAGGTCTAGGTTTAGGTTGGGCCGGGCTATTTTGACAAAACCCGAGCCTAGCTTGAATTTATTATGGACTGGGCTTTTTGGCCCGAGTTTAAGCCCATGGGCCTATAACCGTGTTCAAGCCCGTCTGGGGGCTGGGCCGGCCCGTTGGACCACCCGGCCCATGAACAGGTCTAATGGTTTATAAAGAAAATTAAATGACACTCAAAGAGCATTTGTGTCCTTTTCAAATGCCACGTAACGGATGATTAACAACTACTTAACGGTAAGTACGGGATTGACACGTTTTAAAAATTTGGGTACTGAATTATCACATTTTAAAATTCGGAGACCAAAATGACACTAGGCCCAAAATACAAGTTGCTAATTGAAAATTTTCCCAATAAAAACCTCCCCTTAAGTTTATGACAATCATAAAAAATCTCCCCTTAAGTTTCATTTTAACAAAATCCTCTCTTGAATATTTAAAAAACTTTGACAAAACCTCTTATTGATCTAGACGGAAAACATTAAACTCATGCATTAACTTTTTTTTTTAAATACCTACTTTACCCTTTTGTAAAATTACAGGTTGAACTTCCAAAACTTGTAAGGAGATGACATTGAGGGAGACAACCAGATAGCTCCATCTCAAACTTCCAAAAGTTGATTCCATCACTCTTTTATTGAAGAGGAAATATGAAACCAAAAGCTCCATCCACCTGAAGAATCTTCGGATAAGTTCAGTCTCACCAGTAATATTTCCCCACTAATCACTTCCCTCTATTTGAACATTAACCCCCTTATTCCCAAACACGTATAGGAGGAAATCATAGACCTGCAACAAACAATATGTGAACTCTGTATACCTCATTCCTTGTTCAGATTCCAATCTCTTCTTAACACTCTCCTTGGCCATCATTGTACCCACCCTTGCAAATTGACCTACTTTAGCTAGAAAAAAAAATCCAAAAATTTGATGTCCTTCCACCTATCATAATTATTCAAAATTACAAAAGAATCATGAAGACCAGACCTGAGTTATTGATTTTCTCATTATTCGCATTCAGAGCTGGTTCTCCTTCAGAACCCTCTTTCGAGTTTCTATTTTCATCCCATCTACCCAGAATTTTGGTTATTGTATTAACAATGCTTGCTGTGTTCTTGCTTTTACCAGATGGGTGGGTCCCTAATCTCATCAGTTGCACCGTCGATCAAGGTAACAACCTTGTGACGGCATCTCTGAAACTACGACAGTAAAATAATTCCAAGCAAGCTTCCCAAGTGTAAACTTTCAGCAGTGGGATCGAAACCAGAATAGACCTTCAATGGATTGAAATTAGGGTTTGAACAAGCTGACTTAAGATTTTCGCTGGTTATCGATTCAAGGAGGCCCCGTTCTTCCAGAATTTCCACGACATTGCATCAGCTAACAACACCGGTATCTTGGTTTTGCGATTCAGTGGCTCTTTGTGTGGATTGAATGCATCTGGTAGAGATGAAGGTGGATTTTAGGGACGTTCTGAGGAGAAAATGATGGGAAGGTTACTTTGGAAGAAGAAAGAGAGCTTATTATTGTTGCTCAAAGCCCTAGTAGTAGCTGTTAGGGTAAAATGAGTATTTGGAAAAAATTGATGTATTTTTTAATATTTTTGGCCAGTTTGAATCAATGACGGAAGGGAGGCTTTTGTCAACTTCTTTAAAAATAAAAAGGGAGGATTTTGTTAAAATGAAATTAAAGGAAAGGTTTTTATGATTGTCAAAAACTTTGGGAGGTTTTTGTATTTTATCCCTCATTAATAATCTTTGAATTTTGAATTATTTAATTTAAATTTTAATGGTGAGAACTGCTTCTCGTTTGTCTCGAACTACGCACCTGAGCCTTCTCTTACCAAATTCTCTCTACTTTCCATCTCTCAGAATCTCTACAATTGATCTTTTTCTTTCATGGAACCTTGTCATTTCCCTCTATTGTCTTTTATTCCCATCCGAAACCCTAATCCTATTTCAATAAAAAAAATTTGGGGCGTTATTTAGCAGGATTTCTTGACGGATCGACCAAGACATTGCAGATCTTTCTTAACCCTATTTCAATCAAAATTTTGGGGTGTTATTTACGCCCTATTTGGCATGTCTTTTTGTACAGGCTATTGGTTTTTTAGAAATCCAACAACATGTATTTTGTCTTTTTTTGTTTGATTGAGAAAAGACTTAAACGCCAAAAGGCGTCACACCTAAAAGACGCATGAAGCCCATTTTGGGCGATTTTTTGGAAGCTTCAAATGGAGCTTTTTGGTTTTTATTTTTAACTTGTCTTTGCACGGAAAGACACACAAAAAGACACACCATAACCAAACGGTCCTCAAGCTATCAAGATCTTAATACAAAATCTCACTACATCTTTTGACTGTTAGAGTTTCTAGAAGATCTTTCAAAAAAGACTTTGCCAAATGGCCCCTTAGTCTTTCGGTAAGCCACTTGTAATTCTTAGACCCCATTTGGTTCGTGGGAATAGGGGTCTGGAATCGGAATCGGAATGGGCTTTTCCAATTCCAACTATTTGGTTGGATGGAATCAAAATTCCATTCTCATTTCTGTTGGAATGACATTCCCCCATTTAAGGGAATGGCCATTTCCTACCCTTCCCTTGGGAATGAAATCCCATTCCTATTGACTCCCATTTCCATTCTCATTCATGTCCGAACCAAACATACTATAGGAATGGACCATTCCAATTCTAATTCCAAAGGATTTCGATTTTGATTCTGATTCTGACTACGAATCAAATGGATCCTTATACTTTCTTTGTGATGTCCAATTGGGGTTTGACCAATATGTCTTCCTTTGAGGAAACAAACAAGATATTGAACCTGATGTTTTCAGATCAATTACCATACGGTCATGGTGTTTCAGATTGATTAGTGTGTCAAATTGATTGATGTTTCAGATTGATTGTTGTACATAAGTTTGAGGCAAAACCAGGAGAAAAACTCAGCATATTTTGAAAATTTGAAAGAAAATGAAGGACAAAAGAGTCACAAGTGCTTATTTATGTGTTTGTTGGAGAAAAAAGACCATCAAACGCCAAATATGAAATAAGTGCTTATTTTTTAAAATAAGCATTGGGAAAAGTTTGGTGGCAAATGCAAACAAGTTCTTATTCAAATAAACACTTATTTTTAATATAAGCACTTCCAAACATGGCCTAAGTGACTATCAAATAGGTCTCACATGAAAAATTATTTGTTTAAAAAACATAGATTAAATTTTGGAAAATGGGGTGGTTAGAGATTTCATTGGGGCTTTTAAGGACATAAGTTAGAGAGATCTGTTATCATCCTTTCTCTTCACCCTCATAGCTGAGGTTCTTAGTAGATTGATTTCCAAAGCTGATGAATGGGAATTATCAAAGGATGAAGGATAGGTAGGGAGGAAGTTGTGGTATCCCACCTACAATTTGTAGATGATATCATCATATTTTGCGAAAGCGAGGGAGATCATAGTACAAGGAACCTAGTGCTCTTAATGAGGTTATTTGAGAAAATGACAAGATCGAAAGGTGAATTTAAGCAAAAGTGTGGTGGCAGGGGTTAATTAGGGGTAGGATGAGAGAGATTTATGGGCTAGGGAATTGGGGGTGTGTCTCAAGTGGTTGGCCATTGAAATATTTATGACTTTCGCTAGGTGTTAACTCTAAGTCGAGCTTTTTGGGATCTGGTGGTGGAAAAATTTGGGATAGGATTTTTTTTTATTTAATGATAAAACAAAGATCCGATTTTTAGTTATATAAGCTATGGATTGTTTTTTGGATTTTTTGTAATAGCTTATGAACTCTTAGATAAAACCTGCCTTTCTAATCAAATACATATTACTAGTAGATTTCAGAGATTTCATTTAAATATCTATTTTATTTTTATCTTTACAAAGAGGGGTGATTTTATTTAGGGCTATTAATGGTCAGGTCCACCCTATAGAATCGAACTGAGGTTCTAATTTTGTTGTTCGTTCCAATTAATTAATAATTGGGTCAGATTAGTTCATGCTGTTTCGAACCGATTATATATTTAGTAATATATAAGGAAGGATCTCTTAATTTTCTTGCATTTTTGTTTATTTTTTATTAATCTTATATTATCAAACTAAGTTTTAACTTGTTATTATTGCTAAAATCTCATGACAAGAAGTTTCCTTCTCAAGGGCTCGGATTTCTGTCTGTTTTTTTTTTTTTTTTTTTTTTTTTATATTGGTATTTTATTTAAACAAAGAAAGGACAAATGGCTAAAACCTCCCTTGAAGTTTAGTAATTGTAATCACCTCCCTTAATTTTTTAATACAGTTTGTAAGTAGACCCTTCTCCTAGAGTCTTCTAAGAAGTGGTATGAAAATGGCCAAAATATCCAAATAATTGCTATTGAGGCTGGTTTCTAAAAAAAAATAATATAAATTTTATGAATAATAAAAAACAAGAGAATTTAAAGTTATAATTTTACCTTTGAGTGGTTGATACGAAAGGATAAATTTGAAAAAGAATCAATTTCAGAAAAAGAGATTGGAAGGGTTTGGGATTGTGATTATTATGAAGAGAAAAATTGAAAAATAAACATTTTTATAAAAAGTAATCGTAGGGATATTTTGGATATTTTCATATTTTTTTTAAAAAATTCTACCAAAGAGTCTACTTAAAATTATGTCACAGTTTTGGGGAGGTGGTTAAAATTATCAAAATTTCGTGTAGGTTTCAGCAAGTTGCCCAAAAAAAAGTACGGACCTTGATTAAGCGGGTTGGCCTGTTCTTTTAACTTGATTGTAGGTTTGCTTAAATGGTTGATCAGCGTCGATATGTCCGAGTGGTTAAGGAGACAGACTTGAAATCTGTTGGGCTTCGCCCGCGCAGGTTCGAACCCTGCTGTCGACGTAAATTTTCTTTTACTTGTTTTGCTCGATTTTTCAAGCGCTTCGAGGTTGAGGAGGATCGATTACTGAGTACAGACAGACAGGTTTTTGTTTCGAAAGAACAAAGAAGAGCAATCAGAGGTGTTTCCGAATCCAGTGACATTGAAATTAGGGGGCTTCTGTGACCAAAACCCTGCTGTCCTCAAATTAGATTATTAGGGTTCCTGTCAGTGGACTTGATGATGGAAGAGAAAGGCGTGATATCAAACACAAAAAGCACGCAGGATTTGGCGGTGGAGGGGCTGAAGCACTTAGAGGACACAATCGAAGCAGCCTTTCAGATCCTTTCATCCATGAACGACGAACTCTGTAACCCAGCGTTGTGGCCCGTAGCTCATTCTTCCAGCGGCGATGCTTCTGATTCGTCTCATCACTCAGAAATGGGTAGTGGTGCTCTTGAAGAGGCTCGTCTTCGTTACAAATCTTCCATTGCTTCTCTTCGTTCTATTATTTCCGCAATTCCCAACTCCCGGAAGGTAAATCAAGAACCCTAGATTCCTTTGATTTTTGTTTCTTCCGAGATACTATTGGCTTTCGTTTCATTTTAGTTGCTTTGGTTATTGCAGTTGAGGAATTGCCAAGTAGAAAACAAATCTAGCTATTATAAAGAAACTCATTAAATCTCTCACGATTCATAAAAACTTGATTACAAGATCGTTAACCTTCATTTAGAACAAACAATTAATTACTGTTTCTGATGAACTTTACTTCTCTCAAAGTTTTCCATTTCTTTTTCTTTTTTACCATTGAATTTTCATTTTTTTTAATCTTCGTGGAGTTCCTAGTGGTGTATAACATACCGTCATCTTGGATTATCTCAACTTAGGCAAAAGCATATGAGGCGGGTTTCACCAATGGCAGTTCTGAATCACACGCAGATCAAGCTGAAATCGAAAAACTGGAAGAGAAAGCGACCAGTTTAAGAAAGGTACTTACTGGTTTGCTCCCTCTTTGTTGTCATGATAATATTAGATCATTGTTTAATCCTGGCTTATTCTTTTTGGTATTGTTTGCAATTTTCCATTGCTCTGAATTCTTGGACAAAGTTAGGCTATTAAGTTGGTAAGAGGTTTGCATCACCCAAATAGATTCCTGGTAATCTTTCCAAAACATGTGAGCTTCTTCCATGGAGCATACAGTCAATCGATCCAACTTCAGCTTCAGACATCAAGGATCTTACAACTTCCTTAAAATCTTATTCGGTAAAAGACAAGGCAATTACCATAATACATCATTCAGTTCAGCCACTTAATGTTAAGAGGTTTGTGTCACCCTGATAGGTTCCTGACTGTTCTTTCAACAACTAAGCTCCTTCCATGGAGCATTCAATCGTGCCTTGTAATATTTGGTACATCTGAGGTTCCAAACAATCAGATGCCTGGATAAAGTTTGTTTTGTTCATGTCATTGTAATACCAATTTTATGTGTCTAAAATCATACATATTTTGCTCAATGTATCTCCATGTTTATATAGTTTCTGATTTTCTTCATAAATTGTAATTTATCAGTATGCATACATCTTTGTTAAATCTGCATATACCAATTTGTATCTTATTTATTTGGGTAAATTACAGATAAGTACCCTGTACTTTGGGGTAGTAACAGTTAGGTACCCCGAACTTTCGACTGCAACACTTAGGTACCCCGAACTTTTAGAAATAGACACTTAGGTTCATTTCTGTTAACTCACGTTACAGATTATTGTAAAGTTACTGAAATGCCCATATATTTTTTTAAATTGTTTAAATCATAAATTTTAAAAGACCAAAATAACCCTGATTAAAAGTTGGGTTCTATTCGGTCTGGGCACCACTGTTGCTCATCATGGGGAGAAGAAGCTATTGCCGCCGCGGGTAGAAGAAATCGTTGCTGCCGCTTGAGAAGAAACAGTTGCCGCCATGGGGGAGAAGAAACCATTGCCGCCGCCTTGGAAGAAACCATCTCTGAACCTGACTCCATGGGTTCGATTTGCATTAAAGCCTCAGCATCCCTTTTACCCATTTCGACATCCCCATGAATCCTACAAGCCCCAAGTAAGCTCTGCAATGCAGATAACCCTGGCTTTGTTGACATCTGACGCACAAACTCCTTACCTCATCGAGCCACCCTGTCCTGCCCAACATATCCATAACACATGAATAATGTTCAGGGGATGGTTCAATTTGATGATCTTTGACCATTGAATCAAATACTTGACAACCCATATCTACCATCCCATGTCGGCCACAGGTAGTTAGAACATATAGAGAAAGGTGATTTAATCTAGTTGGACTGCTTTTCTTCACATTTCCTCAAACAGACCCATCACTAATTCATATTCTCCATACCTTGCATAAGCAGAGATAAATGCAGTCCAAGAAACTTGGCTTGTTTGAGGTGATTCACAGAATATTTTCTGTGACTTTTCAATGTTCCCACGCTTTGCATACATGTCAAGGAGCACACCAGATACAACTGGGTTGGTATTTAACCCAAGTTTGATTATGCAAGAATAGCAACATTACCCTTGCCTCAATGATACAGATTCAGCAGATCCAATTGCACTTAAAACACCGCCAAAAGTGAATTCATTTGGATAGGATTCTAGTATTGCTAAGGAGAATGTTTGTAAAACTTCTTGCATAAGTAGAGATAATTGCAGTCCAAGAAACTTGGCTTGTTTGAGGTGATTCACAGAATATTTTCTGTGACTCTTCAATGTTCCCACGCTTTGCATACATATCAAGGAGCACACCAGATACAACTGGGTTGGTATTTAACCTAAGTTTGATTATGCAAGAATAGCAATGTTACCCTTGCCTCAGTGATACAGGTTCAGCAGATCCAATTGCACTTAAAACACCGCCAAAAGTGAATTCATTTGTATAGGATTCTAGTATTGCTAAGGAGAATGTTTGTAAAGCTTCTTGACACATCCATTTTGTGCAGACCCAGAAATTAAAGCGTTCCATGATATGGTCTCTTTGTAACTAATCTCATCAAAGATCTTCTTTGACTCCTTCATGGACTCAAATTTAGAATACATGGTAATGAAACTGTTGGAAACATTCAATTCAGACAGAAAACCAGTTTTTATACAAAATCCATGAATTGTATTCCCTTCTTTTACTAAATTCTCAACTGATATAGCATGGATTAATCCAACAAATGTTACTTCATTTGGATAAACTCCATCTTTTCTCATATCAATGAAGAGAAATAGCATCTTTTTCATTTATAGAAATCATGGTCATCCATGAAATTACATTGCGTTCAGTCATGCTCTCAAACACCATATTAGCATCCTCAACCACCTCACACTTTGAATACATTGAGATGAGAACATTACAAACTGAAACATGAGTCCCATACACAAATCTCAAAACGAGACCATGTATTTGTCTCCCAAGTTCCAAGCTTTTTTCATGGCCACAAGCTGAAATAGCATTAGAAAAAGAGACATGATCAAGCTCCATAGCTTCCTTTACCAACTCAACAAAGGTATAAACCACTTCTACCCCATAATTTCCTTCCTGGACATAGCTTGAAAGTAGAGCATTCCAAGAAACCAAATCCCTTTAGGGCATTCCATCAAACAATCTCTTAGCCTCTTCTAGATAGCCCCACCTTGAGTACATTGTTATAAGTGCATTCCCAACAAATGTTTCAGAGTCAAGCCCAGATTTAATTACAAGGGAATGAAACTGAAAACCTAGAAGACAATCCTGAATATTTGAGCAAATGTTAAGAACAGTAGTACAAGTCACAGCATCAAAGGAGAGCCCAGTTTGATGCATTTGAACAGTGAATCTTAGCGCATCCTGACTTTCATGGAAACCTGAAAGAATTGTGTTCAAGAAACAATATCCGGGCTACTTAAGTTCTTAAAGATCTCAAAAGCTTGATCAAATTGTCTATATTTGCAGTACATATTCATAAGAGAATTTGACACAGTGACAAATGAATCAAACCCAGATTGAGCCATTTTTGTTGGGCCAAGTTATTTTGCATCAAACTTAAAATAGATCGATGCAGTTGGTGGCTTAAGTCTTGTGAATTTATTTCATCTTTATTGGCAAAACAGTCCAAAAATACACGAGAAGGGTAATTTTGGTATTATAAAATGTTTAACTGATGGAATACTAACGAGGTGGACCTAAGTGTCTATTTCTGAAAGTTCAGGGTACCTAGGTGTTGCAGTCGAAAGTTCGGGGTACCTTAGTGGTACTACCCCCAAAGTACAGGGTATTTATCTGTAATTTACCCTATTTATTTTAGGGAGAATGACCGATCAGCCCAGGGTCAGAATTTGTAGGCTCAAAGTACCATCGGGGTAGGTGCCAGCTCGGAATTGATGCCAATTCACGGGCGGGCATTGGTGCATAGAGTGTGAGTTGTGGTCCTTTTGAATGTTTATAGCTCTGGAGTGTAAATCAGAAATCTGCATTGGGTAAATCCGTACTTCTCTGTTTATTTTGTTGCTTGTCAATTGCTTCTTTGTAATTTGCCAATTTTATGTATCATTTTTATATTTTATTTCTGTATATTGTATTATTTTCATTTATTTTGCGCTTGCATATGGATTTGAAAACTTCTTTATATTTTATGTTTTAGTATCTGTATATTCTTGTTAATCAAATTCTCTTTTACTTTCAGTGTTATGCCTAGAGTATGCCTTCAGCCCTTTAACCCCCCCCGAATGGGACTGCTTATTTTTAAGCATTTATTTGGAAAAAGCACTTATTTGAGGCCGGGGCCACAATAATCATTTATATGGGTTTGGGAAATAAGTCCGTTTTGAATAAGCTCCAAAATTTGGCTTTCTTTTAGTGCTTATTGCATTTCTGGCCCATCTTGGCGGTGTCATGTACCCTCATTTGAAAGAAGCACTTGTTCAAAAAAACTCGTAAGCGCATTTTAGGATAAGTACTTATTTATCCAATAAGTACTCCCAAATGACGCCTATGTTCTTTACATATTTATATGCATCACTATTCACTACCAATTAGAAATAGTGCATGAGTTGAAGTGTTGAACTGGCTTTTCTGGTACATATGGATCATTGCTCAATTCTTTTCTGCAATTTTTGCATCGGCCATCAATCTTTTAACCTTTGAATGGGTAGCTAAAGTATGCTGGTACTATCTATATTTTTGTCCTTATTAGTATACTTAATGCATGAGCATAATAGTCCACTCATTTGATCATTTTTTGTTTCAAATGTAGGAGGTTGCGAATAAGCATAAACATCTCAAGATTCTTATAGATCAGCTTCGAAATATCATCACCGATGTATCCACATGGCAGAGTCCTTGTTCTGTCTAGAACACAGATAAGGCATTTCTAACATGTACGACGGTTCTTAGCATTTAGGATAAGTACAGTTGAAAGGTGCCTGGAGCTTTCTTCTTTTTTTTTTTCTTTACGTAGCAGGTGGGATGACAGTTGGGCACTTGGCAGATTAAAGACAGAAGTTGACAGATCAATCTAGAGGCTAGGGGGTCCCCTGTTTCATTGACGACTCGAATAATTTGTAGATCATAATTCCATGTTGAAGAAGTTGACAGGTCATCTAAACTGTGCATCCATCAGATAGGGAACTCAATTGATTGGCCACATGTTCTATCCCATGATGTAAATCTCAACCGTGTGCCCCACCTTTGTGTTCTGTTCAAGCCTTCATCAAGGTTTCAATTTTCAATGTAATATAAAAGGACACATGGTAAGGTATTTTTAACCTGGTTCTTTACAAGTTTGGATATATGATTGATGAAAAAAGAGGGATTAAGTACCGAAATGCCAAGTCACCTCCAAACATAAAATCATAATTAATTGATAAAAATAATTAGAAAAAAAGAGTGTGAAGTCTAGGACAGATTCATAGATATCTCATGAAAGCATTCATTTTGCCGGATTTCCTCTTAAAGCCATGATGGAATCGTTATCAAGCAATTGATATTTGAGGATGTCATTGGGTGAGGGGAGGGGAGATAGGTTATGAATAAGAATGGTTTACCAAAAATGTGACTATCATTGTGTTGGAATGTTTTTGTTCCATCGTAAGATTGGCAGCAAACGACTGGTGCACCAAACCAACTGTTAATGAACAGGTCAGCATAAGACCAAAAGAAAGCCTCCTGTTAGAGAATCTTAACACCAGTTAGTTATATTATATTTATGCCATTGGCCATTGCTACCTGTAGCTGTTGGTGTACCATTTACAGTAGATCCAAACTCCCCGAGCTATTCCTAGTAACAGTAGGCCCCTAGAGAAGTTTGCCTTCAATTGGATGAAGCCTGAAGGATAGATTAGCCTGCCTTGTTTAAACTGTAATGCCTCATGAGCCTCTGCCATTATCACAACGCATTTCTGAATTCTGATTAGCGTGAACGAGTCTTTTTTTCCCCCTTTTGCTTGATCTACACCATTGCCAAGTATATCACTGTTTACTACTAATGAGAAAGAGGTCTTCCGTTGCCAACAATGACCCCCCGTAGTTGAGACTTGAGATGGCCATTCATTCCCCATCCTTCCCTTCCTGCAAAAATCGCTTGTACCCTTATTTCAAATTTGACTCCAATATAAAATTCAGATTCGTCTAAAACCATTGATCTGGATATTATTCTCTATCAACATTCAACAACTTGGAATTGGCCGCAATAACAATGGGGATGGTATGTTAGTGGCAATTCAAAAACCCCATTCTATATATCAATGTCCGTCCATGAATTAACATTAATTCCGAACTGACACCCACTCCATTGTACTTTGGGCCTAAAAATTTTGACCCTGTGCTGAATCATCATTCTCCCTTTAAACCTGTGGAGTTATTGGATCACAATGTCACATGTGTTTCATATAAGATTAGATACCATGTGTAAAAGACCCGATTTATTTTTAATTATTTCTGACCAAAGCCAAAATGCGATACCTTTTCATAATTAAACCCTTTCTAATTGGTCATATTAATCCTCCAAGTGCCCAAACTGCAAACGTAGGTTCTAGTCGCCCTGGTTAGCATTTTTTCCCCCTTTGTATTTTAATTAATAATCTCGCCCTTTGTCTTGATCCTCCAAGTCCAGGCGCAGAGGCAGAGTTATATAATAATAATATATTTGAGGGACAGGTCTGGGTCTGAATGCCTGAACGATCGCCTCATTACATACAGACATCTTGCCATTCCTTGAATCTGTACGACTGATAAGTTGTAGACCGAACTACACGTCTATAATCTGTTTAGGGGAACCGGGAGGGCAGGTCCGCGTCCGAGAAGACTAGGGGGGCGATGACCGTTTTTTTTTTTTTTTTTTTAATTTTTATAACGAAAGTACAAAAAAAAAAGAGAGAAAATATCCCTTCTTGTGTCTCTTCCCTTTGTGCCGGCCGCCCGCAGCTGCAAACCCAAAGCTAAAGCCTATAAGACTATAAGAAAGAGAGAGAGAGAGAGAGAGAGGGGAGTATAAGAGTGTAAGAGGGTGAGCTGCCGTGGATTACGATTAACGGCGAAGATGGATCCGGATTCTGTAGCCAAGGCATTTGTGGAGCATTACTACTCCACATTCGATGCCAACCGGGCAGGGCTGGCAAACTTGTATCAGGAGGGATCAATGCTCACATTCGAGGGCCAGAAGATCCAGGGCGCTCAGAACATTGTAACCCACCTCACCGGCCTCCCCTTCCAGCAGTGCCAGCACAGCATCACCACCGTCGACTGCCAGCCCTCTGGCCCTGCTGGCGGCATGCTCGTCTTCGTTAGTGGCAATCTCCAGCTCGCCGGCGAACAGCACGCTCTCAAGTTCAGTCAGGTATATATCGTGGCGTCTCCTGATATCCTTTTCGCTTCGCATAAATGCTTCTGTGGGTTTTTAGGGTTTTATTTTGGGAATCTTATACTCGATCTGTTGCCGATGATTGAATACGAAACTTGATTGTTTCTGATTGATTTTTATCACGTAGAGATGATTTGGAGTTCATCTGACTAGATCTGGATAGCAGTTTCTGCGTTCCTTATTGTTATGGCAGTTGTTCGGTTGATTTTTGTTGCTTCTGCTTGGCGTACTCCTCACAGTTGTGACCTTCGAACTTGATCATGGTCCATATCAAGTCTTGGTTGATGCGTTTTGCTACTTCCATCAATGATTGATCTTTTGGTTGATTCAAAACTGGACTTGACTGTGTAGGGGTTTGGAGATTATTTGTGCTCTTTGTGTAATATGGATTCTTCCCGGTTCTCTCCTACCAATAACTTTTATATGTTTGTCTCCATTTATTTTCCATCCAATAATCGTTGGCCCTTGGCATTATTGTTCCATTTGAGTTGCATATTTACAGTTGTTAATGTTCCGTGTCAGATTTGCGGTTTCTTCTTTATTCAGGTTCAGTAGTGTTTGTCACAAGCTTCTCATCTCATTGCTGCTGCATTTGCTATATGTTGTTATTTTTGCTCATTTATTTTCTTAAAATTAGTAGGATTAGAAAAACATACAAAAGACTGTCGACCTCTTCTCCTATCGATTTATGCAGTAAAGACAGAATTTTCAGGAATTGATGTTCTTGAAGGGTTTTTAATTTCATTCTTCTATCTTCTACCCCATAAGGTCTAACCTTACTCTTCTAGTTCTTGCATTTAGATCTGATTGTTCTTTCCCGGATATTTCTATCGCATTCTTGATTAACTCTTGGTATTTCTTGAATTTATTTGAATATTTGTTGTTTTTTTGGAATGTTCGTGCTTTCAGATACTCCTTAATTTTTTTTTCTAGCTTAAAGTTATATCCAGCTGCATATATCCTTAATTACTGCCTCATTTGACTGGCAATTCCCTTATCCCTGGGGAAAATTGCCCTACCATACAAGTACAATTTTCATAATTCATGCTAAGCAAGTGTGAGAAGGTACCTAACCATACCTTGGGATAATTGCCTCACAGTAGGAGCAAACCCCTAAATCCCTATATCAAATCTAAGGATCCCACCTCTCTGTTTGCTATTAGGTTGTGAGTCTTGTGACCATCAACGGCCCTCACTATTATTGTCACTGCAAGTGAATTTACCTGTTGCTGTTGGTATTGGCATATTTTTGGTATTTCCATTCAACTAATCCATAAACTTTCATGCCAATATATTTTGTTAGTCTCGATGAGTTTCTTGGTTATGTGTTGGTTTGGTGGAGGCTGATTCATTAAAGTTTGGACACTGTTAGCTTCATGAGGATGGCTGATTTGTTTCCAGGAAGGCTTATTGCCTTGTATGTATAGTTTACAAAAACAACAGGAACTTGTTTATTCCCAAACTTTAGTCATGAGATGTTGTAGTAGGTTCCCTCTCCCATTTTTCTCATCTTTCCTGGTTATGCTTTGGTTTTGTGGAGGCTCATTCTTAAAAGCTTGGACACTGTTTACTTCATGGGGATAGCTGATTTTTTTTTCCAGGAAGGCTGAAGGCATATCACCTTAAATATATACTTGAAGAAAACAATGTGAACTTGTTTATTCCCAACTTAGTTGTGGGATGTTGTAGTAAGTTCGCTCTCCCACTTTTCCCATCTTGTGGCAAGTCCTCTTGTTTTCAGTAGTGGTATTATGAAGTCTTTCAGGACGGACTATAATAAATTAAATGCTAGAACAATGCTGGTACTTGTGAGACAAATGCGTCCTTCTTTAAAGTTGACATCTCATAGGTAGCTTATTTGTTCATTTATCAGATCCTAAATTTGTAATTGAGTTTGTTGATGTGTCCTTCTCCTTTTCTGAAATATTTTCTATACAATGCATCTCAACAAAGTCAAAGGCTCACCCTCACCTTTTTGAGCTGGCTATACAAAAATCATATGGATTACTTTCTAAATGTATGTAATGTCCTGGTATTTTGATTCAATTACACCCTTCTGAACTTCATGTTAGAAAATTTGTATGAGTGAATGTAGTTCATTCTTATCCCAATCATTTGAGCGCATGCGTGTTGCTCAATGCAAGAGATACTACAACTATTGGTCTTTTGTCCATTGCTAATTTTGTGGTGGTTGTTTTAATTCGGTCATTTGTTGTGTACTATACAGTGTGTATGTATTCAAGTAAAGTCATAATCATATATATTCTTTCTGTACTGGTATGCATGGGGTGGACTTACAATTTAGTGGCCATTGTATCATTTCTGTACTTGTATCATTTGAATGAGGAGAAGTGTTTTTCTTTTTTTTTTTTAAATTATATTTCTGTCCTTACAATTAAAGAGGGATCAAATTCAGAAATTGGAGTGTTTTAGTCAAATTAAAGTTTTACACTCGCATTTACACTTTTAGTAGTAGTATAGATCTGAAGTGAATATATTAGTGCCATCACCATCCGTTTTTTTTTTTTTTTTGCACTATGCATTTGTAATTGTTAATTGAAATTAACAATCAACAGAATTTTGCTCTTATACTGCTGGGTTTGCATAATTTCCTTTCATCTTTCCAAAACAATTCTTCCTAATGGTTATTCTATTTGGGATATGTAAAGAAAAAATGCAAGTTTACTCGAGTTGTATGTAAAACCTAGAGTTATCATTTTTTGATGGCCCTTTGCGATTTATAGACCCCATTACATGAATCATGATCTAGTTTCATGGTAAAGACTATAAGGCTGCAACAACCTGTTCCCTTTTTCTTTGATTATATATGTAACTGTTAATGAGGTTATCCGGAGCTAAATTCTCGTCAGAGCTTGCTGTCCTCTGACAGTCTGTCTCATTCAATAAAAGTCATCTTTAGTGTCTTTTGTGACTAGTTTTCCAGAGAGCCCTTCTATAAACAAAGTCGTTTGTGCAAGAGCATTCGACCATATGATTATCATACCCCCAGAATGTGGTCTTGGATGGGTCCAAATGACCACCGGATATCTGCTTATTGTTAGGGTTGAAAGCAGTTCAGATGCATCATGAACTACCTTTTAATCATTTCAGAAAAAAGTGATCGCTGTTGGACTCCAATTTAGAATGTGTTTTGGTGGTGTTAGCCCGAGTTTTTATCATTGCATCATTCTTCCTAGTTACATGGTCCAAAACACTGTTCGCAATTTTTTTTGGTTCATGTCTTGCTCGTAGGCTATAGCAACAAATCGTTTTATAATTTTCTCAACCGGAAAGTAGTCTCTGATTGTCATTTGTATTTGGCATTGCTTTTGTTTCCTCTGTTGTTCTAACCGGTTTTCGTTTTTTCCTTGTGTTTTCATGCAGATGTTCCATTTGATGCCAACCCCACAGGGAAGCTTTTATGTGCTGAATGACATTTTCCGGTTGAACTATGCTTGAATTTGAGGACGATCACCTGGGGAGTGGGGGAGTGGGGGACCTGGGGGGATTGGGAGATGTTTGGTTGGGATGTCTGGGACTAGAATCGGTTTGCTTGATTCGGTTTAGTTTTTTTAGACTTTGTGAGATTATTGGGGAGTTTTCCATGGTTTCTTGCTTGTTTTGTGTTCTTCCTTTCCAATATTTATTACATCTTGTTATCAGGAACTGCGCCCCTTGGTGTTCTGTTGCAATGGAACCAAATGCCACCAGATTTAATCAGGTTTTTCAATGATTAAATTAGGTTTAATATTTCTGGAGAGGATCGGACTCTTTCTTTTCTGCAATTGAACGTGGGAAGATGATCCCTGGTTTTTTCTCGTTTATGCTTGACTTTGAAACAATTATTTGTTATGTTCATCGACTTGTTCGGACCGCTGTTAATGTGGGTTGAATCTTGAGTCGTGTCATCTGGATAACTGGGTTATCCCAGTTACTGTTTACTTGTTTAGGCTCTCGCTGCTGGCGCCCGGGTAGGCGACCCGATTAGCGGACTTGTCTCTTTTTATCCTTACGTCCATTCAGTTTGCTTGGATTATCAATGCGAAAATTTGTGTCGTGCAGTGGTCAGTGATCGCTCATGGAATACCCCTGAACAAGAGATTGGCATTCCTTATTTCAAGGATTTATCTCTTTTTTTGCAGTTAAAATGAAGTTATCCTTTTCTATAGTTAAAGCTGTGGCCACCGTCCAGCAATACAGGCTCAGTAGCTAAGAGATTCATTGCGGAGTGTCGGTAGATCGGTCAGTGATGTCTAAAAAATCGCAGAAATAGGACTACAAAGAGCATGAAAGGCAAGCTTCGATAGCTTCTGTTCTACTGTTTCCTTGAAGATAATTTATATATTTTAGAATAAGGGGGATGACACTATCATCGAGTAAAACGGGTAAACCAGAAGGGTAGTATCTCCATCTCCTAATTCTAATGGCGAAGCGTAGTTGATCTAGTGGTGAGAGAGGATCTCATGTCTACTATGGCAGATTCATCTAAACCCAACTTGATGGCTTCTTTGCTTGCTCTTATGAATCTGAATACAGCGCCCTTCACATAATCATGAGCCTCTTTAACGCTCATATTGTTCGTCATCTCGTCGGGGAAGCTGCTCAAGAAGTGGTCACCGTTAAGAACAGCGGGCAAGTGGACTACCTCACTCTGAAATTCCGATAGCTTGTCCTCTTCTTTGGATTCTGTTCTTCTTAAAGGAGCCACGTCCGGTAGCACCTCTTTTAGCAGTTCCGCCAAGAAAACCCACTTGTTAATTAGTCTCTGTCCTGTTGAGTTTTAAGTAATAATTTTTAGAACAAAGCTCTTCTGAGAAATCAATATTCATACCTGGACAATCAGTTCTAGGAGAGGTTAATTCTCCCACGACCTGCTCAAAAGTCCCGGCCCAAGCATCTCTGTGCGTCAAGAAATTGGAGGAGAGGTTGAACATCTTCTTTATTGTTGCGGGTATTGAAGAGTGCTCGAACTCTGAGTCTGGAGTAGGTCCATTTGGGCCACTGATCACTGCAGACGAGATATGAACGGATCCCCATTAGTATGGCAGCAGGAAAAGGAAAATGAACAAGGGGCGGGCGGGGGGGCGGTAAATTTGAAGTTCACAAATTCAAGGATCCGAGCTTCGGAGGTTGGAGAAGGAAAAAAACAAAAAAAGAAAAGGAAGAACTTGAAGACTACCGGTTCCTTTCTTAATCCAAGGGGACACCATGATTGTGGGCACTCGAACTCCCAGGCGATCGAACTTGAAGAAGTAAGGGGCAGGACCTGTGTTGCCATCGGGGTTGGGAACATTCACATAGGGAGTCTTTACATGATCGAAGAACCCACCGTGCTCGTCGTAGGTAATCACCAGAAGGGTCTGGTTCCATTGAGGACTCGATCTTAAGGTCTCGTAAACCTCTTTCACTAACTTCTGCCCATTTGCGACATCGTGAGAAGGGTGGTCGTCGTTGGCAGGTAACCCTTTGAGATCGAAATACTTCGGCTCGATCACGGTTAAGCTGGGCAACTTCCCTTCTCTGGCATGCTTCTTGAACTTTAAATCGAATTGATGGAACTTGAATATGTATTTCAATTTTCTCAAATTCCTGTAGAAGAGAGTGGTGGGGATGTTTTGGAAGTAAATACCGAAGTCCAATCCGTTCTCATGGAGGGAGTCGAAGATAGTCTTCTGTGGGTAGCCTGTAGCTAGCTGCTTTTGACGTGGCTGATCGAAACACGAGACATTGCAGAGTAGACGAAGAGCCTGTTTGGTTGGATTGGCCCGGGAATCGAAGAGAACCATCGATCAAAGATGGCGAATTCATGCACTAGGGAGGCGTATATGGGTACAGATTTGGGTTCGAATCCTTTCATCACAGTGTCTGAGAGATTGGAAGACATTGTCAGAGCTTGTTCGACAAATCCTGACATGGAAGGAATGAGGCTGGATCCAAAAACCTGTTCTTGGACAGCCTCAAATGAGTGTCCAGGATCCTGATCAACAAACTCGGCATTGTCGGTAAAGCAGATTGATTGTGACTGTGGGGTTTGAGTTGACACAGGGTTGCATTCCTTGCCTGTGACTCCATTGATTGATGGGTTGATAGATTTTTTCATCCATCCAAGCATGTGATCTAAGGACCGGTTCTCAAGGACAAGGATTACGATGGTTTTGATGGGTGACTGGTTAGAAGCAGCAGCAGCAAAGGAGAAGGTGAGGAGCAGCAGGAGGAGAAGAGTGGAGACAGGAGGATATTCTCTGGTTCTGAATCTTTCCATGTGTGGTAATGACTAACGAAGAGGTGGAAGTGGAACTACAACAAAGGAGATACTCCAGTTTTTCTGTGAAGTTTGAATGAACTGGGGGTTGGGGGCGGAAGTTTTTCCAATGAAATATTGTGGAATTGGATTTTCTGCGATTGTTTAAGATAGAGCTGAAATTGTCTTTTAACAAAAGATTCGGAATTATAAAGTAAAAACAAGATGTTTTGTCAATAATGGACTCGCTTTAAAGGGTAGAGAGATCTAGAAAAGAAGAAAGAAACAAGAAGAGAAGCCACTACTGATTGGGTCTAAGAAAAGAGAAAAAAGAAAATAATATTCAAACAATAACTTGGGGCAATTTTGTGAATAGAGAAGAGATGAATTTTGGTTTCTTATGCTTCTCTGGTTGCTTCAGTCCAATGAAGGAGGAACAATGGAACAATGGAATGAGTCATGTGGCCGAAAGGAAAAGGAAAAGGATTAAAGGAACATGTTTATGTTTGAATTGAGGCAAAAGACATAATGTCATGTTCCACGCACAAGGCCACGTTGTTGTTGAACACTTGAACTTGGGACTCTTGGAGTTGGAGCGTGATCCACGTTCACGATTTATGGGAAGAGAAACCAATTGAGTGGTTGAAGATCCTGTGTTGAAATGAAATGCATACTTGTGCTATTCATTTTTAAAACCATTTCTTCGGTCTTTGTGAAATACGGCAATTTCTTTGGATTGTTTCCCTAGTATCAGTGGAATCGAGCTGCTAATTGTTCATCTCTCTTTGTAGAGTCTAATCCAACGGCTGATATAAAATACCTCTCAGGCCGGGGCATATATTGTAATATAGTAATTAGTAAATAATAATACTACATGTGAAGATGAATGTTAAAATCTTAATTTAATTACTCTCATACATAGTCTTAGTTAATGTGGTTTAGAGTGCGTAAGCACTTTTAAGAGTGTCGGTCTCGGTCACTCAGTGGACCGCTTCCACTTTAACGGAATGAAAATAAATAAATAAATATTTTTATATATAAAATAAAGGGAAAAAAGCTAGGAAAGGTGAAGATAATGGGATAGTACATAGTAGTGTGCATATTATATATCAGAAAATAATAATAATAATAAAAGGGGAGAGTGGAATGAGAGTCCCACACTACACTCCTGCTTATTCACCGACAACTTTTAAAAAATGAACAGGCTTTAAACTCCCCCAAACTACTGTAATCTGCTCAAGTTCTCTAAGACATTCTTTTTTTGGGTAAATTATAAAGACCCCTGTATTATGGGGTCTGTGACAAAGATCCCTTGCTTTTTTTTTTTTTTAACAAAGACCCCTCTGTATTATGACTGTGAGACAAAAATCCCTTTCCCTTCAAAAAAGGCCGTTACAATATCTTTTAATCCTCGTACTATTCTTATAATAATTAAATGAGAAAAACACTGTTCATCTTTTCCGATCTTCGGATACTACCTGTCTGTTACTTTACATTTTTCTCTCTCCCTCTCTCTCCCGAATCTGATCTGGTGGTCAGTCAAATGGCCGAAGACGACTCCAAAACCAGTAGCCTCAACGAAGCCAGTTCCAGCTCCGAGGATTTCCAACAAGATTAGAAAGACAAAGGTTGGCTTCAGCTGGGATTTGGTAATTACGTGATGGGAAGAACCGAATTTAAGCATAATCAGATGGAACCAACCACTCCAACAGTCAGATTGGTGGAGCTCGATCTATTACCACCCAGCGGCAGTAGTATTAGCAGCAGCACACAACAACTTAAACCATTATTAAATCCTTTCTTCCATATGAACGAGTTTAGAGGTTATTGTCCAAGTAGTTTTAGTGGTGGTATCAGTATCATCGATACGCCTTTGTTCTTGCCGCACCCGAGGACCAGATTGAGTTTTCCTCAACCTGAGGTCCCATGGGGATATAGGCCTAACCCATGGAATCCAACAGCTTCATTCTCTTCTTGTTCTCCGATGCTGCTGCCTGCAATTTATTACGCCCAACAGTTTCAACAACCGGCTTTAGACGTTGCCGGTCCGAGCTCAGATGTTAGAGTCATGGAGGCTCCTCCGAGAATGCAATCCGGTGTTTGGTTTATTCTCCAAGCATCACAAAATCAGTAAGTACTAAATAGATAGAAGAATCAGATCATGAAGAAATAATGGAAGAAACCCAAGACCCTATTCTCTCTTTCATTTTTTGATTTAGTGTCGCTTCTAATTAATCTATTGCACCTTGCTACTCAATGCGGAACAAGAGAATCCTTCTACCTAAGAATTAAGCAAGTCTGTTACTTTTTCTTTCTTTCTTTCTTTTTCCCTCCTTTTCTGTACGTCTGTGCTTTATGCTAATTTCCTGAAAGGAAACCCGTGGTTATTGGTTAAAACAACTCCTCGTCTAATCAACAGCATTTATCCCTTCCCCCCGTAAATTAATCTTGTCATGGGAGAATGACAGTTCGATTGTTGATGAAATATCTGGTTAACAAGCTCAAACTAGAAAACGAATCAGAGGTACTTAAAACCAGCTTTGCATCTGTTTCACTTCTAAATGCTTATAGAATTAATGATTGGTTTGGTACCATGTGCCATATTTTTTTTTATTTGTTTTTAGCTATTTGCATACTAAAATCACAATTCACGAATGCAAAATTGACAAAACATTAATTACCCTTATAGGCCAACACCAACCTCATAGAGGAGGCGCAGTCATTCATTCTTTCCGTGTCTTCTTCTGTTTTTTTTTTTGAGAGAATAAGAGATAGAGGAGGTGCAGTTTTCCGAGTTATGAGGTATTGAACTGAAGGGTCGTATTCATCTTTTAGTTCTCCACGTGGCCAAAGAGAGGACGGTGAGGGAGAGGAAAAGAAGAGAAGAAAGGCAAAACAATAGGTTAAATAGGTTTTAAGAAAAAAAAGAGCAAAAAAAGAAAATAGAAAAAGTTTTGTAGGGTATTTTGATAATTTAATGTATTCCGTCATCTGACTTAAGGGGGGTCTTTGTCTCATGGTCATAGTACAGGAGGTCTTTGTTGCAAAACAAGGTACAGGGGGGTCTTTTATTTTGGGGGGGGGGGGGGGGGGTGTCATTTGAATTTATGAACCGCCTTGCCCGGAATGTTGATCCTCTTCTTCTTCTTCTTCTTCTGCTTTTAACTTCTCTTTTAGGTCTCATTCGTTTTACATAAATTTACTTATTTTTCTGGGTAATATTTATTTTGGTAAATATATTTATCCATGTTCTTCTATTTTTTAGGTAAATAAGCAAATGACCATTTTAGCTATAAAAATATACTAGTGGGGACCCGTGCGATACACAGGATTTATTAAGAGAAAGCTAAATAATAAAAAGGGTCATACATTAAAATACCCCTTATAGTTTCATGAATTTACTAAAATCTACCATATAGTTAGCATTTTACTAAAACACCACTTATTAATTTGTAATGAATTTAATCAATCTTCCATTAGATGGCAGTGGAAAATGACAGTGTTGACCTTAATGTTCATTTAAATAAATTTAATCAGAAGAAAATAAAAAAATACCATTTTTTCCCTTAATAAGACGACAACCACTCTATTGGCTACATTTGTTCAATTTTGTTTTTTATAGAAAAAAGTGTTAGGGGTATTTTTGGAATAAAAAATCATGGGCCTAAGGGTAAAACAAACACTCCTTAATGGAATTGTGTGCCTAAGGCTCCAACCTCGATAATGAAATTAACCCCCATCCCCGATCCCTGACGGGGATGGGTTCCCCGTGGGGACCCGAATCCCCAAAATGTTTTCAGATAATAGTATTTTTTAAAATAAATTTATTTAAAATAAACAAAAAAATTAAATTAAAAATAATGTTTTAAATAAGTTTTGATATATATATATATAATATAATATAATATAAATAATATAATAATATATTTAATATAAATAACATTTAATACACACACACACACACACACACACACACATATATATATATATATATAATCAAGGTTGGGGTGGGGTGGAGACCTCAATCCCCATCCCGACCCCGACCTCGATCGGGGATTCCTATTAATCCTCGTCCTGTCCCCGCCCCTATCCCGCCAAAACAATCCTCATCCCCAGCCCCATTGGGTTGGGGAACTCAGGTCCCTGTTAGGGATGGGAAAAATTGCCATTCTAAAAGTGTGTTCTAATAAATGAACCTAATAGAAACACATAAGAGTACACAATTGTTTTATATTTTTAATTTTTTAAATAATTAATAATTATTCATATTTTATATACTACTTTTAATAAAATTTTTATAATACAAAAATAACAATAATTAATTTCAGTAAAGTTTATTTATCAAACTGATGAAACCAACCAACCCAATTAACTCGACCCGAGTTTGTCAGTTTTCTAGTATTTTAGGTTGGCTTTGGTTAAAAAATTTCCCAATTCGACCAATTTGGATCAGTTCCACTTGGGCCATTTGTAAATCGACCAAAATCGAACTACCTAACCATGGATATATATTAATATTTTATATTTTAAATATAATTTTTAATATAAAAAAGTGGAAAATTTCCCATATTTCTTAGTCTAAAATGTTTAATATCATAAATCTAATTTTTAAATTTATTATTTAATAATTACATTGTAATTTTTAAAATTAAATTAAAATTTTAAGTTTAAATCTTTTGAACAAACTGACCAAACAAAAAAATTGACCCAAACCAATACAACTTGAGTGGATCGATTTTCCCAAAAGGTTAGTCAGTTTCAGCTGACCAACTCCCTAACTTAACCAGATTAATTTGGTTAGCCAAATAGCTTACGACCGCACCGAACCAATCATGAGCACTCATAATTTCAACTAAATTAATAGGCTTATTTCTAATAAATAACAATAGTTTAATCTCTCGTAATTATTGAAAAATTATAGCAAAAATACACAATTATTAAAAATATATTGATAATTAAAAATACAATAATTACAAAAATTACAAAAATACAATAAGTACTAAAAACATATTAACTTAGTCAATGAATAGTATAATCTCTACTAAATATTAATCAATAACTTATAAAAAACACAATAAATACAATATGTACAATAAACTAAATTTAAAAATTTCAATAATAGTAATTTAATCTCCAATAATTATTAAAAGTTTTCTATTAAATAACTTTAACAAATTAAATTTATACATACTTATTGAAAATACATTTATCACAAAAGATAATAAATATTAGTTTTAGTATATGTAATTATATAATAAATATAGATTAAGAGTTTAAAATTATTATTAATAAATATTATTTTTTCTAAAAGTTATTTTCTTGAATTAATACTTGATATAAGTGGAATTAATTATTTATAATATTATATAAAAATATTAAATTATTATTAATTTCAATATTATGTTATAATTATTTTTCTACTTTTTATATATATTTTTAAATTTATTTATTTTAACTATTTAAAATCTAGTTATGTTAAATATTTTGTTATTTAAATACTTAAATAATATGTAAAATATTTAAATTTTAAAACATCAATTATTTATTGAATTTAATTTTCCATAAAATCATAATTTATACTATGATTACATAATTTCATTTATTACATAATTTTAAAACATCAAATATTTTGTTATACTTATTTTTATACTTTGAAGATATTTTTTAAATTTATTACATAATTTCGTTATTTTAACTATTTAAAATCTAGCTATGATAAATATTTAGTTATTTAAATATTTAAATAATCTATAAATTATTTAAAATTTTTTGTTATTTGAATTTTATTTATTTAAAGCTATTAAATATTATTAAATATTTAAAAAACATTTAAATTGATAATCCAAAAAAACATAATTTAAATTGTTAGTACATAATTTCGTGATATACTTTGTAAAAATATAATATTATTTTTTGTATTTTTAATAAATATTTTATAATTTTGTTAGAACATTTAAATAATTATTAAATTTTTTAATTCAAACTTTCTTTAGATAGATATAGATACAAAGTATGGGAGAGGATAAATAGGAATTAGAGATAATTTAGAAGAGAAAGTCTCTACTAAATTAGAGATAGTTTTGGAGATAAATAGGAATTAGAGATAATTTAGAAGATAAATAAGAATTAGAGATAATTTTGGAGAAAGTGGAGGATCGTGGGGGAGGTAGTTTAGGAGTAATTTTAGGAGAAGAGATTATTTAGGTTATTGGGAGAGTGCATCTCATTGGTTATTTAAAAAATGACATGGAATTAAGAAAAAGAAAAAAATTCAAAAAAAGGAGAAAATAGATAAATAACTTCTCTCAAAGGAGAGACGTGCTGACATGGCAGGACCAATTTTAATATATATAATATATAGATTATTAAAAGGGACAATTTTTTTTTCTGTCCAAGCATTGACAATCAAGGTTCAAAATATCGTTACAAGGCAATACACCGATAGAGAATATCGACCTGTACCAGTAATGTTTATTTGTTTTTGTTTTTAATTTTTTTCGAATTTGGTTTAAAGGGGCCGGTTTAAGGCCGATCTACCCCCTGAACCACTCACTGACCCAAAACACCCCCTGTAGGGGCGTATTGGAAAGGTTTGATATGATATGTATTGGCGATACGTGACGAAATTTTGATTTGACAACTTTCCCCAAAGTGGAAAAATTATTTACCCACCTTGGTCTTGCTCATTCGTTTAAGTGATACCAAAAAAAAATAATTTTTCTACATAAATCTAAAAAAAACATGGGTATCTTGATCAATCAGAACCAAAATCCCATAGACCGACTTTCTCCCTCTCAAGATAAAAAAAAAAAATAGAAAAGACCCTTAAGGAAAACCTATGATGCTGAAAAAGCTTTGACCAACGAAAATCCCCCAGCATAAATTCTAATTGATTGGTTAAGACTTTTATGATACTGGTTGATTGGTTATAAATCTTTCTAGTATCATGTCTTTTTGGCATCCTAGTCGAACACTTTCTTTGATTCCAAAAAAGAGTCTTATTGGTTAATAATAATTATTCTCCTGGGCCTTTTTGTCAATGCACCTGAAAAAAAAAAGACAAAACTCCTCAATACTAAAGCTTCGATAAAAATCCCCTTGCCTGAGCTGGGCGGGATAACTTTAATTGGAGTATTAATAGTATTCAAAAATCCGATTTCGAATTCGATATTCAACATAATCGAATCGAGTTCGAATAATTCAAATATCTAACCGGTCGAATTCGAATATCCTATTCTTATCGAATAGTTAATCGGATTCAAATTCAGATATGACCTAATTTGATTCAATAAATATCACGATTCAACCGATTATTTAATTCTTGTATATAATATATAAAATATTTTATATAATTTATATATGATAATTAAGTTATAAATATTTTATATATTTATATACTTTATATCAATAAAATATTTATTTTATATACTTATTAATTATCTAAAATAATTAATTAATCAAATTTTTGAATATTTAATCAAATTTGAAATTGGATATTAATTTTCCATATCCTTTGAATATCGTATCGAATTCGGATATCAGATTTTTTAATCGAATTCGAATTTGGATTGCCTGATCCGATTCAAATTCAATCTGTTTACACCTCTAAACTTTAGTTGTTAGAGGCTTGTTGAGAGAGTTAAGGGCTGAATACGTTCACCCATTCATATGCCCATGTCTATCCTTTTGATCAAAAGGAAATAGGGGACAATTACTCTTTTACACCACTCTGGTAAATGTGACATTCCCAAGAATGTACTCAACAGCATAGACTGTTGTCCCCCAACAGCTAAAGTTTTTCGAAGGAGAGCTGGGTTGGGATTCTTTGAAGTTTGACGATGCGTGTAAGATAGGAATGGAAATGAGGCGAGGTGGGGACAGGGAACCTCTCCCCATCCCTGTCCTCGCAAAAATCCCCATCCCCGTCCCCATCCCTGCTAACGGGGACAAGGTTATCCCCATCCCCATCCCCACGGGGATCCTATCCTCGTGAGGATCCCCATTCCCATGATTCTTTGTAATGCTAACCATTTTGTTTTTGTTTTTTATTTTATTTAAAAAATAAAAATAAAATAATTAACATTTACAATCGTATTAAAAAATATTCAACCATATTTTTAAAAATATTAATATATAGATGTATATTTACATATTTACATATATACATATATACATATATATTAGTGAAGATCCCATGAAGCGAGGATCGAGATCACCGCGAAGCGAGGAGTGTTCTCCCCGTCCCCGCTAACGGGAATGAAAATTTCTCCATCCCCGTCTCCACAGGGGGAAAATCATCCCCATCCTTACCCCATTCAGAGCGGATCGCCACGGAGATCGAAGAAATGGAAAAAATTTCCATCCCTACTAGCGTAATGAGAACTGGATTCACCTTCCCCAAATGGATGTGGATCAGTGGATGGACGGCCCAAATGTTTTTTAGATTTGGTAATGACTCATTTGGAATTCTGCCATCATTTACCGCTCCGCTCCACAGGAACAGGACCAACAGCAAGAGTTTTTTTTTTTTTTTTTTGTGCGTGTAAGAGAGAGAAACAGAATGAGAAACACAACGTAGGTGCCTCAGAGTCGGATCAAATCAGACTGTTATTGCTGTAACATTACGCAGGGCCAGGGCCTCTCAGCGGGGGTGGGCCTAAGGCTGCATTCACCTCGTTAAGAATGAATATTCAGTCAATCCACGTCCACCCACCAGGCACCAGCTGCCGTGGGCCACAATTTTCCATCCCCGTCCACCTTACATGATGCATGAATAATGAAGGGCCTCTAACTAAAATGTACTTTTCTAGCTTTCTATATGTTCATCGACATCGATCAGACATAAATAATAGACCATATATCAAAGGGTTGGACTGTATAGACGATCTGCTACTGTTGTAATAGTCACATATCTGGTTTATGTGTATACAACAGCGACCTGACACTTTTTACCAAGTATCCATTACGGCTGTGTTTGGTTTGAAAGAAAAAGTAGGGAAGGAAGGGAAACCCTACCCTTTTCTTTCAAACCAAACACAGCCTAAATTATTGTTCATTGATATGATCTCTCTGTGGGCCTTCTGCTTTACCAAGAGACTGGTCGCGGCTAAGACGGTCCAAGTCCCACAGTACCTCTGGTATCGGGTTGATGTTTCGGGATCACTTGCGGTAAGGTTGTATATGCAAGGTGCATGCCAATTCCTGCCTCTAGCTCCCTGGCAACTGAAGATTCAACAAGGGCTGAGATCATCGTCAATGCATTAGAATTGCAGAGGGTTCCTAATCCAACTTCTCACTCGGTTATTTACAGCTCTAGATCAGCGAATCAGGTTGCATGCTCTTCGGCTCAGTTTGCGGTGTCTAGTTCTAGAATTTTCACCTGGTCTCTTACTCCAATGGACTTTCCGAGTGGTTGATGAATGAAACTGGGCTACGGGGTTTCCTCAAAAAAAAGATTAGTCTGGATCTGTGAGCCTGTTGTATTTGTTGCTGTGCCAGTCTGTTTTGGTTGTGATGGTCCCATATAGAGATAGATATTCCGTAGCATCAGTCCAGGATTTCAGGCCGACAGCCCAACACCCCATTTGAAGGTGTCGGCTTGCATCGTTTGGTAAGGCCCTGAACCCCAGCCCAGTCCCAATTTAAGCTCTAATTGCTGCCCAGTGACCACCAGCCAAAGAAGGAAAAACAAGGAGAGGAAACAAGTAGAAATACTACTTTTACTACTATAATCAATCATATATCTCAAAATGGCGCTTAATTTCTTAACTCGGATGCAAGGGAGGCATTATGGTTACCACAACATTGCTGCATTTAGAAAGTAGAACTACTATGCAAACTGGTTAAGATAAAATCTTGTAGATTTCAAACCAGGATCCTTTTGATCCTTTTTCTGCCATTAAAACCAAAATCATCCATGCATTCTTAGCCCATTTGACCTAATCACATGTATCGTAATTTGACATTATTACATTAAGCTCACTGCTTTTGAAATTTAAAATTTAAACACTTGAGCACACCACCTATCGCCCCATTCAATCGACTTTGTCTGTGTGTATCAACTGTTAAAGGCTCCCAAACCCACTTGCATCCCCTCACAAACATTCAATTATGAGAAAATTAAGAATTTATGCTGCACAGGAATTAAGAAGTGTCGTCATATTTATGGTTCCATACAAGAATGCAATGAAGCAAAATGATATCCTGCTAGGTTTTCATCTTCTCACTCTTCAATCATCACAAACCAAAACAGCGTTCACTTAATGACTTAAAATAGATAATGGCTTACCACCCTTGGCTTTAGATTCGAAAATCCAAGAAGTCAGGAACTTTTAATCCTCGTTGCTCAATCCCAAGGCTGGCAAATCCACACGCGGAAGCTCTGGCATTTTTAGAGAGGGGAGTGAAGGGGCTTCAGTCTGTGTGTTCTGTTCTGCATCCCGCTCATTCTTGCCCCTACCCATTATCATCCCCGTGACCACATTTCCAACTGATCTAAAAGGGTGGCTTAATTTATCCTTAACCATCAGAATAAGTGAGACCTCAGATAGCTGCCAAGCGGCAGTGAGAAAAATCATGATAGAAAGAAGCCAGTGAGTGATAGAATTTTGTCTCCTCACTTTCTTTATCTCTTCCAATATCTCTTCACTGTCCATTCCTCTGCTTCCATTACTTGGTATATTTACATACTCATCTTTTACCCCTACTTTAACTACTGCAGATGAGGGTAAGTCTTTTGTTTCTGTTGGTGATTCAGATGGCTTCAAAGCATTGTCCTCTTTTAATGATTCCAGCTGTTTTAGGAGTGAACAGAGTTGGAGAATTAAAATTTGTAACAGATTATGTCTATAATCCACATCTTCATAACCAATGTTCCATCGAGTATAGTTTTACAGTCTTTATTTGAAAACCTTGGAAAATGTATGTAGTCTGAGTGAAAGATAGAAGTACTCCGAAGTTATTCTTTATTATGAAGTCAATACCAACACCGAAATCATTGGTTATTAGATATGACACGAGTTTCCACATTTAGCTATTCTATATATTCTTCTCACTGGCTACAGGTTCAATATCCAATAGACATGTATATTCTCACGGAAAACCTGAGAAAAGGGAAAGGTGAAATTTACATGTAGGAAAAGTCTACAAGTACATCAAAACATATCTTTATTTCTAAAGTTTTGCTCATTTATTTCCAGTGAAGCTTTCTCCAAAATCTTATCTTTATGGGTTATTAGTTATTACCTAATTATTAGTTAATTTTGTAATAAATTATCTTAATATTCACATAGTAAACTTCTAGTTCAACAATTTTTTTTCCTAATAGGGTTTAAATTTTAGGGAAATTGTCTAAAACTCACCATGAGTTTTCAGCATCTCTCTTAAATTCACAACTTTTCAAAATGTCTAAAACTCACCATGTCAATAAGTTTTTATTTTCCAAAACTCACCTTCTGTTAGTGCACCGTTAATGCTTCTTAATAGAGGTGTCCACATCAGCATAAATAACAATTTCATGACCAAATTACCCTTAAATGGCGAGTTAGAGGAAAAGGGTGCACCATTACCCTTAAATGGCGAGTTCGAGTTTTTTTTGTCTTTTTCAGTTTTCAATTTTCTTTTTTTTTGCATTTTTAGTGTTTTGTTATAATTTCCAATGTTTTTTATAATTTCTGTTTTTTTTTCTATTTTCTACAATCTATAAATTTTCCTGTATTTTTTGTTATTTATTTGCAATTTCTGTGTTTTTCTATAACTTTTGATGTTTTCTACAACTTTTATTTTCTGATTTTGTTTTTCAATTTCTATAGTTTCTATAATTTGAAAATAATTTTTTATTTTGTTTGCAATTTTTATAATTTTATATTTTTTTTTGTAATTTCTATGTTTTTATGTATTTTATATTTGAAAATATTTTTTTTGAAAAATTTCCTTTTTTTCATGTCTAAATATTAAAATATATATGTATATATTTTATGTTTATCTATGAAGGTTAAAATAGTAATATATTAACACCCATTAGTCTGTTTAACGTCAAGTTAGTGACATGGTGAGTTTTAAACATTTTGAAAAGTTGTGAGTTTAAGAGAAATGCGAAAAACTCATAGTGAGTTGTAGACAATTTCCCTAAATTTTAAGACCTAAGACTGCAAACATTGTTTTCCTTCATTATGTAGGTACACTCCATTTTTTTCCAAGAAATGGGAACTGAAAACAATTCCACACTGAAATGTTGATCTATTTCTTTGCCCCTTTTATGGTGAAAGTGTTGTTTGCCCCCTTAATACATCAAGGCAATCATAGCCTAAGGTTCAATTGGAACATTTGAAATATGGATGTCAATGCATAACCAATTTGAAAACAGGTCCAGCCTCAATTTTTTTTTTAAAGGAAGTATCTGAGCTTTCTTTATTGAGATACCACAGTTTTGCATGTCTTCTCTATTCCAAAGGGTCAGACATGGATGAGAAAAAATAGCCAGCGTCAAACTAGGAGAAATGCTTGAATGGAAATGCTGCTTCGCAATCAAAACTGCCTATTCTATGGATAAAGTTCTGAACTATTGGAATGTGTCCATGAATTCTAACATTCAGTATGGAAATTGTTAACTAATTCATTGTCTATAAGGATATCTCTAATTCATTGTGAAAGCATATCAGATATCAACTGTTTTTGAGATTGAAAATGTGGAGCAACTATTATTAAGATGCTTGTTGGCAAGAGATATGTGATTTGGAACTAAATTTGGGTGGAATCAGGATAAAGTTAAAATGTGACAATGATATATTGACTAGCTACAGCACCTCTAAGAAGAAGCGACCTGTTGCAAGTTGAAGGGGCTAGAAGGGATAGGGGCAAACAAAAAGGATATGGTGTAAAGTAGCAAGAGATGATTTAAACACTCATAATTTATCAATGGATATGGAACTAATGAGAACTGAATGGTGAAACAGGATTCATGCAGCCAACCCATGTAGTTGGGATAAAGGCTTAGATAACTAGCTGAGAGAGTGCAGGCAATAAGAAAAGCAGTTGAAGAAGAAATTTTGAATTTAAGATTTACTGTGATAGTATTAGGGTAGTTTTAGAGCGTAAGAATCAAGAAGGTGTTTGCAAAAGAGCTAGGAGATCCAATTTTCTGAAGAAAGGCAGGGAGTTAGAGGTGAACAACATAGATATATGTGTCTAACTTGATGTAATTTCAAGAAGCATAAAGTTGCAGATGCATGCATTTGTATTGCTAAATACAAGACTTTCTTGAGGAGTGTTGTAATCCCAACTCAGGTGTCGATGGCAGATGCTTTGGAATGTTGGGCTTTGAAGGAGGCATTCATGTCGCTGTGAATGCAGGATGACTAAAAGATTATGGTGTTTGGGGACTCTCTTAATATCAAAAACTTGATGGACTAAACAGCTTCTGTGGGAAGTATAATACGATCATTGTAGATACACGGCACCTCTCTACTTGATCCTTCATGTGAATTTTTCTCATACCAGTGGATCAGGAAATCAATGCTTTAAATTTAGACCATAAACAAGAACAGTTAGATTCCTAATTGTGTTTCTGAAATGTCTGGAAGTTATTTGTCATTAGCAAATAATTTCTTTTACTCTAGAATTCTGACAACCATTAGGTCAAATATGGAACTTAGCTAATGTAAAAAACTATTTACTTATGGATCTACAGCATAATATAATGCCAAATTCCCCCTCCTCTAAAAGTAAAGAAAAAAAAAAAAAGAATCTGGTTGCACTTGCAAAGCAATGAGGGATAAGACTAATATCAACACCTAACAGATAAAAAACTCAAAATATGAATCTCATGACATGGATAATAATTCCAGATGTATCGAACTAAATCTCTGACCAACAACCAAAATCCTTAATACTCAAAGCCTACAGTCCATGTGAACATTCAGGATTATTTTGCAGAATTAGCTAGGCAATAAACGACGACTGGTTTCTAATCCTGGGAATCTCAGAGGGAAGGGCCATTGACGGTTGGTACTCACGAAAAATGTATTATCTAACACGTAACAATATATTTCCTTATTTTTTTTTTCCTTTCTACCGAAGAAGAGATGTATTATCTATAAGTTCCAGTACTCAGTTTCAGATTCATGACGCTCCTTGAGGAAAATTATAAAATCCAAAATAACAGCAAAATAGTAACACAAGGATGAATGAATTTCTAACAAATTACATACACAAAGCAATGCCAGATCCTGAATACAGGACATATAAATTCACCAAAATTAAGAGTCGGTAAAATTTTAATTCACAAATTAAAGAAAAAGAAGAAAAAGGGGGGGAGTTGACTAAGAAATTGATCATGGGAGAAAAGGGAAAAAGGGAGCCCCGAATGTTAAAAAGGATGCGTATAACAGAGATATGCATGTTTCTTTAACATGGCTATACTGTATATGGACACTCAACTTACGTTTAGATGCTTAACGACAAAGGAGACTGGCTTAAATTACCTGGGAAAGCAATCTGGAGAGCAACATCTGATCATCATCATCGTCACTGTCGTCGGCTGCGACCAAGCTATTGCCAGTGGATTTCTGCCGGTCTACTCTGTTCTTCTTTAGGAGCTGCTGGATTGCCTGGTGTATGAGCTTGACCTCAGTGTTCGCATGGATACTCTCGTTATCCTTCGTCTCCGTAGCCATGCCTGGAACTGGAACTCTGGAAGTCGACCCGATCAGCAACAATCTATCCTACGGCTACGAGCAAAACCAACTCGGAGTGAGTGACAGTACATTTTCGACACACGTGTCAATGCAGTTTTTTTTTATTGCGTTGAAACTTGAAACGTGGCGGAATCAGCTTTGGGCATCCGATTTTTACTGCCACCGCCGGTTCCGGTGCCAACTGATACAGCGATACGTATACGGTTACCGTTCAACGCTGTAGCTAATTTGTCTGCGAATGACACGAATCTTTCTTTTGCTGAGTGGGTCCACCAATGAGCTCCGCAGGACACATAAGCAGAACTGCAGAAAGATCGGATGAGTTGTCGCCGACGGTAGGGCTGTCAATTGACCAGATATTCCAATCCGATCTGATCTAATATTAGTATTACAAATGGATCAGGTCTAGACCTGTTCATGGGCCGGGCCGGGTCGGGCTGAATAGAGAGTGAGTGAGAGAGAAATTATAAAGAAAAAAAGTATATATTAAATTATAAATATATATATTTTAATAAATATTATATTATTTATATATTTTATATGATATATAAAATACATAATTTATAAAATATATAATGCTAAGTTGGGTCGGTCTTTTTTGACAAATCCCAAGCCCGGCCCGTAACACAGTCGAGCTTACTGTGTTAGGCCCGAGGTCAGGCCCGTGGGTCTAATTACATGACCAAGTCTAACAGGGGTGCGGGCCAGGCCGGGCTGGGCCATCGGGCTACCCAGCCCATGAACAGGTCTAATCAGGTCCAATTCAGCCCGATGAATACTTTGAACCAATTTGAACCGGTTCAATTCACTGTTTGGACCGCCCTCAAATTGGTTTTAATTTAAATAGAGTCCAACCCAAACCTGATCCATTGACACCCATGCTCTTTATCTTCTTCTAGTGGACCTGATCCATTTGTCCAATCGAATTAATACTTTGAACCATTTAACTCTGGACTGGTTCAATTCAATGTCCTATTGATCCATCCAACCTATTCAAATTGGTTTTGATTCAGAAGGATACAACCCAAACCCGGTCCATTGATGCCCCTACTCTAAAGTAGTGATTCATAGATAACTCCGTGCCTGATACACACAATTACGAACGACATTCAAAATTTTGCTTTAAAGCTTACAGAAAGACTGGTTAGGTAATGGGGCGATTCATAATGAAAATTGAACCAAATATGACCTAAATTAATCAGGATTCTTGGGACTAAGTTTCTAATTAATTGAATTTCTTCAAGTAACAGACTTACTTTTGGTTGAAAAATGAAACGTGTACAGGATTAAGAATTTGAAGGTTTTTGTTTGGTTTCTGTGAAAAATCTATCTCTGCTTCAACTTTTAGGTCTTATTCTTAGGCTTCCCATATTCCAAAAGATAATCTTTTGATGTTCAAGAGCCAGACTGGTTCAACAGTTGGGCAGACGGGCAGACGCACCTGGTAGATGGCCCACCAATTTCGATCCCAAATTCCCAATGAGAACTAGTTTTGGAGTTGAAAAAATGACGAAATACATAGCATCTTTATCTTATCTGTTCTAACTCCTACGCGATAATCAGCTTGATTTTAATTGTCGACTCGAGCCTTATATAATGAACCATTCACCTTTATCTGCGAACGGCAGAGAGAGTTACTTCCATATTTCAGCTATAAATCGGAAGCGCAAGAATGGTATATATTGGCTCAAGGACTCTCATGGTGAGTGGTGCCCTGACCCAGAGGTAATTGAAGCCTTATTAATTTATTTTAAATCCATCTTTACTTCTGTTAATCCGGCTTCTGATGATCTCAACAAACATGTTTTATTTTGGACCTAAATTGGTTCATTACTTAGACTTGAGAAGAGGGAGAATGGAGGACGAGGGAAGGTTCAGAGTAGTAGGAAGGTGGTGGTCTGAGGTGTTGATCGAAGCCAAGACTTTCAAGTTCGAAGAGGAAAGGATCAAAGGTGAGGACGTATTGAAAATCAGAGAGAATAACAAGGCGACTGTGTTGGTGTCAAAGGAGGTCATGGTCTGGTTGAAAGGTTTCATAGATGGTATATCAACTCTGGCAAGGTGATTGGATGGACAAATTCAATGGCTGTCCCAGGTAAGAAATATGTAATAGAGTTGAAAAGAAACAGAAAGGGATGGTTTATCTCTGTGGTGGAGTTTTTTCGAACAAGTGGAAAGTAATTGCTGTGTGTGCCAGAAGGGAGGCTACGGAAAGGGTGGATGGACTTTGTGAAGGTGCTACAGTCTTTTCTTGTAGCCTTGGAAGTGAAGAGAGAAGAGGGAGTGAAGAGAAATGGTAAAAAATCCAAAGACCAGGGTAAAAAAGCTCAGGAGGGGGCAGTTTTGATTAGTTCCTCTGGGAGCGTAGAAGTGCAAGGCATTCTGACTGAAATGGTGGTTGCTTGCACTTCTAGTCTTCGAAGATTATCGGTAGGAGCAGGGAAGGATGAGTGGAAGAAAAGAAGAGTGTTAGTGGCCGATAGAGGAGTGACATACTGGAGAAGGGTTCTGTGTACAGTGGCAGGGGAGTTAGGATTTGGGAGTGAAGCTATGTTGTTCCCTTTTGCAGAGACAAAAGCCGTGCTTGATGTAGGCGACCAAGAGCTAAGTTTTAAAGCAGTAATGGTAGATGGAGCTCTGATATAGGTTCAGAAATGGAGTCCATTATGCAATGAAGTCGAAGTCCAAGATGGTTGTGCCCGGCTGAAGCTTGTAGGCCTTCCATTTCACCTCTGGCAGAACTCTGTTCTTGAACACATCGTGCATTGTTTGGGAGGCATCTTGATGAAAGCTGATAAACGTTTTTTGGGTGCCGTGGAGTTACAGGTTGCTGGTGTTTGGCACGAGAACCTGCCGAGGGTCATTGAAATATGCTCGGATGAAGCCTGGTACAAGGTGTGGGTGGCCTCTGAAGTTGAATGGTCGTGGTGGGGAGGTGTTCCTAAGGTAGAAGATGATGAGCTGGCGGGGTGGTGGACACGTGGAGGGCTTAGGTTGGGAGTTGAAAAGGTGGAACAAATGAAATGTTTTTTTGGGGTTACTGAGCCGGTTGGGGAAAACCAAATGACAAGAAATCTTTTTAAGGAAAACATTTCAAACAGGTTTGAATTAAACAACTTAATGGCATGATTCTCTTCCTTTGCTGACGTGGCGAAAAGGTAGGATGGGTTGGGGAGCCGAAAGGTCTGGTCTGAGCCGTTGAAGATGGTGGGTGGGTCGGGCGGGGTGAAGGTTGAGCCGGGACAGTTTTGGAAGGGCCCACGTGACAACTTAAAAGGTCACACGGGCGGGTCAGGTGGGCGTAACTCCGAAAGGGGGATCCATTTGAAGGACCCATGTGATAACTTAAACTGTCACGTGGGTCGAGGCAAAGGGGTTTCCCTTGGGGCGCTGATAGACAATGGTAATGGTCTATCATCGTCCCAAGTCGTGAGAAAGGGGGAGGCTTGTGCGCAGCGGCGGAAGTTGGAGAAGAAACCGGTGTTGTAGTGGGTTTCCCAGCGAAGTTTGGAGCATAGCCAACTGCAACGCTCCTCAGAAAGGCCGAATCCAAGATTCGCTAGGGAACGAACTGAAGAGAGGGAAGAGAAGGACGAAGGCTGGGCGCAGTGCAGTGAAATGAAGAAGCGGAGGTCCGTTCTGCTGATGGTACTAGCGTGGGCAGTGTAAACGACGAAGGGAGTTGTGCTGGTGGTGACTTGGATGGGTGGAATATTGCAAGCTTATTTCAGGGTGTAGATTGCATTCGGGTCAACTCATTTCCAAGATTACAGAGTGTGCAAGGATTATCAGAAGGGGTAAACCGGGAGAACAGGAAGCTGAGCAGGAACACACCATCTAGGGGTGAACCAAGGGTAGAGGTGAAAGATCACCAGGTTGACCAAATGACAGAAGTACTTACCAACCAACTAAGGGAGACAAATGTTTACCAACCTCTGGAACAAGAGAGGGAGGCTGGGAGCAGTCCTTTTCTAGTTTGTCCATCAATCCCAGGTAACTAAGTGAATTCGATTTGTGCTACTAATGTGTCTCCTGTGTCATTGGTTCCAGATTCCATTTCTGTTCCATGTCTTATAGCCCATGAATATGTAACCGTGCTAGAAGGTAGGATCTCCGAGGAGGGGGAGAAGGGGATGAAGGAAAGTGGGAAGGTGAGGGAAGGAAGTTTTAGGAGTGAAAAAGTGCGAAAAATCATTGAAAAAGTGTTTAAGTGGAAGGAAAGTTGATTTGGAGGAGGGAAGGGGAGGAAGGAAGAGGGGAGGGGTTAGTGGAGAGGAGGGAAAGGATTGAGGGTAGAGATGGAAGGAAAGGAACTGGGAAGGAGGGAGGTAATAGGAGAGGGAAGTTGGATGGAGAGGAAAGAATAGAGGTGGGACCAGGGGAGAGGAAGAATGGGCAGATGGACAGAGTTGGAGGGGTTTCTGTAGGAAGGGTAGGGGTGGAGGACTCGGTGAGAGAAGACATGTTAGCAGAATTTGTAGAGAAGTTGGGTTGTAGGTTGGAAGATTTGAATGTGTTGAAAGAAAGATTACAGAAGAGGAAGAAGGAGATCGGAACAAAGAAGAGGAGATTGAGTGAAGTAGAGAGATTGAAGAGAGATGTAGGAGACAAGATTCTCGGGGTAAAAGGAGATAGGAGGAAAGGGGGAAAGTAGTGGAAGGTGGCAAGGGGTTTAAATAAGAAGTGGAATGAAGATTCTTAGTTGGAATGTGAGGGGAATTGGGAGTGCAAGGAAGAGAGCGACAATAAAAGAGGTAATAAACGGTTTGACCCAGACATTGTGCTGTTGCAAGAGTCTAAGAGAATGGAGTTTAATAACAATTGGGCACAGAGTGTTTGGAAAGCCAGGGGGATTAGTTGGGTGGCTGCCCCCTCTTGAGGTGCATCCAGGGGGATTGTAACAATGTGGAAGAGGGATGTGGTTGAAGGCCTGAAGGAGTTGATCGGAAAGTACTTGGTTTCCGTGAAGTTTAAGCAGCATGAGGGTGATTTTACGTGGGTTTTCACAAATGTTTACGGGTCGAATGACTACAGAAAGAGAAGTGAGTTGTGGGAGGAATTGACGGATGTTAGAGGGTTGTGGGATGGGCCCTGGTGCATGGGTGGGGAATTCAATGTGATTAGATTCTCGGAGGAATCCAATAAGGTTAACTAGAGGGTGACAAAAAGCATGAGGAAATTTAATAGCTTTGTGGATGACTTTGAGCTTAAAGAGATCCCCCTAGCCCATAAGACATTTACTTGGTCAAATCTCCAATCTAGACTCATTTGCTCTAAACTGGATAGATTCCCGTTCTCTCTGGATTGGGAAGAGCATTGGGGAACCTTGGCTTCTAGAGCTCTTCCAAGGGTGACCTCCGATCATTGGCCCATAGTGTTATGTAAGGAGGAAAGAAGGCGTGGAGGTTCTACCCCCTTTAGATTTGAAAATATGTGGTTATTCCACCCAGGGTTTACTAACAAAGTGAGGGAGTGGTGGTATGAATGTAACCCATTGGTGGAATGGGAGGGGATGAAATTCCATAAGAAACTTCAATTTTTGAAAGCAAAAATCAAGGAGTGGAATTTGATGGAGTTTGGGAGGATAGAAAAAAGAAAGGTTGATCTGTTGGATAAGATTGAAAGCCTTGACTCTAAAGAAGAAATGGGAGAACTTGGAGAGGAAGACAATGAGCTCAGGAGAGGTTTAAGAAGACAGTTAGAGGACTGCCTACACAAGGAGGAAATTAGCTAGAGGAAAAAATCTTGGTGTAAATGGGTGCAAGAGGGGGATAGAAACACTAGGTTTTCCCACTCTCTAACAGATGGCAGGAGAAGGAAGAACCTGATCTCCAAACTGGTAGTAGATGGAGTTGAGCCAATGCATCAAGAGGAGATTGCTGGGGCTTGTGTGGAGCACTTCAAGTCTATTCTAAGAAGGCCTGTGTATAGAAGGGTGTAGGTAGAAGGATTGGATTGGCCAGATGTAGGGGTGGAGAATAGGAGAAGGTTGGAGAGAAGCTTTAGTTTAGAAGAGATCAAGGAGGTTGTATTCACTATGGATAGAACAAAAGCCCTAGGGCCGGATGGGTTCACAATGGCCTTTTATCAGGACTGTTGGAATATTTTGAAAGATGATCTTTTGCGGGTGTTTGAGGAGTTTTTCAGTAGAGGAATTGTCAATCCGAGTATGAAATCTACATTTATAGCCTTAATTCCAAAAAAGAAAGATGCTTCCCACCCAAAGGATTTTAGGCCAATTAGCTTGGTTAATAGCTTGTATAAGATCATTGCAAAAGTGTTGTCTTTGAGGCTGAAGAAGGTTTTGCCAGATATCATTGCACACTACCAAGGAGCTTTTGTGAATGGAAGACAAATTACTGATCAGATTTTAATTGCTAATGAGAGTGTGGAGAACTTTAAGAGGGACAAGAAGAAGGGAGTGGTCTGTAAGTTGGACTTGGAAAAGGCTTATGACTTGGTGGACTGAGAATTTTTGAGGAAAGTGTTGACTAAATTTGGGTTCGGGGATAGGTGGTGTAAGTTGATTATGGGTTGTGTCCGGAATTGTCATTACTCAGTGTTAGTGAATGGGACAGTGGTAGATTTCTTTCCAGCTAGTAGGGGTATAAGACAAGGAGACCCCCTTTCTCCTTTTTTGTTCACTCTAATTGCGGAGGTTTTGGGGAAACTGATTCACAGAGCAGATTCTAGGGGGCTTATTAGAGGCTGGAGAGTTGGGAGGGTAGAAACCCCCCTTACTCACTTGCAATTTGCTGACGACACGATTCTGTTTTGTGAAGGCGGTAATGTGAGTTTTATCAGGAATTTGAAGTCGGTGATACAACTGTTTGAGCAAATATCCAACTTGAAGGTTAACCTTGGGAAGAGCTGTGTTGTGGGGGTGAATTTGGAGGAGGGAGAGATCAGAGAGAGTGCTGAAGTGCTGGGGTGTGAAGTCTCAGGGTGGCATTTGAACTACTTAGGGTTGCCTTTAGGTGATAATCCTATGAGAGAGAGCTTTTGGAACCCAGTGGTAGAAAGGTTTGAAAAAAGACTGGTGTCATGGAAAAAGAACTACCGCTCTCTTGGTGGGAGAATTACTCTTATTAAGGCCATGCTTGCTAATTACCTATCTTTTTCCTGTCGGTGTTTAAAATCCCAGTGAAGGTTGTTAATAGATTGGAGAAGTTAATGAGAGATTTCCTGTGGGAACCGGGAGAGGAAAAGAGGGACCATAGAGTTAGCTGGGAGATAGTTTGTAGGAGTAAGACATGTAGTGGTTTGGGGCTTGGGAATATTAGGAGAATGAATATGACTTTGTTGGGAAAGTGGTTGTGGAGATTCCCCTTGGAGAAGGATAAACTATGGGCTAGAATAGTGGCAAGTATTCATGGGCTGGAGCATAATTGATGAGACGCTGGAATCAGAGCTAGGACCATAAGCAATTCTCCTTGGAAAGCCATTCATGACCTACTACTAGTTTTCTCTCCTAATATCAGATATGATTTGAATTCCGGTAATTCCATAAAATTCTAGGAACAAACCTGGGTGGGGAGTGCCCCTCTAAAGGATCAATTTCCTTCTTTGTTTGCTCTTTCTGATCTGAAAAATGAGCCAATCTCATCTTTTACCACCCCGTCCTCTTCCACTTCTGGGATTGGGTGGAACTTGGGTCTAAGAAGGGATTTGAGGGACTCAGACTTTGACAATATTTTGAGCCTTATTGGACATCTTGATAACGTTGTCTTAGACCCCACTAGGGCGGATTCTAGAATTTGGACACCTTCTCCTAACGACATTTTTTCTTGTGCTTCTTTCTTCAAAGTATTGAGTCAGTCCACCAGTCCTACCTTCCCTCCTTTTCCTGTTGATGAGATTTGGTGCAGAGCAATACCTCTAAGGATTGGTAGTTTTTGTTGAGAAGCCTATCTGGAAAGAATCAACACTGGTGATCTACTCCAAAAGAAGAAACCCAATACTTGTTTGTTACCTCAGTGGTGTGTTCTTTGTAAAGCGGATGGGGAGACTGGTTTTCACCTATTGGTGTCTTGCCATTTTGCGAGGTCAATTTGGGAATGGGCTTTGTCCCTATTTGGATGTAGTTGGAATACCCCATCAGACTTGCAAGGCCTTTTTTCCCCTTCTCTTTTCAAGTGGCGGATAAAAAGGGGAAGGACAATGTGGAGAGGATTAAGGGTTGCAGTATGTTGGACACTTTGGGAAGAAAGAAACTCTAGCATATTCTCGGAAGCTCGGAGAGGAGCAACAGATCTGAGGGCTATCATTCATATTAGGGCGGTACAGTGGCTGAAATCTTTGGAGCTCTTCACAGATTACACAGTGGATGACATGTTGAGGAAGTGGGGTGAAATTGCAAATTGCACACAGACTAAGTCAGTAATGAGTGTGGTTTGGACCCCTCCACCTAGTGGATTCGTGAAACTAAACTTTGATGGGTGTAGCAGGGAAAATCCAGGACAATCGAGGATTGGGGGTGTTTTTAGGGATGAAAATGGGGTCATTTCTGCTATGTTCTCTGGCCCAATTGGAGTGGGTGACTCCCTTAGAGCTGAGACCTTTGTAGTTATGGAAGGAGTACAGAAAGCTAAGGAGTTGAACATCAAGAAACTCTTAATTGAAGGGGATTCAGAGGTGGTGATAGGGTGGCTGATTAAAGATCACAATGACTTATGGAAGTACAATAATGAGAGGAGGAAATTCAAGTGGCTGGTGTGGGAGATGGAAGTTAAGATACTTTGGGTTAAAAGATCGGCTAATTTCCTAGCTGACGGTTTAGCTAAACAAGGGGCAGAAAGAGATTCACTTTTTTGGGCTGAGCTGTAACTATAGTGTGTTTTTTATCTTTTTTTCTTTTCTTGAGGTTCTTTGTTGCTCTTGGAAGATAAGCGTGTTTGCCTTCCTATTGTAAATCTTCTTTTGATGAGTTAATGAAAGTGTTATTGATAAAAAAAAAAATGATCTCAACAAACATTTGATAATGCCTTGCATCACTGATCATGAGAACTCGGTGTTGTGCACTCCACCTCTTAACCTGGAAATCCAGAAAACCCTCTTCAGTATGAACCCATTAAAGGCTCCTGGCCCTGATGGCCTGCATGCTCTTTTCTTTTAGAATGGTTGGAATGCTGTGGGGGAGGACTTTTGTCATTTCATTCGCACCCTATTTGTTGAACCTTCCCGCATTGGAATAAGCCTCTTACAAAGTTATGGAAAAATTGATTGCAAACTGCCTTAAGCCTCTTCTGCAGAAAATTATCTCTCCATTTCAAAATGCTTTCTTACCTGGGAGACAGATAATTGATAATGTTGTGGTAGCTCGTGAACTTATTCACTCGATGAATAGAAGCAATTGTCGAGAAGGATTCTTTCTATTAAAGGTGGATTTGTCAAAGGCCTACGATCGGGTGGAGTGGCCGTTCCTCATTCCGTGTTTGAATCTATTGGGTTTTTTGGAATCTGTTTGCAAATTAATTAAGGCTTGCATTGCCTCTAACTCTATGAAAATCTTGATTAATGGAAAGCCAAGCTATGGTTTCTCTCCTGAAAGGGGCTTAAGATAGGGTTGTCCACTTTCACCCTATCTTTCCATCATATATTTGGAAGCTTTTTCTCGGATGTTATCTAATGCCTTGGACACTGGCACGTTAAAAGGCTTCAGATTCAGCAGGTCAAATGTGCAAATCAACCACTTGCTGATGATTTATTATTAGTGGGAAGAGCTGAAATTGAAGAAGCTCAACACTTGAATGTCATTTTAAAAAAATTATGTGATTGGACAGGTCAAGTGATTAACCTTGAGAAATCATCTATTTTTTTTTTTCAGCAAAAATACCCCTTTATCTACACAAAACTCAATTAAGAATTTGTTGGGTGTTGCTGATATGAAAAAGGAAGATACCTACCTTGGTGGTCCATTCATCGGAATTAGTAGAAAATTCTCTTATTGACAGTTTTTGTTGGACAAAGTTAAAGCTAAACTCAAAGGCTGGAAGATGGGGGTTATCTCTCATGCAGGAAGATCTACTCTCATTAAATCTATCCTTACCTCAATGCCTATTTACCACATGCTATCTTACTCTCTGCCCTCAACCATTTGTAAGGATTTCAGAGACTTTTGGTGGGGTGTCTCATGGTAAAAAACCTCTTTACCTCAAGGCTTGGAATTCTTTTTTACTTCCCAGTGAGAAAGGTGGTCTAGACTTCAGACATTTTGGCTTGGTCAACAAAGCACTCATAATGAAGATTGCTTGGCGTTTCTTAAAGGAAAATAATTCTTTATGGGCCCAAGTTCTCCATGCAAAATATCTTCTAAATGGTTCTTTCTGGCGTTAGAAGAAAAAATCAGGTGATTCACCTCTTTGGACTGCTATTCTTGATTGCAGAAATGACTTAATTAAAGGGTGTAAGTGGATTATCTATAAAGGGTGGAATGTTAACATTTTTTATGATCCTTGGTTGCTAAATGGTCTCATTGACATACCTGCAACTTGGAACCAACCCATAAACATGGTGGCTACTCTTATAGATCAGCACTCTCATAATTGGAGTAATGTTGTGCGCACACAAGGTTTCAATGAGGAGACTGTTAATATGATTTTGAGAACTGATATCCCTTCTACTTCTCATTCCCATGGGGATACCCTGGTTTGGACTTTTAACTCCCCATAGTAACTACACTTGTAATTCGGGATACAAACTTATTTCCAATTCTCCAGAATCTTCACACTCTATGTGAGTTTGTCCAAGACAATTGCAAATCTTTTTGGAAGATAAAATTCATCCTACTCAGAATAAAAACCTTTGTTTGGCGCTATTGCAAAGGAGTCCTTCCTGTGTCTGCTGACCTTGCCAAGAGATCAAATCACATTGATCCCACCTGCAGACTTTGCCATGAAGATCCAGAAACTTTGGACCACTTATTTTTCCACTACCGAACGGTTCAACCAATTTGGTTTGCCTCATCCATGGGTTTGCGAGCCAACATTTGCAACGATCAAGGTTTTCTTTTCTGGTTAGAGGAATGGAGGAAAATGGATAACATTATTAAAGAGGAGTCTGATCTCTCCCTATTTACTAGAGGCACTGTTCTTATATGGTATATTTGGAAGGCTAGATGTCAAACTCATTTTAATGGGAAGCCATTCACTCATTCAACCGTTCTCATTCCCTATAATGCCCACCTTGGAGACTTGGTGAAAATGCGTGAAAGACCTTTGTTGACCCAGCTAGAAAACTTAGGATTTGATTCTCTTTCTTCTCTTCAAAGAACCTCATCAGTTTGGATCAAACCTCCTCATTTGCACATTAAAATCAATACTGATGGAGCATGGTCTCCATCAAAAGCTGCAGTCGATGTCATTGCTCGAGATGAATTTGGATCTCTCCTGGTTGCCAAAGCCTTGTTGGTGAAGAGTTCTTTTCCCATTGGATCCGAATTTAAAGCAATTCTAAAGGGTCTTCGACTAACAAAACCTTTCATCTTGGATCCGATTATCATAGAAAGTGATGCTAAAATTGTTATTCGAGTTCTCTCTTCGGATCTGGAACCCCCTTGGAGTTTGCTGCTAGTTGCCTTGGATTGTAAAACCATCTCAAAATCCTTTTCATCCTGTGCTTGGTATCACACCCCTCGGTCCTGTAATAGAGCAGCCCATGGGCTTGCCCAATTTGCTCTAAGACAAAACCAATCGTTTACTTGGTCCTCTATTCCAGATTGTATCCAATCTATTATTTTGGATGAGATGTAACCTCCAAGTTGAAAGTTAAATAAAGCTCTTGCCCTATGGCTTCAAAAAAAAAAAAAAAAAAAAAAGAACGGCAGAGAGAAAAGGAAAAAGGTAGAAGACACTAATCTCGAACTCGAACCCAGTAATGTGAATTAGCCTTATATTATTCCAAACCTTTAAAATAAATGAAAAGCAACACTTGCAGCAACTACGAAACAACATTTACATCATAGTTTGAACCTTGAGAGGCACATATGACATACATGACCAATCACAATCATTTGCATCTATTCCTAAACCAAAACAAAATATGTACAACTGCTGAATACGATTACCATATACAAGGCAAAGCTAAAATACAGATTATCAAAGAATCCATAAGTTATTTTGATTCACAGATGCTCAAATGGGAACTGAGACATCATGCCATCATTTTCCATATAGTCAATATTTCCTTGTGAAGTGGATGCAATATTTTTTGCCATGGCGCCCAATTCTGCCTGCAGACAATATTAACAATAATCGATTTAATCAACAAGAGAGCCTAAAGCGACACTAATAAATTACTATAAAGATAGATCCGAGTAAGAAACTATAAGACAGCCAGAAATAAATCATGAGTATAATAAGAAGTTAAAAAGTTTGGAAGATGATTCAGAAAATGAACCTTGGGCCATCCTTGTTATGCATGTATATATGTTCAAGTTAAATACCATAAGAGAGAAAATTTATCATCCCATTATCCTCGTGCAAATATAATATAAACCCTTATTAGAATTTAGATATATTTGTGTCTTAAATATGGTTCATTTAGGTTACTTGAAATCATGTCCTTTTCGATTCAAAATCTTTGGCATACTAACCTTGGCTTGACGGTAGCTTTCAAGCATGCGACGATATTGCTGACGGGCATCTGGAGACTCAACCATAGACAGCACAGTCGACACAGATTCTTCAATAGCCACGTCCACTTTCTGTTTTCGAAACACCTTGAGGATGTCTTCATCTTCACTTTCACCAATGGACTCAGATTCATTCCGAAATCCTCGTAAACCAACTCCTCTCCGGCGCCATCGTAACACAACCTTGTCTAAAACACCAACAGCCCATAGCACTTTATATTTCTTCCTTACCTGATGACCTCTCACATGAGCCTGCCAAAAAGGATAGCCAGCAATCAATACCTTGCACACTTTTAGTGAAAGCTTCAAGTACTACTCATAATTTGTATCCTTTTTTGCTTTTGATAAAGTATTTCCAGTTCATTCTAGTGAAAGCTAATGAACTTGATATGGGTTATGTTTTCCCTCATCCGTTGCTGCATCTTGTGAGTTGATTCATATTTAAGTATTAACGAATATCCATGTCCTTAAATATGAGTCAAACAAGAGTTTTCATGATATTTAAATCTTTCCTATATCTAACAGTAATAATGAAATTAGTGTAAAAGTAAAGTTGATAAAGAATATGTATAAAAATTTTAAAATAGTATTTGCTTATTAAATTATAAGCATATTAAGAAGTTTATGAAATTATTGTAAACATTCTGCAAGATCATAAGGTACCTGAATCTTGACAACTTTCTGCCGCAGTGCTAAAAAGTCCTTGCGCCCTTTCCATCCACGATATTTCTTCTGAATAGACAAAGCTGCTTTGTCCAACCTGTGATCACGGAGATTGCGGAAGGCCAACTTTGAAAGCCCATGAATGTCATCTGGAGCAAAGCCATACTCATCAACACTATCAGCAGCTGCAACTTTCTGTTGCCTCTTCCTAAAAGAATGTGCACGAAAAGCAGATTGGATACGTGCAGCAGCCTGAGCTGCATTTCGAACTGCAGCCAATGAATCTTTAAGAGAAAGTTGATCATCAATGGCACCAAGGCTTCTCTTTGAGATGGTCTCAACAGTTATTTCTGCCTCCACAGCAGCAGAACCTCTAGAAAGTTCACTTTCTTCCAATGTGAGGGATGAAAGATGGCTTGTTAGTGCCATCTCTGAAAGATACCCTGCAAGTCCCTTGTGACCACTGGCAGCAGCAATGGAAGCTGGACTTTTACCAGTTGGATCTTTTGAAGTGGGATCTGTCACCGCCCCAGCTGATGCACCAGATGCTAGAAGTGCAGCAACCATCTTTTCCCTGTGAACAAGGAAAATATTCCATTAAAGTACACATTTTGTAGCCAACTTGAAGAAGTTCAACAGTAATGAGCCCAGACATTGAGCCAAGCACTTTAAAATTTTAACAAATGCTTAACCTGGCATGCCCATTTTGCTAAGAGTGCAGCACCTATATCTTTGAGTTTCATTATGGCATATTCTTCATATTTTTTAGAACATAGTGCTGGGAAATCAAGAAAACATGTTCAAAAAATGCTTGTAGCTGAAATGAGGACACTGAGATGGATGAATGTAACTACAAAGGACAAAGTTAGAAATTAAGTACACAAGGACCTAAAAGTTGGCCTAATTGATAACATGACAAGGGAAACTCAACAGATATGGATTGATCATTTGCATAAGCAACCAGTGCCTGCACCAGTGATGAGTGACTTGGCTCAAGTACAAGGCTCTAAAAGATCAACAAGAAGAGCAAAGAAAATGTGGGCTAAAACAGAAACAAATTACCCAAGGGCATACAGTTAGACCCTAAAAACGAAGCTCCTGATAGAGAAGAATGGTGGGACCCAATTCCTGAATCTGACTCCAAATAGTTGGGGATAAGGCTGAGTTGAGTCGAGTTTATGATATTTATATCTGACCTTTTTAGTCCACATTACTAGTTAGGACAGTCTAAAAATAACTTGGCAACAGAAACCAGTCTGATTTGATGGAAACGGTACATACCCCATAGATTTTTCCTAGAGTTTTGGCATTTTATATTTATATGTTACGAAAGAACGCAATACAGGAGACAATTAAACCACTCATTCGGGGCCAAATCTTTTGGGTTATAAATATCCAGTTTTCCAATCATGTAGGTACAAGCACACATGTAAACAACATGCACACCTGATGCTGGACCAGCCCAAAATCCCGAAACCATTTTTACTGGGCAGACCTTACCATCTCTTTCGGGCCCAGTCCCATAATTTAAGGTGAATGAACATTTCCCATGAGGTAATAAATAATAAGTTGTCCAAATGCTTCCTGCCTGGATTAGAATATGCCAAGAATAGGATATTCCATAAGATACTTGGAAGATATTTTGCTTTTATATTTTATTTGTTTTTTCTTTGTCTAACAAGGTTTCTTGAGAAGCAATATAGTTATTCTCCAAAACTCTCCCCCCCCCCCCCCCCATCCCTCTCTCTCTCTCTCTCACACAAACATTTTTCTTCATTTCTCCCTTTCCCTCTGCATTTCCTTTTCTCTCTTTTTCCAATTTCCTACCCGATTTCAGCAAAACTCCTTCAAAGGTGGCACAATCCCCTTCCTCAATTGTGTTACACTCAACCAAGGCAATATAAAAAAAATTATTGGTTGACTACTCAGTCTTCTTGGCTCATGCATTAGGCTTCCTCTTTTGAGACTTAGTCCAAAAATGCAAACTGTCAGAACCAAACATTTTAGTACTGACCATAATATGAGAAAGAAAACCATGGATATGGGCGAATTTTCATAAAAAGGAAATGTACTAGGCAGGCCAGGAAGAACATACTAGAGCTTCAATGTACCTTCCATACAGTGCAGCCCAATGCAAGGCAGTCCATCCATTAACATCACGGAAATCTATACTGACACCAGAATTAAGAATTGGGTTTAAAGCCCACTCAAAGCCCAATCCAGAAATCACATGTATTATCCCTTGCTCTTTCTTGGACAAGTGACATCCAGGTGTATCTCCTTCATTCTGATATTTGGACAAAAGCCACCACTGCAACTTGTCTTTTAAAAGTTCTTGCAGAAGCCAATTCATGGTGGTGGATGGGGTCTCACTGCCAAGTAAGAGTGTCTCTATAATACGTCCCCATGGATCTTCATCAACTTTCAATTTCCTCAATTGGTTGACTCCTGATTCAATGATATCTTCCTTTTCAGTAGATGTAACAGATAGAAGCATCTGTGCAAATCTGACAAGCAACAGCAGTTCTTCTGTACTCATATTAGCTTCTGCCTGGGGTAAATTACAGTGCTCACAGTTCATTGGCTTTATGCGGTACTCAAATTCTTTGATTTCACTGCAGGCTTCCCTATTTCCTGATGTGATGCATAGAGTGACTTTTCCAGGAACGTGTGAAGGAGCCTGGCAACGAAGAACACCGTCTTGGATGATTTCTACAGGAACTTCAATATCACCAAACATACACATCCAGGCACATTCGGATGGACTACAAAGAAAGGATCCAGTGATAATTACCTGCAATGAGTACATACTCTTTAAATTTTCAGAATAATGACCCGCAATTGTAAATTTCAAACATAAAATTTAAATAACTTAAAGACACAATGAAGATGCCAAGACTGAGATAACGTATATTATAGTACTTCGGTAATTGGTATAGATAAAAAGCAGTTACCTATTGCTATTCATTAGGTAGTCCCCATTGCCAAAAATAACTGCATTGGCACATGAAACTAGGTGTTCACATGTCATTCAAACTACAGCCTAGGTTGACCTTTCTGTTGGGTGGTTGCCTAGTTTGTTATTATTTTAAAACTGATACCCTTTTTATCATATGCTTACAATATATAACTTCACATTCAGATTATCAACACAATGTATTTGGTGTTTGAAACAAGTGTTCTTTTGGGTATATAATCAAGCCTTATCATCATTGTCATCCTCCAAGCCTTGTCCCAATTACTGGGTATATAAATAAAAAACTGTTTCAAGATCAAAAGTATTAATGGTAAAGAAATCAGAACAAGAATCATCCCTGAATATTTTACATACCAGTCATGATATACAATTGCTTTTTCTCAGCACTACTTCAGGGAGAACAGATTCTATTATAAAAAAAATGCAGGCACTTCTTTCTTGCCACACAACTCATATTACTTATGATCCCCCCCCCCCTCCCCACAAAGTCCTTTGAGATTATTTTATATATCATGAGCTTATTTGGCATGGTGGCATGGGCATCATTTATATATCTTGAGCATATATTATGATTTAGGACATATCTTAATTATAGACAAGCAGCCTTAAGCACAAATATATGTGAATTTAAAATCAAATCAATAACAAAATCTAGTTAGTTTGAATTAATATATCAGAATGTGTCATATTAAAGTACGAGGAGGCGAGGGACATTGAGTGGAAGGGAGCAAGGTTTCATAAGAAAATACAGCAAATTAAAGGAATGGAATAGAGAACATTTTGGAAGAATTGAGGAAAGAAAGCTGAGAGTCACTTCTAAAATAGAACAATTGGACATGAAGGAAAGTCAGGGGTTGATGACAGATGAGGATAGAAGAGTAAGGTGGACATCAAGAAAGGAACTAGAGGAGATTTTGCTAAGAGAAGAGATTCGCTGGAGGCAAAAGTCGAGACATAAGTGGATCAAGGAGGGGTATGGTAATACAAAATTCTTCCATGCAATAGCCAATGGTAGGAAAAGGAAAAATTTTATAGATAAATTGGAAGTAAATGGTGAAATCTCAAGGGACCAAGAGGAAATTGCAACATGTTTTGTTGATCACTTTAAGGAAGTCTATAAAAAGGTGGGTGAGGGAGGAGTCATGGTGGAAGGGTTGGATTGGCCTAGGCTGGATCCAAGAGTGGCAAATCAATTGGAAAGAGACTTTGACCTGGAAGAAATTAGGAGGACCATTTTCTTGATGGATAGATCGAAAGCACCAGGGTCGGACAGGTTCACAATGGATTTTTATCAGGACTGTTGGGAGATAATCAAATATGGTTTGTTGGCAGTGTTTGAGGAGTTTGCAGAGGAACATTTTATTAGCCCTGGAATTAATTCGACTTTTTTGGCTTTGATACCCAAGAAGCCAGATGCCCCAAAGCCGAAAGACTTCAAACCCATAAGCTTGGTGACTAGCATGTATAAAATCCTGGCTAAAGTCCTCTCACTAAGATTAAAAGTGGCCCTCCCAAATATGATCTCTCAATTTCAAGGAGATTTCATTCAAGGGAGACAAATTACAGACCAAATACTGATAGCAAATGAACGTGTGGAGAAGGCTTATGATATGGTGGATTGGGTATTCCTGTTATGGTTTTGGAGAAAGATGGTGTAGTTGGATTGTAGGGTGCCTGAAAACTTGCCATTATCCGGTACTAGTGAATGGTGTGGTAAGAGAGTTTTTTCCAACTACAAGGGGACCCCCTCTCCCCTTTTCCTTTTACTCTCATAGCGGATGTCTTTAGAAGAATTTTCCAAAGGGCAGACAGGTTGGGTTTTTTTAGAGGTTGGAGAGTGGGTAGGAGTAAATTTGAAGGAGGTGATTAAGTTGTTTGAACATATCTCCAAGCTAAAGATCAATTTTGAGAAGAGTTGTGTTGTAGGGGTAAATTTGAGGTAGGAAGAAGTGAATGCAGTAGTAGAGTCCCAAGGTTGTGCTATTGAAAGCTGGCCTTTGAAGTATCTTGGCTTGCCTTTAGGGGATAATCCAAGAGAATCTAGGTTTTGGAACCTAGTTGTGGAGAGGTGTACCAAGAGACTGGCAGCTTGGAAGAGAAACTATATTTCGTTGGGAGGCAGAATTACTTTGATAAAGTCCACTTGAGCGAGTTTGCTAGTCTACTACTTGATAGTCTTTAGGATATGCCTAGAAGGAAAGTGCAAAAATTAGAAAAGTTGATGAGGGATTTCCTTTAGGAGCCTGGGGAAGGTAGAAAGGATCACTTGGTCAGGTGGGAGGTAGTCAAGGCTTAAAATGTCGGTGTTGATGGAAATGTCGCTTACCAAAATATAGGACATATGTCAGAAATGTCGGAAATGTCGAGGGGAAATATTGTAAAACTTAGACACATTGTGGAAATATGAAAGATATTTTGTAAAATGATAAAAGAAGCATTAATACATATTTCTAGACTATTATCTTATTCCCAATCATTATATAAAGCTAAGAAACTAAGATCAATAACAAATTAGTAAATGATGATTTACTGATTTATTATGCATTTTGATGTTTTTACAAGGTTATCTGATATTTTCTTTTCTTATTTTTAGTTCTGATTTATTATAAATTCTAATATATTTATTTCACACTAGTAAATAGAAATACATTTATTCTGATTTTTTAAATATTAAAGTTATAATACATTATGTTTCATTATAAATTTAATAAACTGATTCTCCTTTTTGTAGTATTAAGATTATGATAAATTCTGATTTCTTATAAACCTTAATGAATTTATTATGATTTTTAATACTAAATTTATAATACATTATGATTTAGTATAAAATTTATTAAATTTATTCTGATTTTTTATATTAAATGTAGAATATGGTTTATTATAAAATTTAATAAACATTTTCTGATTTTAATAAATATTTTAAAAAATACTAACTAGTTAATATTTTATTACTTGAAAAATATTTTATGTTTTATATTATAAAGTAATTAATTTATTCTTTTGTTTTTATATTTTGTTAATTCTTTTTATAAATATTTTATTTGAAATATTAATGGAATAATCTATATTAATATACTATATTATGTTAATATAATATACTAATATATTATATTTTTAATGTACATTAGTCGACATCTTGTCGACATAATAGGAAAAACTGTATTTTTTTTTGGTTATTTGGACCAAGTTGGTCGACATTTCCGAGTTGGTCGACCGACATAATGTAATTTTTATATTACCATCCATTTTCATGTCGGTGAGCCTCGACATCGACATATGTCGGGCGACATTAGTGACATTTGGCGACATTTGAAACCATGGAGGTAGTGTGTCAGAGTAAAGAACGGGGAGGTCTAGGGTTACGAAATCTAGGTAAGAAAAATACTTCCTTGCTAGGTAAGTGGTTGTGGAGATGGCCGTTGGAGAGGGGACAATTGTGGCAAGAAGTGATAGTCAGTATTCACGGCGGTGCAGGCAATGGTTGGGATGCTGGGGACCTGGGGTTTCTTCGAGGACTACTTTGGCTTCTCTATAATCCACTTGCGGAGTCCTCCCTCAGTTCCTTAGCCTTATCAAGTATGATGTTTGCTCTGGAGACAGGGTTTTATTTTGGGAGGATCTTCGGATTGGCGACTCAACCCTTAAAGACCTCTATCCTTCTCTTTATTCTCTTTTGTTGCTTAAAAAATAACCTGTACATCGTTTTGTGCCCTATTTTCAGTTGTCTGGGGTAAGTAGGGACCTGGGACTAAGAAGAAACTTGAGAGACAGTGAGCTTGAACTGGCAACTTCGCTCTTGCAAGTCATTGATTCTGTTTTTCTGGATCTTTCTAAACCTGATGGTCATATTTGGACTCCACACCCTAGGGGTTTGTTTTCTTGTGCTTCTTTCTTCTCTTGCTTGTGTTCAGCCCCGATTCACTCCCCTTGTCCATTTAAAGAGTTCTGGTCCAAACCTCTCCCTCCTAAGGTTGGGGCTTTCTGTTGGGAAGTCTTTCTTGGAAAAATAAACACATTAGACACCTTGCAAAAAAGAAGACCTACCTTGTGCCTTTTCCTAAACTGGTGTATCCGTTGCAAAGCTTGTGGTAAAAGTTGTTACCACATCCTAATTTCTTGCCCTTTTGTTGTAGGCCTCTGGGAAAAGGTTTTTGATCTTTTTGGTCATAGGTGGGTTGTGCCTCTGCAGATTGGAAATCTCTTTGACTTCACGACCTTCAGTTGGCCAAAGAAGAGAGGTAAAGTCATGTGGAGATGCCTTAGGGCTGCTGTGATATGGATGGTGTGGGAGGAGAGAAATGGTAGAGTTTTCAGTGACAGAGAAAGGAGTATGGAGGAGGCAGTTTGGGAGTGTATTTTTAATAGAGCTTTACATTGGGTTAAAGCCTCAAACTTGTTCTCAGATTTCTCTGTTGATGACTTGTGGAGAAACTGGGGAGCTGTAGCTAGAAGTTCTACCACAAGGAACAGACTAGTGGTAGCTTGGGAACCTCCTGATGAAGGCTTTATTAAGTTGAACTTTGATGGCAGCAGCCTAGGGAACCCAGGTCCAGCTGGTGTAGGAGGGGTCTTTAGGAATAATGAAGGACTCATTGTTGCTGTATTCTCAGGCCCGGTTGGAATAGGGGACTCAGTTTTTGCAGAGTTCCAAGCAGTCTTGCAAGGAGTACAGATTGTGAGACAGCTAAATTTTGACAGGCTGCTCATTGAAGGTGACTCTAAATTGATAATAGGGTGGCTGAAGGAACCAGAAACAGTGAGTTGAAAGTACAACGAATCTATGAAAAAAGTTCAAATGGCTAGTTAGAGACATGACAGTTCTTGTGAAATGGGAAAGGCGGTCTGCAAATGGAATGGCTGATTATTTTGCGAAGATGGGGGTGTTTAAGTCTGAACTGTTCTTAGCTCAGTTGTAATTTGGGTCATTGTAGAATGGTGTCGCACCTCATGTCCCTATTGGGATAGTTTGTCTTCTAAATCTTGATGTAATCCCTCTTTACTAATAAAATGCTATCATTTATCAAAGAAAATGTATCGTATCGAAGTAGTGCACCCATGAATAATAAGATCAATTAAACATTGGATTCTATATGTAGCAGTAGCACAGGTAGATTTTGTTGAGGATAATTGATGCAGTGGCAAAGAAGACTTGATGGTGCACACTAGCAGTCCCTTGTGGACCCACTGTGCATGTTAGCAAAGGTTTTCATCGCCCTGTTTTAGTTCTTATTTTGTTATATCTCTGGTCTTTATCAGTAACAGATAATCAAAAGACAGTTCCAAAGCAAGATGGCCCGCAAATAGGGGTGAAAGAACCAACTCCTAATTTGAGATTGATATATGGTGTTTTTGAACTGTAAACACATCTTAACAAAGTTCGTAGTCAGTTATTACTATCTCCTCTTGCTTTTTCTTCATGAAGTTAGTGTCTTTATTGCTGCCCTGAGCCAGTATTGGACCTTTGGCTTATTTTACAGTTTCTTTGTAGGTATACAATCAAAGATGCAACAACAATTAACAATTAATAAAAGCTGAACTATTATTAGCAAAGGAGCATGGAGTGAAAATGTAGAATCTCATTGAATATACCTTTGTAGTTTCACTGGAATAACCCCAGTCTGGGGAGATTTCAGAAATGGTGAACCTCTGTTTTTGTGCAATAGTCAAACTTGAATCTGCTCCAAGAGGAACTCCAAGCCGAATTCCTTGGTCAAACCACATCTTATAATAGTTGGCATTGGCTTCATACATGTTTGTTCCAGAAGAACATACAGAAACTTTGGAATTTTCAGCTTCTTGAAGTAGTGGTGTTGAAGATGGTGATTCAACAAAACTATCAGAGCCTAATAGAAATTGCCGAGCTGCTGATAGTTGCATTTCTTCATTTGTGTTGTAAGTATTCCTATGTTCTCTATTACATCCATCAGAATCTAGCCACTGAGAAGGCCAATTTTCCTGATGTTCATAAAGGTTTGAAGAGATTTCCCCCCTTCCTGGAGATGAATTTTCCTGTACACATCCATATCAAATGTGAACATGAATGCGTATGAAAGGAAAAATTGGATTTAAGATTCAGCCATGGCACAGTCATCTTGCTGAGAAGGAAGATAACAATTTGTTATAAATACAAACAAAAAGTTGGAGGTTTTACATGCATAATGCTGATTCATTCAACAAAAAGGTAATAGCAAATGTTCACTTGAGCCAGAAAGTGTAACAGACTAACAATTAACTATATTCTAGGGTGGATGTATAGATAGGAGGATAATAAAAAATGAGTAATGAATATACTAGAATATATTGTAGAAGTCTCACATTTCCATTTGGTGTGTAAAATTTCTCTTGGGAATCGATCACAGTT